>NW_016805666.1:4726600-4834849 GCF_001698545.2 Rhinopithecus bieti
TTGGCTGTGAATCCTTCTGGTCCTGGACTTTTTTTGGTTGGTAGGCTATTAATTATTGCCTCAATTTCAGAAGCTGTTATTGGTCCATTTATGGATTCAAGTTATTTCTGGTTTAGTCCTGGGAGGATGTATGAGTCCAGGAATTTATCCATTTCTTCTAGATTTTCTAGTTGATTTGCGTAGAGGCGTTTATAGTATTCTCTGATGGTAGTTTGTATTTCTGTGGGGTCGTTGGTGATATCCCCTTTATCATTTTTTATTACGTCTATTTGATTCTTCTCTCTTTTCTTCTTTATTAGTCTTGCTAGTGGTCTGTCAATTTTGTTGATCTTTTCAAAAAACCAGCTCCTGGATTCCCTGATTTTTTGAAGGGTTTTTGAGTCTCTATCTCCTTCAGTTCTGCTCTGATCTTAGTTATTTCTCACCTTCTGCTAGCTTTTGAATGTGTTTGCTCTTGCTTCTCTAGTTCTTTTAACTGTGATGTTAGGGCATCAATTTTAGATGTTTCCTGCTTTCTCTTGTGGGCAATTAGTGCTATAAATTTCCCTCTACACACTGCTTTAAATGTATCCCAGAGATTCTGGTATGTTGTGTCTTTGTTCTCATCGGTTTCAAAGAACATCTTTATTTCTGCCTTCATTTTGTTATGTACCCAGTGGTCATTCAGGAGCAGGTTGTTCAGTTTCCATGTAGTTGAGCAGTTTTGAGTGAGTTTCTTAATCCTGAGTTCTAGTTTGATTGCCCTGTGGTCCGAGAGACAGTTTGTTATAATTTCTGTTCTTTTACATTTGCTGAGGAGTGTTTTACTTCCAACTATGTTGTCAATTTCCGAATAAAGTGTGATGTGGTGCTAAGAAGAATGTATGTTCTGTTCATTTGGGGTGGAGAGTTCTGTAGATGTCTATTAGGTCCGCCTGGTGCAGAGCTGAGTTCAATTCCTGGATATCCTTGTTAACTTTCTGTCTCGTTGATCTATCTAATGTTGACCTTATGTCTTATAGTCACAATTATCATGCTACCCTCACAGTAGAACAAGATTTGCTTGTATTTTTTCTTTTATTCAAAGGTGCCAGTCAACAATATTCTTTCTTTCTTACATATTATAAATACGCCACAATTTTATTGTCTTGGTATTTTTCCCATTTGGAATTTAGCAGGAAAATAGGCTTACATTTGAGTATTCAACTAAATAATCAAATAACTCATCCAAATATCCAACCAAATAACACTTCCTTACTATAGTAGCCAGAAAGTTAGTCAGAACCTTAGGAGTTCTGTGAAGGCTGAGAACACATATTTTGAATACGTAGTGAGGTAGTTGGCAGCAAGGGTGTGGTTGAAAGGGCCCTTGGCAAATAATAAATATACTTGCCTTCTAAGCTCAATCATTCAACACCTTAGGGAAAATATCTTCTCTCTTATGAAATGTGGAGTTTGTATATATGACTTCAAAAGTTTGTCCTTCCTGTCTTAGATTCTATGACTCTAGGTCAAGTGGGGAAAATTCTACAAAACTGAATCCTTAAGCTCTAGTCTCCACCATTGTTTGACAGAAAATATAGACAAATCAATAGATCTAGAATTCCAGTCTGAAAAGCCAAAATTAGTAAAACTTTGATACTGGTTATTTCTTATGTGTAATTGTAGCTTGCATTTCAATGCATCAGCAGCTTATCCAATATATGGGAGCACACAGACATAGTAACAGCCCGCATCATTAACATGGACACACATTCAAGCTATAAAAAATGTTTTTTAAAGCTTTTATTTCTTTTAGAACTATGAATAATCAAAAGGGTGATCTGAATGTTTAAGAGCAGCTCCGAGGAATATAAATGGTTTTGTTCAAATCCCTAAAAGGAAAATGTATTTTACTTTCCTTCAGGTATACCCTATGACAGCCTAGTTCTGAATATTGCTGCATTCTGGAGTCCAGTATTTGTGAACCCAACAGAGCCAAGAAAGGGTCCTTTACTCAAAGCTGCAAGAAGAAGGAAAATAAAAACCCCAAAGTTAAGTATCCCCATCCAGCTGGCACATGTGCTCGGGCCACAATTGGCTTTGGCACGTCCCTATCCTCGAGGTCTCCAGTGGCTCTGAAATTCTCACCACAAGAAAATCATGGGTTTTAAAACACAAGAATTAAAGAACACATTGATGCAATTTTGGTGCAGGAGCATTTAGAGAAATGCGTGTTTGTCTTTGAAGTTTGCCTAACTTTGGAAATTCTTCAGACCTGTAATGGGGCTATTTATTTGCCTGGGAGTTGGTTCTACTGTTCCTGAAGAGATTGCAATGTTAACCATCCCCAAAGTGCAGCATTGAGCCTTTCCCCTTCCCACTACCCCATACTCAGGAGGAGTAATCTATGTCCAAATTTCTTTTTAAAATTAGAAGTATCTCTCTCTATATAAACTGATTACTTAGAGTCCTAATCAGAAAATAAAACTAGTTCTTACATTTTCTTGGAGGAATTTCACTCAAGTGATTATATTATTTCTGCTTGAATAACTCCTTGTGAAGGAAATTCTTAAGCTATTTTTCCAGATAATACAGTCAAAATTAGTTTCTTTCTAATGCTACACATTCATTCTTGTTCTTTCTTTGAGGGGCACAAATAATATCCATCCTCCTGGCCATAGCCACCCTCATATTCAATCTTTTTCCCAGACTGAGTATTCCAATTTTTTTCATGTGACAACATGGTTTCAAGTACTTGACCATCCTAATCATTCTTTCCTGCGTATGTCCAGCTTAATTTCATCTTTTAGGATACTTGCTGTAATTTTTAAAAACATTTTGCCTAGGTTGCACTGCAATACTCCTGTAAAATCACGCAGAGTCTTCCTGTCCTATAAAGTGGGTTTGTTCATAAAACTTTGGCTCATTTCTAGGTTTTACAACTAATTTGTAGACAAAGAGAATCAATGTTAATTACCTAATAGCAATTATGGAAATCTTCTCTCCAGTTGCTATTGTATGTAATTACATAAATTAGCTGTTAGAAATTTAAAAACCATATTGATTTCTATTTATTGTATCATGGAATATGTTGAAGAGATAAACTACAGTAAGTGTTCAATTTAAAGTGTATGCCTTAAACTGTAACTAAGTCCTGACTTGGTATGCCTGATTAGGTAGAAACTTAGATATCAACTACTTTCTCCCCCTCTGTTTAGAGATGAGGAGTCAGAGACTCAGATAAGTAAGTGGCTATTTTCCCACCACCTCAAATTATGAGAAGCATCATTACAAGTCCAGGATCCTTTCCTGCAATTCAAACTTCTTTCTCATAAACACATCACGGTCAGTCTTGATAAACTGCAGTTAGACTCAAATTCCACTTCAGTTTGTTAACTGACTTACCTTATATTCTGTACAAAGAATAAAATATCACAAGTCATAAAACACATTTCATTATGTTATTAATAAACATGACAATACTATATAAACAAAATGTTATAAAATAACATACAAAATATTAATTTCTGTATAAAGTCCTATTATTATAAGACATAGCATGTGTAGAATAAATATGTATAGAAGGTGGCAATTTATTTTCATGTCAAGAGATCTGCCTTTGAAAGGGTGCTTAGTTGACCAGTTGTAATATTGAATTATGCATCTAGATGTTAGTTACCTAGTTTAGTACTAGTTTCTTAGGTACTAATTATATTTCTTATGGCACACAAGGTCCTCTTGTTTCAATTAATTATGCTGCATAATTGGCAGGCAACTCAAAATTTTGTGGCTTGTACAGACAATGGAATATTATTTAGATTTTATTTAAAAAAAGATAACCCTGGTATTTGTAACATGGATGAAAATGGATGAAACTGGAGGACATTGTTCTAAGCAAAATAAGCCAGATGGAGAAAGACAAATCCTGTATGATCTTGTGTATATATATATGTATATATCAAACTAATGTTTTATGTTATTTTATAACATTTTGCTTATATAGTATTGTCATGTTTATTAAAAACAATATAATGAAATGTATTTCATGGCTTGTGATATTCTCTTATTTGTACAGCATATAAGGTAAATCAGTTAACAAACTAAAGTGGAATTTGAGTCTAACTGCAATTTGTCGAGGCTAACCATGACGTGTTTATGAGAAAGAGGTTTGAATTGCAGGAAAGGATCCTGAACTTATAATGATGCTTCTCCTAATAATTTGAGGTGGTGGAAAAATAGCTTGGGCAAGCCACTTACTTCTCTGGGTCCCTGACTCTTCATCTCTAAACAGGGTGAGAGAGACCTGTTGATATTTAAGTTTCTATTTAATCAGGTATACCAAGTCTGGACTCCGTTAAAGTTCAAGGCATACATTTTAAATTGAACACTTAATGTGTTCTTCTAAAGAAGTCGAACTCACATATATGGAAACTGTAAGGGTGGTTACCAGAAGTTGGGGCATGAGGACAATGGAGAAATATTTGTCAAGAGGTGCAAACTTTCCGTTATAAGATGAGTAAGTTCCAGAGATCTAATATACAACATGGTGACTATAGTTAATGATAACATATGGTATACTTGATGTTCTCTAAGAAGTTAGATCTTAAGTATTCTCACGAACATACACTAAACAAAGGTAACTATGCAAGTGGATAAGTTAATTACCTCGATTGTGGTAATGATTTCACAATACATATGTGTATCAAAACATCACATTCTACACCTTGAATGTATACAGATTTTGTCAGCTATGCCATAATAAATCTGAAAAAACAATGGCTTAAGATAACAATCATCTGTTTTCCGGGTAGGTCAGAAATTTGGCCAATCTCATTGAGGATAGCTTGTCACTCTTCATGTGTTGACAGTTCCTCTTTAGTTGTGCTCTGCTCAGTTAGAATGTTCAAGATTGCCTCACTCATGTGAACAGCCCCTCAGCTGAGATGACTTCAGTGGCTGGACATGGCTGAGAGGAATGGGTCTCTTTTCGTGATGTCAGCAGGACTCCTGTATATATCTGGGGCCTCAGTTCTTTTCCACATGCCCTGCCTCTCAATGTGTAACCTAGGCATCTTATATCGTGTCTTCATCCCTTCTGAGCAAAAGTAGATCCAACAACTCTTACGTACTGGGCTCAGAAGTCCCGAAGAGTCGACTCTACAGTATTGTACTGGTCAAATAAAGTAGAGTCAAACAGATTCAACGTGTGGGAAATAGCTCAATCACCCATATGGAAACTAATATAAGTACACACACACACACATACACACAAGAAAATAGTAAACAAAAATTCAAGACTAGGGTATTGGGTATGTAGATATCTGCTCTTGAAAGAGTGGCTTTACATCAAATTGTAATTTGTCCACATTACTAAAAGTTATATATTATCTCACTGATGCAAAAATGTAAAATCATAAATTACTGTTATGAATTCAACTGCTTTTTAAAATGAATTTGTGTTTTATTAATTTCAGTAGGATCTAAGTACATTTATAACTGTAGAATATGTACATGCTATCACATTATTTATTCATTCTGTTGGCAGTTCTTGGAGTGTATGAATTCTGGACACCCTTACAGTAAGAGTTCAGGTCATCAAGGTTGAAATCTATTAATTCCAGAGAAATGAAAACACTAATATTTAATTGCCAATTTACCACATAAAAGCCAAAGGATACCCCTATTCAGGACCTTCAGATAGGCAATTGTATTTTATGAATATTTTCATTTAATTTAATTGAATTACAAGCATTGGCTGGAATCTGTACTATGTGTTTAAGAGAATATTATGATCTTGGAATATCTTTACAAAGTATGGAAAATTTTTCCATATAAAACTTGAGTTTTTCTCATTTTAACAAAAGTGTATCTCAACCAAATAATATTAATGTTATAGAAGCCTTGATGTAAATCTCTCCCTCTCTGTCTTCACACACACACACACACTCTCACACGTATTTTAGAATTTGTAAAATTCAACACATTTCATGAATATTTTACTACATGGTTAAATCATATTCTACTTCATGACTGTCTACAGCTGCATCTTACTACATCATGCAGCTGTATTATCACTTAATTCCTATTGAATATTACATTGTTTCAAATTAGTTACTATTTGAAATACTATTTTAGTGAGTATGCTCTTCATAAAGCCTTCTGTATATTTATGTCACTTCCTTTTTAAGCATTTCTGATCAGAGTAAAAACTATCTCAAAAGCTTTTGACATACAAGCTAGATTGCTCTACGAAATGTTGAGTCAATTACACTTCTATCAACAATGTCTGTCCATATATCTTTAAACTTTGGCCAGCATTAAATATTGTCATAAGCTTTCTTTGGTTACTAATGAGGTTTGTTTTCTTGCCTTTTCCAAGGCATAAAATAAAATATTTTCTAAAAGTTACAGTTTAATCCCCTCATTTGTGTATTTGCATATATGTGTATATAGGTACACATATATACGTATTTTATGTGTGTTTATGTATTTACACACATGTATAGAAATCAAAATATTAGCAGTACTTATTTGCCTCCATATTGGTGAATTATGAGTGATACTGCTTTTATTCTTTTCTACATGTTTTCAAAAATTTTCAAAAATTCTCTGTAATTAAGACAAACCCATAAGATCATACAATACAATATAGTTATCTTTAGAGTTTATCCTTTAAAATTATATTACAATAAAATTCTTTCAGAACTTTATAAAAAAAAAATTTCAATAGAACAGGACCCAAGTGGGATCTGCCTGTATTCATTATTTGTTGGATTTGATAGGCATTTTACACTGTGATCTTTGTCAGATAGAAAAGAGAAGAGGCTTTTATGAGCATCACTGAGTGCTGCCTCCCTATTTCAATCACATATACCTAGAGTAGAGCACAGCAATAAGAAAGAGCCGGCCAGTCATTTCCAAATAAATGTGATATGGACCAAGAAGTTCCTTCACCCTGACAATACTTCAGTTCAGATACTCTTGAGTAATAGTTGTGATGAACTAGTTCTTTTCCTTTTTCTTCTCTGAGTTCGATTCTGTATCAACTTTCCTTCTCAACAAGGCTCTGGTATCTCCATTTTTTTTTTTTTTTTTGACAGAGTCTCGCTCTGTTGCCCAGGCTGGAGTGCAGTGGCACGATCCTAGCTCACTTCAACCTCCACCTCCCAGGTTCAAATGATTCTCCTGCCTCAGCCTCCCAGGTAGCTGGGATTACAGGCACCCGCCACCACACCTGGCTCGTTTTTATATTTTTAGTAGAGATGGGGTTTCACCATGTTGGCCAGGCTGGTCTCGAACTCCTTACCTCAAATCTGCCCACCTTGGCCTCCCAAAGTTCTGGGATTACAGGTATGAACCACTGCACTTAGCCAGTATCTGCCTTCTATGATCACTTCTGCTACATCCTTTAGCTGTCAGCTTTCCTTGTGACTTGCTACAATTTCTGTTTCTTCCCAGGGATTTTTTTTTTTAATCACAGTCACAATTTAGTTTTTGAAGCTTTACTTGATCCCCATTCCCCGTGGGATATCCTCTTTTCTTCCTCTAATTACCTTTAAACTGATCCTCAAAGAATATAGCATTTTTTTGTATTAGAATAAATATCACATCTGGTATTTGTGTCTATTTCTTATTACCCCTATTACATGGTGAGATTTTAATAATAGTAAGAGTGCTGAAGATGTTTTCATCATCTCTCTGTGATTCATCATTCCCAAATATGCTTTGCACATAGAGGTTACTCGGCATATATTTGGCTGGATGAATACATAAATGATGTGGCTATGTATCAAAAGTTGACGAGATGATCCACACTAGACAGAATGACCTTCTTGCTCAATAACAAGTTATTTCTTAGTAAGCTTGGATGGCTAAAGGAAGGTAATTGATCAAGTCGGTTTAGTAGCAGCAGTGACAGTGGGTGCTTCTTGATTTAAAAACGAAAATCATCATTTTGTTTTTCTATGAGTCTTGAAAAAATTGCTTACCCTCTCCAGAACTCACAGTTTCCATATCTATAAAAAGAAAGCCGTCAACAAGCCAATCTCCATAACCTCTTGTAGCTGAGGCATTCTTGAATTTTATTATTAGATTTCATTCAGTTTTAACCTAAAATGAACCTGAACATCTGGATCATCCCTAGAGCCAAGCAAGCTTTAGAGCCAAGAGGTAGGAATTAAATTTAAATATGTCCCCATTGCTGTTTCCTGGATCTGTACACTTCAGTCCATGTAAGAATGAATTGGTACTCTACAGCTGTTGAGCTCAAATTAGCTCTTTTTGAAATGATCTTACATTTATACTACTAGTGGATTTCTTTTTTCTAATAATAATCTATTAAATCTAACATTTCAACAGTACTTCTGCTACTTTTTAAACCTATGCTCTAAAAAAGTATGCAAAATAAATGTGCTTGTTAAGTTGATTTTTACTGGAACTCCATTGCCATTTCAAAGATTAAATAAGTATTATTGCTGACTGATTGTCAAGGGAAATGTTTTTGTGGTTAAATTTTTTAACCATCCTCTCTATGAAGTAGTTATATCTGTTAAAACAGAGAAATACATTAAATGTCTTTCCTTAGAGTGATACCTAAGAAAAAATATCTTTAGTTATTAGAATATAACTCCTAATTAATAAACTCTTTAAATTTGAATGATAAAATTTCTGATCTTTTTAAAGTAAAGGAGCTTGAAACATCTATTATAACTTCAACCTGATCTTTTCTATGGTACTAAAATAAAAACCTCCAGTTAGAGTTCAGGCACTGTCTCCAGTATCCTTATGACTCATTATTTTTGTCATTCTACTACAAGAAAATAAGGAAGAGTAGAAAACTTTTATTAATTTTCTTCACATCTATGGCTTTACATCAGATTACCAAAGTCCTTTTTTATATAACCATTGCGTTAAATTTTGANCTAATTAATAAACTCTTTAAATTTGAATGATATTTCTGATCTTTTAAAGTAAAGGAGCTTGAAACATCTATTATAACTTCAACCTGATCTTTTCTATGGTACTAAAATAAAACCTCCAGTTAGAGTTCAGGCACTGTCTCCAGTATCCTTATGACTCATTATTTTGTCATTCTACTACAAGAAAATAAGGAAGAGTAGAAAACTTTTATTAATTTTCTTCACATCTATGGCTTTACATCAGATTACCAAAGTCCTTTTTTATATAACCATTGCGTTAAATTTTGACTTATAGCTCTAGTTTGAGAATAAAGGAGAACATAAAGTTAGGACTCATTTAATGGGCATATCTTACTTTATGGATTAAAATAGTTGTTTAGTGTCTAGAGTCTTCACGGTTTTTTTTTTTAATCTAATTAAACTAATACTGTTTCTAGGAAGAATATAATATGAGTTCAATAGTGATTTATCTTTGTCTCTGACAGCACTGTCTTAACCAAGATATTTAGCCCTGTAATAGAAATTCTATTGGGTATTTTAAAAACCACTTTGTTTGCTTTTGCTGATCTCTTGTAACTATCCTCTAAACTTGGCCAGAAGCGGCCCCAATTTTAGCCTCATGCTTTAGACCTGTATCACTTCATGACTGGGTCCCCTACAAGATAATGACCTTACATCAAAATATAAATTTATATTCATTTCTTCAGCAAGTTATCCTAAGGAAAAAAGAATAGTATCAGGAGAAATAAACAAACACCATGCTTAGTGATATACTTTATTTACACTCTGGTGACACTCCTTATCTTACTATGAACCAGTAGTCAGTAGCTCATGAAGTCTATTGGAGGACCACACTTTGAGTAGCACTGTTTTAGAGATTCTCCATTCTGGCCCTTCTCCAGCCATGTCCCCGACACAGGGAGAAGAATCTGAGGAACCTAGGAAACATGCCTAACCAGAACCACACCCCAACTTCTAGACCATGATGCGGGCACTCAGGGTCTTAGAATTTCTTGCCCAAATTACCTGAGCTTCTTCGAGCCTCTTCCCCAGTCCTTCCTTCCAAAGGTGGACCACAGTACTGTGTGCATATGGAGAGATCTTGGATATGTCAGGCTGGCATGTCCATATTGGTAAATAACAGTCACTCATGGTCAATGGAAGTAGAGGCAGATAAAGAAAGGAGTTTTCTGCTGTTCAGGAGCCAGGGCAGTTCTTCAGGCATTACCACTTTTGTAGCAATTCGATCATTCTAAGCTTCAACTTGGCATTCTGGGTAAGTGTAGGAGAACATTTCCCTGTATAGTACATGGACCTTCATTGGTACTTTTGCCCAGGTCCTGAAATGCTAAGAAAAGCCTTGTTCCAAGGTACCACTTTGAAAAAAATTCAGAGAGTCAGGTGCAGTGGCTCATCCCTTTAATCCCAACACTTTGGGAGGCTGAGGTGGAAGGATTGCTTGAAGCCAGGAGTTTGAGACCGACCTGGGCAACATAGCAAGACCTCATCTCTATAATAATTTTTAAAAATTAGCTGAGCATGGTGGCACATGGCTGGGGTTTTAGCTACCCAGGAAACTGAGTCGGGAGGATCCCATGAGCCCAGGAGTTCGAGGCTGTGGTGAGCTATGATAGTTCGACTGCACTCCAGCCTAGGCAACAAAGTGAAGCCTCATCTCTAAAATGAAAAAAATCTAAGGGATCATTTTCAACCATGGTACTTTTTAAAATGTTCACTCCTTCTCTAATTAGTGTTTGCTTGCATTTTTTGAAGTTTTTTAAAATGCAAAGAATTGTATAATAATGGATTTTTTCTGTGCCTTTACTCTCTGAAAGGAAATTATATTCTTTTCATGCCATTTTACTTATCAGAAGTTTCTTTTTGTCTTTCATTCCCTAGTGAGCCAATCACGTGTATCCTTCAAATAATTTTCCACCAGTACTGACCAGCCCCTCACCCTCCTACACCTTTTACTGTTCCAATTTCGCAATAAGATCTCCTGATTCCACAGTCTGCCAGAATTCCCCAGAATGCTGGTTCTTTTTTCAGTTTCTTTCTATGAGTTGGAGGGCACTGTTTGAAGTTATATTTCTTCATAACTTTTCCAATTCACTGTTTCCTTTTTCTCCCTTCATCTCCATCTTGAGTATGCATATCTTCATGTACTTACATGTGTATCCATTTAGATACATATGTGTATGTAACTTATTTTCATATCCATTCCTTCCCCTTGGTTTTGAGTTTCTGGCAGGATAGTAACTGTATCTATTTCTACACGGCACCTAATATAGTGACTGCCACATCACGGATACTGAATATATGTTCTTTATATAAATCAAGCAAAATAATGTTATAGATTATAAGAATATAATTGACAAAAAGAATGAACTCCCTGAATATTTAAGATTTTAAACCGTGTTTCAATGAAAAAGTGGAACATAAAAAATAAAAGAAGTAAAGCATTTCTTCTATACACCCTGTGAGGCTGAATGCTGTAAAAAAAAAATAAAGATTCAGACAAAAAGCCAGCAGAGAAGCAGGACCCTGAAACCCTGAAGAGGCATAGAATGGGGACATTATTTTTGATTTTCTTTCTCATTGTTTTTGGAAAACTGGTGTCTTCATTTTTAAAGGTATTATTTCAAGATCCGAAGATTTCCTGCCAGTGTTGAATTATCTTTTTTTATACTTACATTTGGCTTCCCATTGGAACCATTCATTTATTCAGTTTCCATAAAACCCCTAATAGCTACTTAAATTTTTTCTGTTCTTGGCTCTTCTCAAAATTATAAATACAGGTTTGAAAACTAAACTTGATTTCTGTGCAAGTAATTCCCCTCCCTGTTCCCATACCCTTTAATTGCTAAGGAGCTGCAACTATGTCCATCAGTTTTATTTATGATAGTCTCGTATCTTACTCACCCTAGGAAATGAAAGGCCTGCTATATATCAGATTATATTGAACCATTACATTATAACTGCCTTCTTTCCAAGTTAAGCTAATGCAAATGAGTGAAAGCAAGAGTGAAAAGAGCCTTTACACTTAAAATAGTGAATCAAATGAAATTTGCAAATGGCTTTTTTATGCTCGGTGATTTTAGTCTCAGAAAGTTAAATATCCTGTAGCTGGAGTGAAAGCAATTCATGAGAAAATTAAATTTTGTATTTCCCAATAATACTGTAATGCTTAGGTTGGTTTGTTTGTTAAACATTATGTGGTCATTCTTGCCAAAGATATGGGTGTACTTATTAGGCATACAATGTTTTAAATGTTATATCCACAGTGTTACAATGTCACAATGTTATATCCACAGTGTATTTATAGTGATTGTTTTCAAAATTTGACCTAAAAGGGATATTATATTACCTATTGTCCTAGACAATGAATATTTTTTCTATTGTATTAAATCAATTTAATTTCTAGGTACTTCAGCCTAATACCTTGACAAAATTGTTAGGAAAACATCTAAAATCTTTATATATCAGAATAGAAAAGCTCCCTAGGGGAGGAGAAATTTTAACTAAATCAATTGTTTTCATACTTGTATTCTCAGTGTGTTTATAGTGATCAGTAAAATCTATTGAAGTATGATATTAAGCTCATTGATTTATAATTTTTTTTGCAAAACAGGCCCAGTTATATATATAATAAGGTGTCATTCTGGTCATTAAGAGAAGTATTTAAAATAATAATTATAAATAATTACAGCAAATTTAAATCTAACATTTATTTTATTCTTACCTTATATCGTGCCTAGCACTCAGTGCTATACAAATATTCTTATTTAATAATCAGAAGTACCCTATAAGATAGCTATTGCCATTTTCAATATTTTCTAGATGAGGAAATTAAGGTTTGTTTTTTGTTTTTCACTCTTGTTGCCCAGTCTGGAGTGCAATGGCGCAATCTCGGCTCACTGCAACCTCTGCCTCCTGGGTTCAGGCGATTCTCCTGCCTCGGCCTCCTGAATAGCTAGGATTACAGGCACCCGCCACCACGCCTGGTTGATTTTTGTATTTTTAGTAAAGACAGGGTTTCACCAGGCTAGCCAGGCTGATCTCAAACTTCTGACCTCTGGTGACCTGCCTGCCTCGGCTTCCCAAATTGCTGGGATTACAGGTGTGAGCCACTGTGCCTGGCCAGGAAATTAAGGTTTAAAAAGACATAAAGAGCCTGTATCATAAGGCCTCTTAATATTTATCTATTGATTATCATCTATTTCACAAGGCTGTCAAACATTTTGTTAAAATTAGGGCTAGCAAACAATTGAATGTAATCACATCATCAAGTATATATACCTATGTTTCAAAATTAAAAATCAGCGAGCTAACAACAAACACACTTACATTTGGGACAGTTCCAAAACCTAAAAACATATGTGTGTTAGCACATGAAAATTATTTATAAAATTCATTTTTTTAACTTACATAAGGGACTGTGTACTGTGTGATATAAAATAGCATTCTAAACCAAAGAAACTCCAAAATTTCTATTTGCTATTTCCAATATAGAAAAAAACAACAACCAAGCTTCAATTCCAAACCTTCTCTATTGCAGCTATTTTACAACTATTTATTGTTTGCTGTTTTCTTAAAAAGTTGTCATGGAAGTTTTCACACCCATAGCAAACGTTTATCTCAGGGTTGACTTGCTTTAGGACTTTGTTATTTCCGACATGTCTTTCCTTCTACCATTTTAGCATTGTTCTACCTGAGGCTCCAAAGATAAATATGTAGCTAGGTAGATAAATAGATAAATCTGCTTGGTAGCATCCTTACAATAATTTTTGCTTACTCAATTTTAAATTTCTCCAGAATCAATTACTTAAATCACAATTAGACTAAATGATAATAAACAAATTTCACTGTTCACTGTGTATCACTGAGGTGCCATAAAAATAAACTGTGACCCGGAGTGCTTTTAAAACAGAGATTAAAACTGCTGTTAGACTGTTTTAAATTTGAGCAACTAAGAGGTTATTTAAGTCAGGATTATATATTGTTATAGTAAGTCATTTTTTTTACTATTATGGCTTTATTATATTGTTTATATCTAAAACTAACCTCTTTTCCTGACAAAGCAAAAAAGAAAATCATAAAGGAAAAGACAACATACACCAAATGAAGAGATTCCTATTCAGAAAGCTTCCTACAATGCTACTAAGGGAACTAAAAGTCATTTATGAAGGACTTACAAGCGGCTAGGCTGTGTTCTAGGTGCTTAGATTTCAGCAGCAAACATAACAGATGAAGAATATTATCCTTTTGGTGTTTACATTCTGTTGGAGGAAACAGATATCAACAAGGTAAGCATATCAGATAGGTATATCAGAAAGTACATTCGAATCAGCAGGACCCAGAGTGTACATAAGTTCAGCCTGTTGATACTGCTAGAGAGTCATTTACATAGTTGTAACTACATACTCCAGTCAGTAGTGTGTGAAAATTTCAGTTCTTCCTCGTTCTTGCCAACAATTGATATTGTCTATCTTTTTATTTTCTGCCATTTTGGTCAATGTCGAGCAATATTTTACTGTGATTTTAATTTCAATTTGTCTGAATACTATTGAAATTAAGTACTTTATTGGCTATTTGAATGTACTCCTCTGGAGTACCTGTCCAGTGTTTTTATTGGGTTATATTGTCTTTTTTTTTTTTTTTTTTTTTTTTTTTTACTAAATAGAATTTCATAATATATTCTAAATATAAACTTTATATATAAGTTGCAAATATTTTATCCAACTCTGTGGCTTCATTTTCACTTGATTGATGTCTTTTCATGAACAGAAGTCCTAAATTTTAGTAAAGTTCAGTAATTCAAAATTTTCCTTTTATGGTGAGAATCATATTTCGTTCTAGTTTTAAAATCTTAACCTATCCCGAGGTAATGAAGATATTCTCCTATTTTCCTCTATGTTATGTATTATTTTATCTTTCACTTTTATGTCTACACTCCTCTTAGAACTTGGAAGATTATAGTATGAGATACAGATCAAAATGTCTTCTGTGTAGATATCTAACTATACAGCATCATTCATTAGGTAAAAGAAAACTTGTCCCTTATCACTGTAACACTTTGTGTAAAGAAAGATTTTTGTAATATGAGTAATCTCAGCACTTTTGAATGTTGATGGAAAAAAAATCCAGTAGAGAAGGGACAGGTGGTGTCATTCAAGAGGACACAATGAACTGGGGTAGACTACTGTGGAGGCCAGTTAAAGCACAAATAAAGGTGGTGACTTTAGCTAAGAGCATAGACAGTCATTAATAATAGTAATATTATCAATGATATCTAGTTACACAATATGTACCATGAATCAGGTACTTACTGTACAAAGCACTTCACATACATATTTTATATATATATGAACTCATATATAGGCATATATTTTATATGTAAGCATATATGAAACATAGATGTATATATTTACATAAATTAACTAATTTCATCTTTTAACAACACTATATATGTATGAATGTATTTATATGTACAGTGATGTAAAATAATTAAATTAGGTTATATATTATATATAAAACTCACTCAAAAACACTAAGAGGTGGATATCAACTTTACCCAAGTATTAGAGGTAGCGAGTACTTAAGTAATTTGGCCAAATGTAATGAAGCTGAGATTTGAATCCAGGGAGACATATTCTAAAATCTGTAGGCTTAAATTAATGTGCCAAATTTATTCATAGAGACTTTTTTTGATCAGATTAATTGTCAATTCATAAATATTGATTACGCATCTATAATTAACAGGCATTTAACCCAACATCTAATTTACCTATTTTCCAGTGTTCCCAGGCATTTCTTACTAATCAACCTTAAATTAAATTTTTTAAAAAATTATTTCATTTCTTTGGTGACTCTCATTAAGTTTAGCTAGTAAAATTAATGAGATACAAATTTAATTACTAATAATTACTTTTAATTTCCCATATGATATATTTAAAGGAAAAGGAGGAACATTCTTTATTCTTTATCTGAAACCTATCACTTAGAAAAATATATATCAATAACAGATTGAGTTTTCTAAATTGCATTTTTTTGTTCTAAAGTGCTACACTTTTAATAGTGAATTGAAAACTTTGTGGGATAAATCCAAACGCTATGATGATTTCCTCTTTAAACACATCTAAACTTGCCCTGGTGCTACTTGTTTTATCTAATATCATGTTTGGATGGAACATCTACATGGTTTTTTAAATACACATTTTGGTCAAATTGTAGGGTCTAACGTCAGCATAATATTCGTGTGGTTTTGCAACAGCAAAGTTCAAATAAGCTCCTTAGCCCTCTAACCTCTGGAAAGCAAGCTACAGCATGATGCACATCAGACACTGTAAGATGTATTTCTCTGTTACCCATTAAAATGTTGGCATATATCAGATAGCTCAGTGAAATTCAGACCAATGCAATCAGAATGAAACGTGAACTTATGTTTAATGTCACCTAGGTTTGAATCACTTCCCCTGGTTTCCCCTACAGTTTCTCTGAGGCTTTTCATTTGTATGTCTTTTAAATACATATACATTGGTCATTATAGTGTATGATTTAAGAATCTTGCTGTAAAAAGAGAGTTGCTAAATATACCACATATATACTCCCACCAATTTTCAAAGCAAGGGGACAACATTCCATGTAAAAGAAAAGCCCGAAGATAAGCATGAACCTATCACCGCACATCTGGGAAACACTAAACAATATGCTTAGGTGATGTGGTGAGTGGTTGTTAAAAAGTGGTAGGAGGAAAAGCCAGAAGAGCTCAGGTAAACTCAGATTATACAGTCCTAAATGTTAATTTGAGATATTAAATTAATTAATTTGAATGATTTATTGAGCAGTTAATTTGGCAGGCACAATGCTATGTAATGATGGTTAGGATTTGAAAAAAGGTATGAGACCCACTGTCAAGGAACTCACAGTCCCACAGGGCGAGAGGCAAAAAACAGTGCAGCGTAGTATGACAAGAACTGTAATAGACACTGTTTCATTGCATGTTTAAATGCAATAAAAACTTGAGGGAAAGATTTATTCAGTCTTCCTACGAAAAGGAGAGAATAAAGACTTCACAAACAGATCTCAGTGAGCCCAAGTGTTGAAAATAAGTGATTGTTTTACTGATCAGATTTTTGCAGCAGGACTAGTGATTACAAAAATCCAGAGGTAGATACTTGAGTTCAGAGAGCACTCTGTCAAATAATGCTATGAATTACTCTCTTCTTTCTAAGGGTTGCAACGATAGATAAAATACGCTTTCAAAAATAAAATTTGGGATACTACCATGTTTGTATTTGACCAGAACAAAAGTTTACAGGGGCAACTGTGGACTGCAGCCAATGTCGGCTAGACTAGTACCAGAAACAGACTGGGGCAATTAATTTAATCTGCTACAGGAGATGTATGTGTGTATGTATGTCAGGTGACATAAGCCATGTTTCTTACATTGAATCAGAAGGCAGGATGGGCTGCTCCAAACTGAAAGAAGTCTAAAAGAGCTGAGACTATTGCTACGGTGACTTCTTTGGTAAAATTATGCCTGTGAGATGATGAGATAAAGAAAACAAGCCATACACATTATGACGTGAGCCAAGCCACCAGCGATTCAGTGAGGGAATAATCCTTTCCACAGTTTGCTCACAGGAGAGTAGCACCTGGTTGTAAATATTAGATCTGGTTTTGGACTAAAGAATGAGGAGACAGGAGTCCTTCTGAAAATAGCTACACTGGATCCAATTAGTACAGAGATTAAGAAAACAACAACAGCAACAACAACAAAAAAACCCTTCCTACTCAAAATGAGACTACAAACAAAAGGTTTAAAGCCCAGAAGGACAATTAAAATTAAGAGGCCGCTCTCTCCCTACCATATAGTAGATTAGATAGAGTAACCCTCTTGACTAAAGATATAATAATGCTGCATAAAATGTTTTAAGTGTCCACTCATTCACACACATGCACAAACAAGCACATCTTCTAAGACTCACAAAAATAGGAACACAGTGAGCAAAATACACAAATGAAACAGGTACCCTGAGAAATGCAGTATTACATAGCCAGCCTTCATTCTGAGGGTGTCTGCCAAACCTCCACCAAAGTGGAAACAGTACTTTGATGACTACATGTGATAGGGCAGAAGAAGATACGGTTTGGGAAGTTCCTAAATTGACATCCCTCAGCTAAAACTGGAACCTCAAAGGACTCTATAGAGACTATAAGAGGAAAGAAAAAGCAGACGAGTGACAGACAAAAGTAAGGAAAGAATTTGACCTTCTAAGCTGGTGAACACCTGTAATCCCAGCACTTTGGGAGGCAGAGGCCGGCAGATCACTTGAGGGCAACGGTTCAAGACCGGCCTGGCCAACATGGTGAAATCCCATCACTACTAAAACTACAAAAATTGTCCAAGTGTGGTGAATCTGGGCACGAGAATCGCTTGAAACCAAGAGGTGGAGGTTGCAGTGAGCCGAGATCGCACCACTGCACTCCAGCCTGGGGGACAGAGCAAGACTCCATCTCAGAAACAAAAAGAAGAAAACAGAAAAGAATTTGATCTTCTCATTTCTGCTGCTAAGTGGAAGAGGAGGGGAAGATCATAATCTTCTCCTAGAATTTTTTCATAAATTTTTAACTGAAGGTAACTTTCGTATATTAAAATTCACAAAATTGAAAATATACAGATATTTGCATTTTGCATTTTTTTTTTTTTTTTTTTTTGAGATGGTGTCTCGCTCTGTCGCCACAGGCTGGAGTGCAGTGGCCTGATTCTCAGGCTCACTGCAAGGCTCCGCCTCCCGGGTTCCCGCCCATTTCTCCTGCCTCAGCTCCGAGTAGCTGGGACTACAGGCGCCGCCCACCATCGCCCTGGCTCGTTTTTTATTTTTCAGTAGAACGGGTTCACCGTGTTAGCCAGGATGGGTCTCGATCTCCTGACCTCGTGATCCGCCCGTCTCGGCCTCCCAAAGTGCTGGGATTACAGGCGTGAGCCACCGCGCCCGGCCTGCATTTTGCATTTAAATAAAACAGATAAGATGAAAGGATACAGAAATTTCTATCACCCCAGAAAATGTCCCCATGCACCTTTCCAGTCAATACATTCTCTATCCCTGAGGTAACTATTATTCTGGCTTTTAGCATGATAGATTGCTGTTACTTGTTCTTGAACTTCAGGTACATACAGTCATATAGTATGTTCAGTGTTGTGTTTGAATTTCTTCACTCACTTTGATAGGCAAAATAATGGACCCCCCCAAAGAATTTCTTCACCTAAATTCAGAGGCATATTTCTCATCATGCTTTTCTATCGAATTTAAGGAATAAATTTATTTTTGAATTTACTTATTATTGAATTTAAATTTATTTATTATTGAATGTATTCCTTCAATTCAATAGTCTGGGAGGAACATATCAGGGCATCTTCCATCATGAGGAAGACTCCAGTGGTGAGTCATAAAGAATAAAGAAAATGAATATACCTCTTTCTGCTGCAAGTCTGGAGTAATGTTCCTTTTACAGATGCCTGGGTTATTATTCTACCTTCCCTGCCACAAAATTTGTGTGCCCCACTGCTCTGTCTATAAAAATATTTTTTCAATAATCTCCTGCTCACACCCAGACTTGTCTAGAAACATCAAATGCAAGAAGGACAAAGGTATAATTACAAAACTTACATAAACTCATTATGTCACTCATTGTGGCCTATGTATGCTACTTAGTGGTATTCAGCAAGTAGCATATTTCAACCAAGTAATAATCATTCTTATTTTTTATGTCCATGTCAATCTAACTACAGGATGCAAGTTTGAACCTGAATTAAGTTTGAGTCCCCTAAGCTCCCTTTTAGCTGAGGGGCTATTTGGAGGGTGCACCAAACAGCCAAGCCTGGGTTGCTGTTTGAGATGTTAAGGAAAAAATTAGACACTTTTCGAAATACGGTAAAGCAGATTTTACTGAAGACGGTCATGATAGATATAGGGATTGCTGCAGCAGGATTTTGCAGTGGGTAAAAGTTGGGTTCAACTTCAAATGTTGCATGGGCAAGTAGGAATTTATAGCAAAGAACAGTATAGAGGTCTGTATTAACCAGTCCTTGCATTGCTATAAGGAAAAATCTGAGACTGGGTAATTTATCAAGAAAAGAGGTTTAATTGGCTCATGGTTCCTCAAGCTCTACAAGAAGCATGATACTGGTATCTGCTCAGCTTCTGGGGAAGCCTTAGAAAACTTTCAAACATGGTGGAAGGGGTAGCAAAGAACTTGACATGGCCAGAGTAGGAGGACGAGAGAGTCAGGGGAAAGGAGCTACATACTTTTACACAACAAGATCTCACAAGAATGCTATCACAAGAATAGCACCAAAGGAGGAAATTCACCCCCACGACAGGCCCCGCCTCCAACATTGGTGATTACAATTTGACAATTCAACATGAGATTTGGGTGGGGACACAGATCCAAACCGTATCAAGGTTGGTGGATGGAAAATTACTAAAAGAAAACAGGGTTAAGGCAAATTATGGCTAACACAATTGAACAGGATTCTTGCTGACAGCACGTCGAGGTGATAGCAGAGCACCTGTGTAATGCCAAATGTTCTCGCCTTAGCCACACCAAAGAATTGGTGTGGCAGCTGCCTGCAGAGAGTGAAGGAGACACAGACCAAGAGAAAAAAAAAAAAAAAGCTGTAGGCTTTATCGAACAGAGAGACAGTACAAAGCTTCCACAGCGTGGAAGGGGTCCCGAGCGGGCAACCAGAGTTGGATTATGCAATTGCCTTTTTAACTCTTTAAGGCAGGAAATACGTGCAGAGGGAAGATGTTACCAGAGCAAGAAACAAAGGCAGTAAATTATGTTGTGACATATCTTAGATTTTGAGGAAAACTGGAATTGTAACTTAGGTTTTAGTTACTTTATGACCTTGCAGCGGCATGGCAAAGGAGACAGGATCTCACAGGACTTTACAAAGGACATTCACAAGGAATTGGAATTGGGAGCATAGATAAGGTCTGTTGGTCACAGGAAAACGGCAGTTGACATTCCTTTTAGTTTTAGGGGAGGGCGAAGGGAGAGAGGGAGAGAGAACACAGGGAAGCTTACAGCAAAATTTTCGCTGTTTATAGCTTTCTTGGGGAAGAACACACATGCACAAATCCTGGTGTTAGGAATATTTTAAGCATATATCTTCAATGTTATATGCTATATGTCATATAGCTTCAATGTTATATGTCATCTAGGACTGAAGGAAGTCCTGATGCAGGAAATGAGTGAGCTTCACAGCTTTCTGAGCCCCTACTCGACCCAGGAAGCCCAGCTGGCCCCTCCTCTCACCTGGGAGATGGGACTTTCACTGCTCTGAGGAGCCTGATGTTTCCTGAGGAACATGATCAATTATCAAGGGTGATCATGTCTTGTCCCTCATATAAAATGCCATAGCACAATCAGCCCTTCATATCTGCAGGTTTCAACCCACAGCTGGTTGACTCTACTGATGCAAAACCCACAGACACAGAGGGCTGACTGAAGATGTTCAGGTAAAAAGCATCATTAGAAGTAAAGCTAAACGACGGAATCACCAGGATTACACAGCAGTGATCAGGTTGACAAAGCAATTTGAAAGTAGTATGCACCTAATAACAAAACCTCAAATAAAAGTAAAAATTGATAGGTCAACAAAGAGATGTGAATAACAATACTACCATTTTAGGAAGAAATTTTAGCATGATTCTTTCAGGGATAATCACACTAACTGGGTGAAAGTGAATAAGGATATGTAATATTTGAATATTTCTATTAACAAATTTATTTTGGTGGACACTTTTAAAACCTCGAGTCCTCTTATTGAAAAACACAAAGTCTAGTAAAACGTAAGAAACTGTTGGGAAAATATGCCATGTACTTAGCCATAAAACTAGTTTCAACAAATGTCAAAAGACTGGCATCATGTAAACCACATTTTGTGACCACAATACAATAAATCAATAGAAATTCATTTTAAAAGTTAGAAATTAATAAAAGCAGTAATACCAATAAAAGTAACAACCTGCTTTCCAGGCAAGTTTTGCCAAACATTTAAGAAATAGATAAGTGCAATTTATAAAAATATTTGCAGAACACAGAAAAAAAAAGAATAGCTTCCAAATTATTTTGTGCAAGTGTCATAACCTGATATGATTTGGATGTTTTTCCCCTCAAAATATCATGTTGAAATATAATCCCTAATGTTGAAGGTGGGACCTAGAGATTAGAAACATAATCTCTAATGTTGAAGGTGGGACCTAGTGGAAGGCACTGAATCATGGGGCTGCTTCCTCATGATTGGCTTAGTGCCATCCCCTTAGTAATGATTGAGTTCACACTCATTTCACACAAGATCTGGTTGTGTAAAAGAGCCTGGGTCCTCCCTTTTCTTGCTCCCTCTCTTACCCTGTGACAAAATGACTCCCCTTTTGCCTTCCGGCTTTTTTGGAAGCATCCTGAGGCCCTTGCCAAAAGTGGATGCTGCTGCTATGCTTCTTGCAGCCTGTCCTTGTGATAGAAAAGAAAAGAGCATCTTCAGGAGAATAGTGTAAGCAGGCTGTGTTGCAACCATTGCTAGAGAGATTAACGTGAGTAAAAGAGATCCAAGTGCTAATAGCCAAGACAATTGGAAAAAGTCTTTGAAGGCATTTCCAAGATCTTGGAGACAGGGCCTCCCATCACAGGACCAGAGGTCTAGGAGGAAAGTCTGAGTGCCCAGGTACATACAGAACTATAAGCCAAAATAAATCTCTTTGCTTTATAAATGATCAAGTCTTAGGTATTTCTTTATAGCAGTGCAAAACAGACTCATGAAGAAAATTAGTACCAAGGAGTGGGATATTGCTATCATAATCTTTGGAGATGTGAAAGCATATTTGGAATAGGGTATTAGAAGTTGGAAGAGTTTGGAAGGCTCAGAAGAAGAGAGGAAGATAAGGGAAAGTTTCGAACATCTTACAGACTGGTTAAGTGGTTATGACGAAAATGCTGATAGAAATATGGACAGTGAGGGCCAGACTGATGAGGGCTCAAATGAAAATGAAGAGGTTCTTAGGAACCAGAGCAAAGAACTTGGTTGCATTGTGTCCATGTCTAGGAATCTGTGGAAGTTTGACCTTAAGAGGGATGACGTGGGGTATCTGACTGAAGAAATTTCTAACCAGCAAAGCTTTCAAGATGCTGTGTGGCTACCACTAACAGCCAACAATCATATATTGGAGCAAAGAAATTACTTAATTTTGGAACTTATATTTAAAAGAGAAGCAGAGAATAAAAATTTGAAAAATGTGAAGCCTGGTCCTGTGATAGTGAAGGAAAGTCTTTTCAGAAGAAGAATCCAAGCAGGCTGCAGAGCAGCCATTACCAGAGAGATTAGCATGAGTAAAAGGGAGCCAAGAGCTAATAGTGGAAACAATAGGAATAAGGCCTTGAAGGCATTTCCAAGATCTTGAAAACAGCCCGTCCTATCACAAGCCCAGAGGTCTATGAGGAAAGAGTGGTTTCAGGGGCCAGGCCTGGGGCCCCATTCCCCAGGCTTGGGACATTGCTTCCCACATTCTGGCTGTTCCAGCTCCAGCTGCAGCTCAAACATCCCAGAACAGCTTAGGCTGCCACTCCAGATGACACAAGCCATAGATTGGGTGGTTTCCACATGGTGTTAAGTCTGTAGCCACACAAAATATGAGTCCAAGAGAGGCTTGGCAACTGCTCCCTATATCGGGGGAAACTACCCTCAATATTTCAATGCAGGTTCTTTCTATTTTCCGTGTCAGCCAGCTGAGAAATAGAGTACAAAGAGAGGAATTTTACAGCTGGGCGTCTGGGGGTGACATCACATATCGGTAGGACTGTGATGCCCACCAAAGTCTTACACCAGCAAGTTTTTATTAAGGGTTTCAAAAGGGGAGGGGTGTAATAACAGGGAGTAGATCACATGCTTCAAAGGGCAAAAGCAGAACAAAGATCACATGCTTCTGAGGGAACAAGACAAAAGGGAAAACAAAACTACTGATAAGGGTCTTTGTTCAGCTGTGCATGTATTGTCTTGATAAACATCTTAAACAACAGAAAACAGGGTTTGAGAACAGAGAACTGGTCTGACCACAAATTTACCAGAGCAGAGTTTTTTCCCTACCCTAATAAGCTTGAGGGTACTGCAGGAGAGCAGGGTGTATTTCAGTCTTTATCTCAACTGCATAAGACAGACATTCCCAGAGCAGCTGTTTATAGACCTCCCCCAGGAATGCATTCCTTCCTCAGGGTATTAATTATTAATATTCCTTGCTAGGAAAAGAATTTAGCAATATCTTCCCTACTTGCACATCCGTTTATAGGCTCTCTGCAAGAGAAAAATATGGCTCTATTTTGCCCGACCCCACAGGCAGTCAGACCTTATGGCTGTCTTCCCTTGTTCCCTGAAAATCGCTGTTATTCTGTTCTTTTTCAAGGTGCACTGATTTCATATTGTTCAAACACACGTTTTACAATCAATCTGTACAGTTAACACAATTATCACAGTGGTCCTGCTGTGACATACATCCTAAGCTTATGAAGATAACAGGATTAAGAGATAAAAGTAAGACAGGCATAAGAAATTATAAAAGTTTTATTTGGGAACTCATAAATGTCCATGAAATCTTCACAATTTATGTTCCTCTGCCACGGCTCCAGCCGGTCCCTCTGTTCAGGATCCCTGACTTCCCGCAACGTCCCTAGATGTCAGAAGACTTAACGGAAAGCCCAGGTTCCCAGGCAGAAGCCTGCTGCAGGGGCAGACCCTCCACAGAGAGACTCTATTAGGGCAGTGCCAAGCAGAAATATAGGGTCAGAGCTCCCACACAGAGTCTTCAATGGGACACTGCCTAGTGGAGCTGTGGGAAGTGGGCTGCTACCCCTCAGGTCCCAGAATTGTAGAGACACAGACAACTTGCGTCCTGAGCCTGGAAAAGCTGAAGGCACTTAACTTCAACCCATGATACCAGATGTAGGGGCTGCATCCAGCAAAGCCACAGAGGCCAAGCTGCCCAAGATCTTGGGAGCCCACTCCTTATACCAGTGTGCACAGGTTGTGAGACATGGAGACAAGGGAGATTATTTTGGGCTTTAATGTTCAATATCTGCCTTGCTAAGTTTCAGACTTGCATGGGGCCAATTGCTCCTTTGTTTTGGTCAATTTTTGCCCTTTGAATGGGAATGTCTACTCAATGTCTGTACCACTATTGTATCTTGGGATTAAGTAACTTGTATTATTTTTACAGGATTATAGGTGGAAGTAACTTTGCTTAAGTCTCAGATGGGACTGAGGACTTTGAACTTAATGCTGGGATGAGTTAAGTTTTGGGGGACTGTTGGGATAGATTATTTTATTTTGCAATGTGAGAATTACATAAGATTTGGGGGACCAGGGATAGAATGTTATGGTTTGAATGTGTGTTCCCTACAAATCTCATGTTAAAACATAATCTCCAATGTTGGAGGTGGTGCACAGTGGGAGGTATTAGATCATGGGGGCAGATCTCTCATGAGTTACTTCACATCATCCCCTTGGTAATGAGTTCTCACCCGCTAGTTCACACGAGATCTGGTTGTGTGAAGGAGCCTGGGATCTCCTCCTTCTCTCTCTTTCTCCCTCTCTTGTCATGTGATATGATTGTTCTTCCTTCAGCTTCTGCCATAAATGGAAGTTTCTTGTGGCCCTCAACCAGAGCAGGTGCTGACACCGTACTTCTGGCACAGCCTGCAGAGCTGTAAGCCAAAATAAACTTGTTTTCTTTATAAATGACCTAGTGTTAAATATTCCTTTATAGCAATGCAAAACAGACTAACACATAACTTTTTAAATTATACTTCAAGTTCTCACATAACTTTTATTACTTTGAAAACTTTATAACCGTTGTAAACTTCCTAACAAAACCAAACTGACAATATAGTAAAAGGCAATTACGGCGCATTACCCCTCAAGAATGTACATGTAAATATACCAACCATAATTCTGGAAACTAGAATCCAGCAATGTATGAAAAATAGAAGATAATAAATCATGACAACATTTCACTAATCTCAAAAATGTTGTCTCAATGTCATTGCAAATCTGGAATTACATACCCTTTTATTATTCAGTCAAAAGATAATTGAGGTGAGATTTTTTACTTGTGATAAAATTATTACAAATCTTTAATTTTGTCTCTGTTAAACAGTCAAGGATTAGTACCAAAAAATGGTATCTTTAGATATACAAAAATAAGAATAATGATCATTATTACATAATTGCTGTAATAACTACTAAAAGATATATTCTAGAAGAAAGGAATAGTGAACGTAGAGAGATATTTTGAAATCCATAAAACAATGAGGAGCCAAAATGATTATTAGTGCATGTCAGTTAAAACTATTAAATCTTTGTTGAAGAATAATAACGTTAACTTTAACTATGTTTAAAAATATAGAAATAAAATGACAGAAAATAATAGAAATGAAGTCAGAGATGTTCAGTGTTAATATAGTTATAAGGATATTGATGTTTTCTTAAGGAGCAAATAATCTATATTTTTCTCTATAAACTCATATATATTATATATAGTTAATGTATGTATGTTATACATACAATATATAAGGATTATACCCTTATATAAGAGTCAGTAGAGTTAATGGTTGGTGTGTTGTTTTTCTTTTATATTGTATTTCACACTTTTCTGTATTTAAAGTTTTTTTTCAGATACAGAAAGTAGGGCCATGCATTTGCATGGAGGATTTGTCCAAGGACATGTAGTTACATATTACTGGAGGATAGGATAAAGAAGGAGGAATAGGCTAGTAATATAGACGGAAAGCATATTATGGAATCTCTTGTGCAATCATGCAAAGGAGATGGCACTTTCGTTAAAAGTTAACAGATTGCCATATAACAGTTACAACGGCAGAAGTAATTTTAACAGATTTATAATTTAGAAAGATATCTAGAATAGCAAAGTGAGTGACTGATGATATTGTGAAGTTAGAGGCAGAAAGACAAATAGCATATTATAGAAGTCCAAGTAAGAGATAATGTCGACCTAAATTAAAATGTTAAGAATGAGTCAAGCAAAAAGGACAATGTTGAAAGTTACTTTTGAGTCATCCTTACTTCTTAAAATTTTCCCTCACAAGGCAGAATTTGCAGACTGCTTAATAGCTCAGTGGTCATCCTCTATATAACTGCTAGATTCTGATCTAGAGCATCAAATAATCCACAATATTGCTAGATACATTAAAAATAAAATTGCCTTGCTGGAAAGCTGAGTCTTCTAGTTGGCACAAAGATGGTCTAGACCTAAGCACTTTTCTAGCATTATTTTCTATCCTTTAAAGAGGTGCAGTGTCTTTTTCTTTAAGAACCTGAAACTTAACTTTTCTGTTAACTCTATTATCAATCATTGTAAAATTTTCCATTTAGTATGCTTGACTCAATAACAATTGAATTTTGTTTCTGTGCAGGGGTAATTGGCTTGGCCAAAATCATCCCATTTCATTTTCCATCCAAATACATGTTTTAATCAACACCTGAAGATGTTACACAGTGAAATAAAGGAATTTCAAATCTGGTTAAAGGAAATTCATGTCAGAAGCACTGAATGAAAACACAGGCTACATAGATAGGTCTGGAGAATTAGTTTATTTTATGAAACAAAAGTAGCAAATGTTTCTTTTTCCTCTTTAATAGGAAGTCAGGGCAGTTGGGAATTGTCCTCAGTTATGATTCTTCTCTATATAAATTTCCAGTAGAATGTACTGGAAAAAAATACCTGTTAAGGAAAAGGAAGCATGCTAGATTAATTAGAAATAAAAATGAGAAAGATTTGTAAAATTACCTGGACTTTTCTCCCAACAACTGACTCCAGGGAGCTTTTAATCCCACATTTATTTGCACAGCTCTTATAAATTCTACGCCATGTTCTATAAACACTGTCTTCAAACTCACTGAAAAATATATCATATCTATATTTTGACTTCAAAATATTATAACACTTTTAGAGTTTACTTTTAGAGCTAAAATAGTAAAGAAAATATTGACCAAGAATATAGATACATGTGTTTAAAAAGCAGTCTCTGAGAGGACTGATAAACACATTGTTTATTTAGACTAGAATTAATAGGTCTTCAATTCTTACAAACTAAATGCACAAGGTTGGCCAACAGAATAATTTGTTAAGTTATGTAATTTTTGGTAGATGATTTTTTAAGTAGCTAGTTTGTATTTAGACTCAGTACTAGCTTGTAGACCACGCTGAATTGATTGATTTTAACATATTAGGCACAACTGCTTTCCTTGCAGTAAGGAAGATACTCTGCACCCATTTTCAGTGGATATGTGCATGAACACACACGCACACATGCACATGCACACGTACACACATGCATACATGCACACACATACACCTCAAGTCTGGTTACGTCTCTCTTTTTCTCTCCATCTCTTTTCTGCATGATGGTGCTGTCATAGACTCATAAAATGTGTTTATTTAAATATTGTTCTGTTGTGTTACCTCTGTGTCCTAATTTAGTGTATTATTTCATTTGAGTTTTTAAGTCTAAAAAACATTCTGTCCTTATCCAATAGATGCTGAATCTATTAGTTTAAGCTAAAGAACTACTTTATTTCTTTTATCTCCAAATTCTTGGTGAAAGGAAGGCATTTGTCATGGTAGAAGTTTCTATTTCATGACAATTAGAATAAAACGTGGGACCAAGAGTATCAGTAAGTCATAGTCACAGGAAATGAGCCATGGCAAATCTTGCCTTATCAGGTGTCAGTGTTATTGAAGGCTTATTTTAATATCATGTTCTCTGTGGTGGCTTTGTAGTTATCAAGCAAAATTCTGACAATCAATTTCCAGAGTATGCTTCCTTATTAAAATATAATGTACTCACTGATCCAGAAATACACGTATACAGTATATAACAGTATCTATCTATCCATCTACCTATCTATATGTTTACATACATACTTTAAACATAAAGGCAAAAAAGTATAACTTTTATTTTGTCATTTCAAAAAAGTTTTATGTTAAAAACGCTCTTCTTGCTGGAAAACATGTGGAATCATTCAGTTAATGATTGATCAATCATTACCACTGTTTGCAGCTTACAACTGACTACTTCCCGCAGAACATTGTCTCATCAGGATCCACGTGTTCCACTTTGCTGCCTTTATTCACTAACTTGACTATTTTCTCTGGCCCCAGAACAGGCAAAATTATCAGTGTAGCTGAGTCATTGTATCTTGAAGTAATAGCATTTGAGATGCCATCTCTAGGATCTAGGATTTTTGTTCAAAACCAGCAATAATGTTTCTGTTCATATCCCAAAGCCCAAAGCATTTGACCTTGCAGAGATGCTTAATAACTGATTGACTATTTGACAGAATTTTTAGAGATCTTTTTCAAATCTACATGCACTCTGAAATCCTAGAAACAAAGAGTCGGAATAATGTGGTGATTTACCTGGCTCTGCCATTATCTCACTGTGAGGTTTTCTCCTCTCAGAGTCTTTAAAAATGATGGCTTTGGTTTCCCAAAGTTCACCTCACTGAAAAGATTAAGCATATTTCCTCTCATAGCAATAGCCTATAAGAAGCTGGGCAGAAAAACAAAATGCAAATTTTTGCTCAACTGTAAATGATCCCAGTTGTGACAAAATTCAAATCAGGTGTCAGTAATAAATGTAACTCATCGAGATAGAAATCTCAGTGGTCTGGCAGCAAACCCTGAATCACTCGGTTTTCAGGAGTCATTGTAACAGCTAGGATATTATGACCAGGATTTCTATACACTAATTTGAACAGCTTGGCCTTTCCTGGCTCTGGGGTTAATGTACAGAAGAAGCAAATGAATGATATAGCAAGAGACAATCAAAGCAATAAGTTGGCATTTTAATTCTAATTTTACAGAGAGACATGTTTATCATATATTTTTAACAGTTCAAGTTATAAAACATTTATCGGTATCTGGGAGTATTTTTAAAAATTACAAAATAAGAATGGGCGTGGTGGCTCACGCCTGTAATCCCAGCACTTTGGGAGGCCGAGGCAGGCAGATCACAAGGTCAGGAGATCGAGACCATCCTGGTGAACACGGTGAAACCCCGTTTCTACTAAAAATACAAAAAATTAGCCGGGCGTGGTGGCGGGCGCCTGTAGTCCCAGCTACTCGAGAGGCTGAGGCAGGAGAATGGCATGAACCCGGGAGGCGGAGGTTGCAGTAAGCCGAGATCGCGCCACTGCGCTCCACCCTGGGCGACAGAGCCAGACTTTGTCTCAAAAAAATAAATAAATAAAATTACAAAATAAAAAAGTAAAAGTACGACCAGTTGGACCTATAATCTCACTTCTTTTAGGTCACCATTCTTTGCCAGATGTTCTTTCTCTGACTCCTACTCCATTTAACAATGCATAAATTCATATAGAAAAAATACATGTATATAAAGTGGAATTAAAATATACAATTTTGAAACTTGTTTATTCAGTTAAAATATGTTGTATATTTTTTCATGTCAGCATACATAAATCAATCTCATTTTTTAAGGCGGCACAATATTATATTGGACAGATGTATCATAAGTACCATGATTGATTTAATCAATTTTTAATGAAAGACATTTACATTGTGTTTAGCTTTATTCTCAAATAAAACATTGCTACAATGAACATCTTAATACACATATTTTTGTCCTTGATTGCATTTATCTGATAAATTCCTGGAAGTAGAATTGCTTGCATCAGAACAAATTCTCAATAAATATTTTCAGACTTAAAAAACTTTACTAATCAAATCAGTTAGATGTATTTTCAATCCTAGTTTTAACTTTCATTTCTTCAATTAAGAGTTAATGTTAAAAAAAAAAAGAGTTAATGTTAGGCTGGGTGCAGTGGTTCACGCCTGTAATTCCAACACTTTTGGAGGCTGAGGCAGGCAGATCATCTGAGGTCGGGAGTTCGAGACCAGCCTGACCAAAATGGCAAAATCCCATGTCTACTAAAAATACAAAAATGGTGGTCAGGCATGGTGAGTGCCTATAATCCCAGCTATGGGAGGCTGAAGCAGGAGAATTGCTTGAACCCAAGAGGCAGAGGTTGCAGTGAGCCAAGACTGTACCACTGAATCCAGACTGGACAACAAAGTGAGACCCTGTCTCAAAAAAAAAAAAAAAGAGCTAATATTAATAAAGAAGTAAATATCAATAAATATTTTTCCACATTGAAGAACCGTTCAGTTCAGTCATACCTATTACCATAGCAACATACATAATTTAAAAAGTAGCAGCTTTTACAAAAGATACGGCAAAATAAGCCTGCACATGCCACAGTTTTCACTGTCTTTAAATAATGTGTTTCTCAAATATATTATCTATAATCCTCTGTTCCTATGGGTTCTTAGTATGAGATGGCACTATCCATAGACTTTTAAAAAAGTGTTATTTAGAAATCTATAAAAGTACTCTCCAGAAAGACAAATCAAATAGAAATAAACAATGGGTTTCTGTGGAACTGTATCACTTAAGCTCTGAGGCCAGAATTGCTCATTTCAAATATGATTGACTGTTCTTTATTAAGTTGAACCATATGAAATTGTCATAGTTGCAGGTCAAATGGTCAAATAGCAGCAATTGCAAATGGCTCAGTCAAATAAAATCAGTAATGGCAGAAACGTCAGGGTAGTGATTCAGAGTATTCTAAAAAGCATGTCTAAGTTCCACCAACTCAAATCCTATGTTCTGGATATTATAATTGCTCCTCATTGTAAAAGCAAAAAAGTAACAGAAACATTGTGGAGCATATAACTAGGATGGCTGCATAGGAAAGTGTTGAAAGCACTAACTAACTACCCCATCCCCCTGTTGGGATCAGCTCAAAGCCAGGAGGGATTTCTCCCTGTGGGGTAAAGGTGAATAGGAAAACCCCAGTGGCCCTTATTACCACCATGAACACCTTCAGCCTTCACCACAAGGGACTCCTGCAGTCTTCACTGGTACTGAGCCCAACTGAGGGACTCACAACACCACTGTGCTCCCCCCAGAGAAGAAGCCAATGCTATGTCTTAATCCACCTACTCCCACAGCTGACACCCGCCATCTTGGGATCAGAGTTGCTGCTATACTGCACCCACCCATAGGTCCTGAGTAGTCATTGTGCCCCTCCACCCCTGGGGTCTTGCTGCTACTGCACCCCACCATTCAGAGCCTAGGGCACTCAGTTCTCTGCTATTTCTGGCCCAAGTTGCTGCTGCACCTTACCATTTCTGAGGATTTATTGCTATAGTGCCCTACCCACCAGGGCCTGAGCGGCTGTGGCATCCACATTCCAGGGACCTTAGTCACCACTGTGCTGCACTCTGCCTTCCAAGGCCTGAGCTGCTGTGATGTCCTGCCTCCCCAGAGACTGGTGTCACTTCCACAAGGCAGCTTGTCCCTGGAGGTCTGAGGTACAGTGGTGCTTTTCTTCAGGCTGAGTCACTGCTGGGCTGGGGCCCACCTCCTGGGAACTGAATAAACTACTTCACTCTACGTCTGAAGTCCATGAGAGATGTGTGGACATGCCCATGCATTGATAAGTGCACCCACACTCAGGACTCAGGTGGCACAGTATTTTTCACAGAACCTTGAACACTGGAATTCAGTTTTGCAGCTTCTCTGAGTACCTGTGTCCTGGAACAAAGTGCAACCAGGTTGCCTGAAAGTCATTCCAGACCCAGTGCCAATAGGAATCCCCTTGGCTAGAAATTCCCTCTGTGGGGAAAAATACAGTAGTACCCTGACAGCCTTCAACACTGGATATACCAACAGCCCATGCTACTGTCATCAACACCACAAGCAACTGCAACCTTGGCCACTGATATGGTTTGACTGTGTCCCCACCCAAATCTCATCTTGAATTGTAACTCCCACAATTCCCATGTGTCATGGGAAGAACCTGGCAGGAGATAATCAGATTATTGGGGTGGGTCTTTCCTGCGCTATTCTCATGATAGTGAATGAGACTCACAAGATCTGATGGTTTTAAAAATGGGAGTTTCCCTGCACAAGCTCTCTCTTTGCTTGCCACCATCCATGTAAGATGTGACTTGCCCCTCCTTGTCTTCTGCCATAATTGTGAGGTCTCCCCAGCCATGTGGAACTTTAAGTCCATTAAACCTCTTTTTCTTCCCGGTCTTAGGTAGTCTCAGACTAATACAGCCATCAATGCTCCCTCAGTCTTTGCTATGCTGGCCTGATTTGACAGAGCTGGACAAAGCCCACACCTCTGCACCCTCATGTAAATGGGCACATCTGACCCAAAGAAACTGACATTTATGAATTACTTGAAAAAGAATTCAAATAATTATTTTTAAGGAAGCTTAGCAAAATTCAAGGGAACACAAATATGCAAAACAACAAAATCAGGAAAACAAAAAATGAACACACACAAAAACAATTCAACTAAGAAATCATTGAAAAAGAATCAAATAGAAATCCTGGAGCCAAACAAAACAATAAATAACATAAAAAATGCAACAGAGAGCTTCAATGGGAGACTCAATAAAGTAGAAGAAAGAATCTGCAAACTTGAAGATAGTTTTTTGTAAATTATCTAGACTGAGAAAAGGTGAAAATAAATGAAAAAAGTGAAGAATCCATATGAGGCTTATGGGACACTATTATGTGGTACAATATACACATTATATAAGGAAAAGAGAGAGAGAGAAAGAGGAAAAAAGCTTATTTTAAAAAATAATGGCTGAAAACTTCTCAAATCTAGGGAGAGATATAAATAGCCAAATCCATGAAGCTTAAGAGTTCCCAAAAAGCTTCAAAACAAAGAGGTATGTACTGAAACACATTATAATCAAATATTAAAAGTTGAAGATAAAGAGAATTTTGAAAGCAGCAACAGGAAATCAACATATCTCATACAAAGGAAATCATATGGATTCACTGGATTTTTCAGCAGAACTTTTGAAGGTCATTGGAGAGGGAATAATAGATTTAAAATGCTAAGAGAAAAAAAATACCAACTAAGAATATTATATCCAGCTAGACACAGTGGTTCATGCCTATAATCCCAGCAATTTTGGGGGCTGAGGTGGGAGAATTTCTTGAGGTCAGGAGCTTGAAACCAGCCTGGGCAACAGAGCAAGACCCTGTCTCTACAAAAAAGAAAAAAATAGCTGAGTGTGTTGACAAACGACTTTAGTGCCAGCTACTCGAGAGACTGAGGTGACAAGATTGCTTAAGCTTAGGAGCTTGAGGCTACACAGTGAGCTATGATCACACCAGTGCACTCCAGCCTGAGCAACAGAATAAGACCCTGTCTCTATAAAATAACTAACTAACTAACTAAATAAATAAATAAATAAATAAGACTACTATATCTGGCAAAGACATCCTTCAAAAATGAAGAAGATATGCCTTGCTTCTCAGACAGACACAAGATAAGAGAGTTCACTACCACTAGATCTGCCTCACAAGAAACTCTAAAGAAAATTCCTCAAGCAGTAATGAATGAAGGCTAGTTACTAACATAAAAACATATGAAACTATTTAATTCATTAATAAAGGTAAATGTATAGTCAAATATTGAATACTATAATACTGTAATGGTGGTGTATAAATCATATAACCCTAGCATAGTGGTTAAAAGATTAAATTATTTAAAATAAATGTAGCTATAATAATTTATTACTGGATACACTGTATAAAAAGATGTAAATGAGGACATTAAGAACATAAAATGTGAGAGAAAGCAAAAGTGTAGTTTTTTGTATGCAATTGAAATTAAGCCATCATCAGCTCAAAATATTCAGCTATAACTATAAAATATTTTATGAAAGCATGATGGTAACCACAAAGCAATAATCTATAGTAGATATGCAAAAGGCAAAGGGAAAGGAATCAAAACATGCCCACTGCAAAATATCTTTGAATCGCAAAGGAAGACAGCAAGAAAGGAACAGAAAATCTACAAAACAGTTAGAAAACAATTAACAAAATGGCAATATTAAGTTCTTATGTGAATAATTACCTCAAATGTAAATTGATTAAATTATTCAATAAAAAATAAACATTAAAAATTATATAGTATCACCAAGTGGGATTTATCCTAGGGTATAAGGGTGGTTTAACATAGGCAAATCAATCACTGTGATATATCACATTAACAGAACAAAAGATAAAACCAAATGATCATGTCAATCAATGCAGAGAAAGCACTTGATAAAGTTGAGCAACATTATTGATAAAAACTATCAACAATTTCTGTATAGAAAGAAATATACTCAAGATAATAAATGTCATTTAAAAAAACCCATAGCTAACATCATAATCAATAAGAAAAAACTGAAAGTTTTTCATATAATATCCAATATGAGGAAAGGACACCCATTCTCACCACAGCTATTTAATGTAGTACTGGAAGTACTAGCAAGAGCAGTCAGACAATAAAAAGATATAAAAGGCATCCAAATTACAATAAAAAGATATAAAAGGCATCCAAATTGAAAAGGAAGAAGTAAAATTATACCTGTTTACTGATGACACGATATTATGGAGCAAAAACCCTGAAAAGACATAGAGGAAAACTGTTAGAACTATTAAGTAAATTCAGTAAAGTTTCACGATACGGTATCATCATACAAAAATCAGTTGCATTTCTTTACAACAATCATGACTTATCTAAAAAAGAAATCAAGAAAAGCATTCCATTTACAATAGCACCAAAGAGAATAAAATACTTAGGAATATATTTAACCAAGGAGGTAAAAGATCTATACACTTAAATCTATAAAATGTGAATGATATAAATTAAATAAAACACACAAAAATGTAAAGATATCCCATGTTCATGCATTGGAAGAATTAATATTATTAAAATATCCATGCTACTCAATGTAATACACAGATTCAATGCAATCTCTATCAAAATTCAAATGGGAATTTTCATGGAAATAGAAATAGTTATTATAAGACTCATATGGAACCACAAAAGACCTCAAGAAGTCAAAGCAACTTTGAGCAAAAAGAACAAAACTGGAAACCTTACACTTTCGGATTTCAAATTATCTTACAAATCTGTAGTAGTCAAAACAGCATGGTTACTGGTTAAAAAGCAGATACAGACCAATGGAGCAGAATGGAGCCCAGAAATAAACCTGAACATATATGGTTAACTTATTTATGACAAGGGCACTGAGAAGACACAACAGGATAAGGATGATCTCTTCAACAAATGCCATTGGGGAAAATGGACATCCACATGCATATAAATGAAGTTAGACCTTAATCTTACACTACACACAAAAATTTACTCAAAACAGATCAAAAACCTAAATGTAGTACATGAAACCATAAAATTCCTGGAAGGAAACATAGGAGAAACACTCTTTGACACTGACCTTGGCAATGGTTTTTTTTTTTTTTTTTTTTTTTTTATGTACACCAAAAGCTCAGGCAACAACAACACAAAATAAACACGTGGGCATACATCAAACTGAAAAGCTTCTGCACAGCAAATAAAACAATCAACAAAGTTAAAAAGCAGCCTATGGATTATGAAAAAATATTTGCAAACCATATACCTGACAAGGGATTACTATCCAAAATACATACATAACTCATAGAACTTAATAGGAAAAAAAAAAAGTAAAGTGGTTTAAAAATGCACAAAGGACCTCAATACTCATTTCTCTAAAGCAGATACAAAAATGAGCAACAGGTGAATGAAAAGGTGCTCAATATCACTAATCACCAGGGAATTGCAAATCAAATTCACAAAAAGATACCACCTCACACCCATTAGCATGGCTGTTACTAGAAAGACAAGAAATAGGCCGGGCGCGGTGGCTCACGCCTGTAATCCAGCACTTTGGGAGACCGAGGCAGGTGGATCACGAGGTCAGGAGATCAAGACCATCCTGGCTAACACGCTGAAACCCGTTCTCTACTAAAAATACAAAAAAATTTAGCCGGGTGTGGTGGTGCACGCCTGTAGTCCCAGCTACTCGGAAGGCTGAGGCAGGAGAATGGCGTGAACCCGGGAGGCAGAGCTTGCAGTGAGCGGAGATCGCACCACTGCACTCCAGCCTGGGCAACAGAGCGAGACTCTGTCTCAAAAAAAAGGCCATAAATAGCAAGTGTTGGCAAGGATATTATGAAAAGTGAACACTTTCACACTGTGAGTAGGAGTGTAAGTTGGGTCAGTCATTTGGAAAGCAATATGGAGAAGATTCCTCAAAAAATTAAAAACAGAACAAAAATATAACCTAGCAATTCCTCTTTGGGCGTATACCCAATGGAAATGAAAGTAGCACCTTTTAAGTATAATTATTTCTATGTTTATTGCAGCATTATTCACAGTAGCCAAGTCATAGGAATCGCCTAAGCGTTCACTGATGAATTAATGGATAAAGAAATTGTGGTCTATATCCACAGTGAAGTAGTGTTTAGCCTTTAAAAAGAAGGAAATCTTGTCATTTGCAACTGTTGGATGAGCCCGGAAAATATTATGCTAAGTGAAATAAGCTAGATGCAGAAAGAAACATTCTGCAAGATCTCACTTACATATGGAATTTAAAAATATTAAATTCAAATACCTAGAAACAAAACACAACAAGAGCAGGGAGAGAAGTTGAAGGTCAAAGGGTACAAACCTGCAGTTCTGTAAGATGAATAAATTTAGAGATATAATGTACAGCATGAGGAAAATTAGTAATATTGTATACTAAAAATTTGCGAAGCAAGTAGATTTTAAGTATACTTACCACACAAAAATGATAAGTATACGTGGTGATGGATATGTTAGTTTGCTTAACTGTAGTAATCATTTCACTATGTATAAGCATATCAAAATTATCAAAATATGTTGTATACCTTAAATATGTAGGATAAAATAAAAAATAAATTTAAAAATACTTTTTTTTGGTGGATGTCTTTAGGTATTTCTTTAACTTCCTGTGATTTTTTTTAAATTTTGAATGAGTTTTTAATAGCATGAGTTACAAATTACCTGGGAATAAAAACAATTTCTGGGAGCAAGAAGTTTAAGTGTACAGTACTGCAGGGATATGAATGTCCCTTTGACTGAGTGTTTACATTAACTCTAATCCTTGGATCCGCCCTCAATGTATTTGCATTAGATTAAAAAACCATGGTGAGCTTATCACAGGAGAGCTGGGCGACCAGTCATGCCTACGTCACTGAAATCGCCTATGGCCATGGTTCCTATGCAAAATATATATATATATGTGTGTGTGTGTGTGTGTGTGTGTATGCACATGTATATAGGTATACACATATACACATACATGTGTATATATGTGTGTTTGTGTGTGTATGTATATATTAAAAAAGAACAGTTAATCTTGTGTGTATATATACATACACAAACACACATATACACCCATATGTGTGTACATATACATATATACACACATATTGCATGTGTGTACATATACATATATACACACATATTGCATGTGTGTATATATACACACATTGTGTGTGTGTGTATATATATACACACACACATAATTTTCATAAAAGGATGTTATTCCAAATCCATTCTCTACTACTCTTGGTCCTGACATATGCCCTCAGAAGCTGACATCAACCGACTCTATCTCCTGGTCTTCCTTGACCTCTGCTTCTTATTGAATTGACCAATGGGAGATACAAGAAAGCAAGGTGCAGGAGGATATGGAGTGCTGAGTATTTATGCTTCTACCTCCCACACTTGTATGCCAGGTGATGATTTCGCAGTGCCTAAATTCATTACCAGCTCCTCTTGGGGACCTTTCTTTCACTGCTACCTTTCCAGATTCTGGCAGCAACCATTTCTACCCTTGACCCTTCAGGTCAAGAGATTACGAGATTTTCCCACTGTTGCTAGTATCCGGGTACTTTATCATTCTTTATTGGCTCCCTTTTCCATGCACACATCTTTATAATGTAAACGTGTCCTTCATTAAACTTTTCTCAGTTTAACCTTTGGACTCTGGCTGATACTAAGGAATATTTGATATCGATGTATGACTTAATCATTATTTTAAAATGCATAACCCAGGACACTATCAGTGCCACTCCTATCATTCTCTGCCCTAGTCATTTTGTCTTCTTTATTTGAGGCATACATTTTCCTGATCTAGATTATCAGTATTTTGAGGGCAGGTACTACATCTTATAGATCTGTGTGCTTCTGCCCAGAGCATAAGTATAATTGGCATTCAAAGCATATTAAATTAAAATTACATTCATATTAAAACATGCTAAAAGTAAGATAGTGAATTGATATGTAAGATAGTTTTAAATTCATCCAAATATGTTGTTAATTTTAAACAGGAAGATTATGAAGGCAGTGACAGCGGCCTTTGGAGTAGAAAAGAGTAGTGACTTTAATCTGATATAGTTCAAATTAAGTGAACTATATCAGTTAATCTGATATCATTTCAATATTTAATTGAAAACAGAACATGTTTCTTTCTTAAAAGTTCCTTTTTAAGGTAATTTATGTCAATGTAATATAAATTTATCTCATTTATAACTTGAAAATTTCAATGCCCTTTTCAAAGGTTTTGCAAAGTTGACTTATTGCTTTCTGAATATCCGAAAGCAATTTTATGGATGAAAACTTTAGAATATATAGATTTTAAAAATCTAAAAGCATGTTTAAGTGGATTATAAATGCTTTCAATGTAAAAGAAGGTCCATTTACAATTACTGACTTTAATTACCTCTGGATTCAAAGTGTTCAGAGTGCGTTTACCGTAACGCATCTTTTTCTGGTAATTTTATCTAGTCTAATTCATGTGGTAGTCGACAACTGCTAATTACAAGTTTCGAGTCTCCTTGTAGAGCCATGAACTTTATATAATGTTATTCTGGCCTATTTTCCCACCAGAGCTTTTTATATTCGCAATCTAAATTAGACATTTCAATTAAAATAGTTTCCTGAAACTATTAGCATAAAATACTTTGAAAATGTAATAATTTATATTGGATTCACCTAAATTTGGAAAGCATTGTGTCTGGGAGCTTTTATTATTTCAACATTCATTCATGAACAAATATTTTTATATGTGCTTGGAACTATGCTAACCCTTTAAGAATAGGGGGATGTTGAACAAGACAGGTACAATCTCTGACCTTAAATCTATTAGTCTGGGAAAACAGCCAACTAGATGAATAATTTTTATACGGTGTAATCAGTATTATTAATAAAAAAGGATAGAGTAAAATGCTTTTGCAGCAGGGAGAAAATTTAGGTATGAGGTAAAAAAAGTATCTCAGAATAACTGACAGTTACAGTAATATCTGAAGAGGAGTCAGAAGATTGAAACAAATAGGGAGGTATTATGAAAGATAGATTAGAATGACAGAACAGCAAACACAAAGGCTCAGATTCTGGAGAATGTTACTGAAGATATTTTAAAAATGATCTTTATTCTTATAAAACAAAATCATACGGATAAAGTTGAGATTGCAGAGGCACACTAGATCATGAAGTGCCTTATAATTAACATTACAGAAATTGAACTTTTTCCCACAAATGATAAAAAGAACGATGCTTTAAAAAAGGAAACGATGTGATAAATTTACATTTTGAGAAAATCATCGTGATTAAATACAATCATAAATACATAAATACATAATCATAAATACAATCATCTGTATAAATACAAATTATATCTAAACAGAAAAACTGAAGACAATGAAAAGAGTTAAAACCAATGATCATTCAAGTAGTAACTTTATCATTTGTGCAAGTGTCTGTACATACATTATCCTCCAGTAAAACGTTTACTTAAAGATTTTTAAAGAGCTATTGAGTACTACTTTGTGCTAGTCACTAATGGATAATGGGTATACATAAGAAACAATAACCTTATTTAATAAAAAAGAAAAAATGAAAGTAAAAATAAGCATGTGAAACAAGTAGAAAAAATTAGTAAGATAAGCTTCAAGTCTAAATATACCAGTTCTTATTGATGTATTATTATCATTAATAAAATACATTTTATGAAATTTATTTTAAAAGACAACTCTGTGCTGCTCATAAATGACATACTTGATATATGAGAACACAAAAATCTGAAAGAATATGTAGAATATAAATCCAAATCTGAAATAGTTATTGGAGTCATCCCTCCTCCATTTTCTGAGAGCTTTAGCTTGAGGCCACATTTTTCCCTTACCTGATTTATTACCATAACTTCTTACCTGATCTCACAGCTCCCCATCCTGCCCCTCACTCTCTGTCTATATATGGTTCAATCACTTCTTTACACTTCTAAGAGAGTTACCTTTCTAAAATTCAAGGCTGATACAAGACTTCAATTCTGTTCCTACTCTCACCTCTGGGATAAAGAAACTTGTCTTACTCAACTTTCATTCATAGACCCCAGTGTAGTGCTTTTCACATACCACATGCTCAATTACTGTTTGATTAATAAAGCAAATGACTCTAAAATGATTATGTTTAAAAAGGAATGAATTGGATGTGTGAGTGTGTGTGCTTGTGTGCATACATGTGCATTTGAGTGTATGAGAGACAGAGAGAATAAGGCTATTAAGATCATAGAATAAACTGCTTATGAAAAGAGATCATCTGGCATTTGAGTAAAGCCCTAATGATGAAAAATAAGAATGAGCAAGATTAACTGCCACTCCCATAATTCTGTCTTAACTGAAGAATCATAATATAGGAAGGATGAAGCAAGGGGAAACTAGAAAATGTTTTAGGGGTACTTGGTTATCATACTCAGAAGGAAGCAAAAATTCAATTCAATCTAACTTGCATCAACTGGTTCTCAGTGCTCTTTCTAGCCATGAAAGGAGACAGTTTTTCAGTTCCCAATGCTATGTCAAGTATAAAAATTTCAAATAGGTAAGTAACAGTCCTGACATCAAGACATTCTAGATCTTCTGGCCAGAATGAAAGGAGGTTATATTTCCTAGGCTATACCTAATGTAACCTGAAATGGTCCAAGAAGCACATCTTCAAGTAGGGGAGACCTCAATTCATATTTAAAGCACAAGTAGAAGCTTATTTTCAGAACAGGCTAATACATTTTGGATGCTCCTTCAAGATAACATTATTTAAATTTTTGACAACATTTGCAGTCAACTTCCTGAGTGGTTAAGAGCTCAGACTCTGGACACAGATTGCCCAGGTTCAAATTCGGACTTTGCCTTCATTAGCCATGTTATTTTGAGCAAGTTACTTAAACTCTATGGGCTTCAGTTTTCTCATTTTTAAAATGGGGATGGTAACAACAATCCCTACCTCACAGATTTTTTGTGTGTGAGGATTGAAAGGGTAAATATATGTAAAACATTAGAACAGTTTCTGCTACTTGGTTAATGCTGGTCAGAGATACCTATTGCCATTTATTTTCAGAAGTTGGCTGAGTTCTCTCTGTGGGATGCTCATAGAAGCATGCAGCCACTCTATTGTTCTGAGCAATCCAACTCTGTCCCCAAATTTTTTATATGCCACACACCAAATCAAGACTCATTTTCCTTAGAAGGTAGTTTAGAGAATTCTACTTAACTTAACTTTGCCTCTTGGGAACCTCACCCTGACATGCTTGTCAATGTTCAGTGTTCCTTCCAACTATCAATGTTACTCTCTCTGTTAAATTCAATAGTTTCTCTGGTGTGTTACACTTTCAGTGATGTGTCTCCTTCCTTCTAGATTGGGAGCCTAGTAACAATGTCACAAGCACGCTCACCAGGGATTAAGCAAATTGCAAGGTGTGTATGTGTGAATGAGGGAATGAAAGGGGAAAGAGAAAGATCCTAGCATTCTGAGAAGAGGGGCTTGTTTTGTTATTTATTTTACTTTACAGTGAATTACTTAAGGTTGGACTCCATAATCTCTGTATGTTTCTTTGCAGTCCGGAGACACTCTCATATATTTCCACCTGGTCACAAGTAGGCAGCCCAACTTAAATGTGGGGTAATTGACCCCCAAACACATAATTGCCTGATCACAGTTCTCTATTCAATTTTTGCACCAAATTGAAATCTTAGAGTTTTTGTCTGACCAAAGAGGTTATGCATTTGGATATGTCTTAGCTAGATTATACGAGATAATGTTTTAAATCTCCTTCTCTAAAATAATTTTTTGGGAGGAAAGCCTTCATAATTTGTATCTAATCCAGCAACCCCTGTACCCAAGAGAAGTTCTGAGCCGACATCCAAAACATGCTTGCTGAAAGACTGACCAAATAAATGAGTTGATCGTTTTCCTCACCCAAAAAGTGAGCCAGCTTCCCATTTTTTATTTTGTATGGTGAATTTATCTTTTTCCAAAGCCTCCAGCTCAGACTGTTTAACACTCCATTAAACAAGGGAAAGCCTTGCTGTTGCCAGACAGCTTTTGCAAACTTACTCTTCCTGCAAAAGAGCAAAATGGAAAGCAATCAAAAACAACAATAGGTGGAAAATGTTGATAACTGTCTCACATAGGTCACTCTGCTCCATCATGGAGAAAGCAGCATGTCCTCTAAACACACAGTAGTTTTTAGAACCAGTATCTTGAGGCAAATGCTTCCCCATCAATTAGCAACCTTTGGTTGAGATATGCACGTACCTTCCAGACCTCACTATTAATAAGAAGCCACAAATAGCATAAAGAAAAAGAAAGCCCAGTATATAAGATTATTTTTTAAAAGTTAAGCTCAAGTATATAACCAGTATTCTTGCCATGGAAAAAATATCATTGAAGTCTTCATAGGAAGCACTGTGACTTCTCTAGAGATGCCAAGGAAAAATCAGCAATTAAAATAGCAATACATAGTGTTTAACTATGTGCCACATAATGTCCTAATAGCTTTACAAACATTAAATCATTTACTCTTCACAACACGTGGAGTGCTATTGTTATAACCTCCTCTTTACAGATGATAAAATCTAAGCAAAAAAAGTTTAAAAATTTTTCTGAGAGTCTCACAGATAGTAGTGGTAGTGTCTGGATGCAAACCAGCTTTTCAAAATTAACTCCATGTTCTGTGCCTTAACTACTATGCTATATAGGAAATAATGATAGTAGATCACAAGTTTTAAAAAATGGATCATACCTCTAAAGCCTCTGAACTAAATCAGTTGATAACTTGAGCTTGTAGCAAGTCAGTATAATACATGTATGTGCCAATCACTGTGTTTCACACTGTAGAATCACAAAATGATTTATAAAGAACAATTTCTCTGTTAGAAAATTTACAGTTCAATTTGAGGCAGATGTGTACAACCAATGATAACAGGAGTCAAATGAATTAAGTGCCACAATAGAGTCATACTTTGTGATGTGAGAGGTCACTATTAGAAACAATTGGTAATGAAGTGTTTAAAATTTATTTCAGATAGTTAAACTAAGAGTCCAGGATCTGGGGGCTTAAAATCACAAACAGAAGGTTATAATCATATAAGGGGTGTGGTATAAATAGCAAAGATTAGAAATCAAAAGATATTTTATCTATGACTAGTTCTTTCACTAACTAGCAGAGTTTCAGCAACCTTATGTTTTATGTAGAGATATGGAAATATTTCACTCACATTTATTTACATTTTTGGTTGGTTTCAGTGGAACACGCATTTTAGGTGAGATTCAGATAAGAAAGTGTGTAAAAATGGGCGCAGCAATCTGCGTGGGTATTATTAGTGTCATCATCATGATCTTTTGATGCTTTTCATTTGCTGCCATACAACAAAATTCACTATCGCCATCTCGTATGCATGCTGTTGACAATTTCAAGGTACGGTACATAGGGTCAAAGAAAAGGAGGAAGAGGTTTTTTTTTTTCTTTTTTCCTTTTTCTTTTTTTATTTTGAAATGGAGTCTCAATCTGTTGCCCAGGCTGGAGTGCAATGGCACTATCTCAGCTCACTGCAACCTCCATTGCCTGGATTCAAGCCATTCTCCTGCCTCAACCGAAGAAGTAGCTGGGATTACAGGCACCCACCACCATGCCTGGCTAATTTTTGTATTTTTAGTAGAGATGGGGTTTCATCATGTTGGCCAGACTGGTCTTGAACTCCTGACCTCAGGTGATTCGTCCCCTACTCGGCCTCCCAAAGTGCTGGGATTGCAGGCATAAGTGACCATGCCCGGTCAGGAAGAGATTTTTATATCTTGTCAGCATCCCTAGGCATTTTATTTTCTTATTTTATTTATTTATTTTTTGAGACAGAATCTCACCATATTACGCAGGTTGGAGTGCAGTAGCACGATCTCAGCTTACTGCAGCTTCCACCTCCCAGGTTCAAGCGATTCTCCTGCCTCAGCCTACTGAGTAGCTGGAATTACAGGCATGCACCACCATGCCTGGCTGGTTTTTGTATTTATAGTAGAGATGAGGTTTCACCATATTAGCCAGGGTGGTCTCGAACTCCTGACCTCAGGTGATCTGCCTGCCTTGGCCTCCCAAAGTGTTGGAATTACAGATGTGAGCCACTGCACCTGGCCAGCATTTTATATTTAAGTATTTTACTATATTAGATTTTGTTTATTTCAATTATTTCATCACTTAATCATCTACTTCCTTGCAATGATACTCAATGGTTTTCTGTTGCTGTTATTTTGTGAACTTTGGGAAACTACCAACATGTTGATGGCCACACCACACCTATGGCAAACTGCATTTTCCAAAAATGGCTTCAATGATAAATCTTAAAATACTTTTTATAATGTGACTTTGAAACTTCTTCCCTTGTAGGGAAGCTTGTAGGACAGTTCTACAGTTGCAGCAGAAGTAACTCTACACAACTTCCGAGGCTAAGTCATAAAAGGCAATACTGCTTCTGCCTGATTCTCTTGGGATTTCATGCCCAAGAACGTTGAATCAGCACACAGAAATAACTACATGGAGTATACCAAGCTCCCAGCCCATTCCTGGATGGCCTCCCAGCTGCCAATCAGTACCAAGTTGCCAGACATATGAGTGAGCCATCTTGAAAGTAACCAAACCAGCTGATGTTATGTAAAGCAGAAACAGCTAGCCCTAAATATCTTTCCAAATTGCATATTTCTCAGTCTTTAAGTGTTACAATAATGGTTTGCCTAACATGCAAAGAGAACCTTGAGGGAGATTCTAATTACATAATTTATTGAATAAGTGATGAGATTTCATAATAGGTAATATTTTCTGAGTATCTGGTATACTCAGGCACTGTTTAAAACATTTTACTGTATCAACAATTTAACCTTCACATGACAACTCCCTGAGTTAGATTCTATTTTTGTTCCCATTTTACAGTTGAGGAAACTTCAATAATCATCTGTAAATATACAGAGAGGTTTGGTAATTTTCCCAAGCTCAAAGAGCTAAGAAGTATTAAGATTAGAATCCAGGCAGTATGGTTTAATCACCAAGAATCTGAGAGGCATGTGTTTTCATGCAGAAAAAAAAAAAAAAAAAGATATAAAGAGTCACTGAGGTGACTTTGTGTGTTTTGGGGTGAGGTTGTTAAGGTGCACAAGAGTAGTCAATAGACATGGAGATATGCCATGCATATCCTCCTTTAAGATGCCAGTATCTACAGCCACCAGCCATTTGTTCCTTCAGGGTCCACCTCAGCTTTTTAGCTGAGGTCATACTCTTTTCAAATTGGATGTTGGCCAATAAATCAGCAAAGCAGTGGTATAAAAGCAGAGTCACTTCTGCCAAATCCAGGGTTCCTCTAACTCCTGTTGTTGAGTTGGTAGAGATGTCGAGTCTTCATCATGCCCAACCCTGTTTCTTCCCTCTGCCTTTCACAAGTGTTACTTCCCAATAAACCTTTTCCTCTCCTGATTCTATCTTAGTACCTGCTTTTAGGAGAACCTAACCATGGCAGAGAAAAGCACAGAAAGTCAGGCAGAGGCTAAGACAAAAGAGATTTTAATCCCTATTAATGAGCTTTCATTTTTTTTTTTCTTGTAAGTCAGTGATCCTCAAATTATTTTGATTGGGAACATTTATTAGTAAAAAAGTTTTTGATGTATAACAATACATGTTTATATGCATTTATTTATAGAATATATAGGCAGAGTAGTAATTTTATATGTCTTAATCACACACAAAAATATAAATTTTAAGAGTCAAAAATACAATATTTAATAAAAGTAAATTTTCACATTTTTATTGGTACCTAATGAATGAATTCCCCGGAGAATATGCATCCCCTTTTGGAAACTATTACTTTTGGCAATGAAGATCTCTAGGTGTTTTACATGAGTATAAACTACTGAGATTTGTATTTTACAAAGGTCATTCTAGTAAGACTGGAGGGTAAATAAATTAAGGTCAAAACCAGGAGCAAGTGATAAGTTAAAAGGCTAAAACACATGAAAAACTAAAGTGCTAATATGAATAAAAAAGGCATGATAGTTTTAAGAAATATTTGTGGGATAGAATGAAGAAATTTTAATATCTGATAGAATACAGATGGTGAGGAATCTCAAGCTGAAAATGATACCTATATATGGAGCTTGAACAAATGAGTGGATGGCTCTACCACTGACTGCGTTCAGGAATATTTTAAAAAAGAGTATCTTTTGGAGAAAATAGAATAAATTCAGTTCAGGAAGTTTTAGTTAGTTAGATACATCTGATTGGAAGGAGAGTCTTGAAAGTGTAGCATATACTGAAACATTAATTAGTGAGGTAGATGTGTTAGAAGAAGCAGTGACAGTGAATTATAAGTTAGATCAACCAGCGAAGGTATATGAACTGAGAAGAGAACTCGCCATTTAAATTGCTATTGTTCATCAATGCAGCTGGAAGCCATTCTCTCAGTGAATTAACACAGAAACAGAAACTCAAATACCACATGTTCTCACTATAAGTGGGAGCTGAACAATGGATACACACGGACATGAAGATATAAGGAATAGACACTGGGGATTACAAAAGCAGAGAGGAAGGGAAAGAAAGAAGAGTTGAAAAACTGCCTATTGCAGGGAAGGCAAGAAAGCCAACTAGACGCAGACAAGTGGAACAGCTCCCATGGAGGGACTGAGATGGCTGGTGTACTTTTAACAGATCTTCAGAGGGAAGGTGCCAAGAGTGGTTGGAAAAAAGACACAGAAACAGGAGGAGAGAGAGAAAGCTGGGAAAGCCACATGAACTACTGCACACAGGGACTCTTTTTTGAACCACAACAGCTCTGGGAGAGTGGACAAATTGAACTGGCAAGGAACAAACAACCCGCTCTCACCATGGGCCTCTGGAACTGCAGCAGGACGGGACCCCTTGACCACATAGACACTTGAGGTGGCAGAAAGAGCTGCCTAGAGAAGTGGTAGGGGAAGCAAGCCAGTTGATGTGGAACCCAGAGGATTTGGTGCAGGAGTGTCTATAGTGGAGCATGGCCAGGGATGGCCATCCCACTAGGCTGGCCTTGCTTCCATAACAGACTTGAGCCTAGGGCAACTGTTGGACTTGATTTCTTTAGGGTGGTCTTGCACATCATACAGGGCTGATCCAACTTGAGCACTCCTTGGTCTGCTGGTCTCTTCCTGGGCCCCAGTCTGGCCATATCTGCTTACAGAGCAGCCTTGGATGCCCTGGGGCCTACACCATAGTTTTTTCACTGACAGACCATGTCTGACCAGTGGAGAACTCCAACAAGACAGCGCTATGGCTGTGCATCAACCCACTATGGTGGAGAAGGCCATTCCCTTCCACTACTGCGGCTTTCCCTGGGACTGTGGCAACTACCCACATCACTTTGCTGTCACCTGCCATATTGGATGGGTTTTGCTTTACTTATCCCTATAGCAGGCAGTAGTGCAGTACACTGCCTCCTCTACCCCTACTGACCACCACAGGGCCAACAAGCCCCAAACCAGCCAGTGCTCCGCCCTTGCACAGAAAACAGGAGATTTTTCCACACCCTGAGTGATCACTCCTGCTTGCCAGGCACACAGAAGGAAGCCAGACATGCACTGGCCAGCACCCAACCACAAGCCCATACCACTTCCAGCACAACAGCACAAACAGTCTCCAGCAGGGGCCCAGCTCTCCTCCCCAGCTGCCTCCGCCAGTGTGGTGAAACCCTGCAGGGAGGCAGGCACCCCTGCATCCACTAGTAATTTGCTGCAGCTGCCGCACTTCTACCCACCCAGGGCAGTGGATTCCAAACCTTCAGGAGCCAGAGAACCAAGTTGGGGCTGAATACAAGTCCCCCAGAGTTACAGCGTGTAGTCCAGGAGTTGGGAGCTGAGTGTTGGCTCTCTAAAATCTTCCAGAAATGAAGCCAGTTGACTGAATCCACCTTATACCACAATCAAACCCTCAAGGTCATCAAATAGGATAACAGAAAAAAAAATAAGCCAGAAGTCAGCAATAAAGATTGAAGGTAGACAATCCCACAAAGATAAGACTCAGCAAAATCATGCCGAAAACTCAACAAGCCAGAGTGCCATCTTTCCTCCAAATGACTGTATTACCTCTCCAGCAATAGTCCCAAACCAGGGTGAGGCTGAGATGGTTGAAATGACAGAAATAGAATTCAGAAAATGGATAGGAACAAAGCTCACTGAACTACAGGAGTAAGTTGTAACCCAATGCAAGGCAGCTAAAAACCCTGAAAAAAAACTGCAAGAGTTGACAAGCAAAACAGCCAGTATAGAGAAAAACATAACTGATCTGACAGAGCTGAAAAACACACTAAGGAATTTCACAATGCAATCACAAGTATTAAAAACAGAATAGACCAAGCAGAGGAAAGAATCTCAGAAATTGAAGACTGTCTTTCTGAAAATAGGAAGATAAGAATAGAGAAAAAGTAATAAAATGGAATGGACAAAATGTCTGAAAAATATGAGATTATGCAAAGAGACTGAATTTATGACTATTGGTGTACCTGAAAGAGACGGAAAGAATGCAACTAGCTTGGAAAACATATTTCAGGATATCATCCAGGAGAACTTCCTCAACCTATCTAGAGAGGCCAACATTCAAATTCAGGACATGCAGAAAACCATAGTAAGATACTTCACAGAAAGATCATCCACAAGGCACATAATCCTCAGACTCTCCAAGGTCAAAATGAAAAAGAAAAAAACGTTAAAGGCAGCTAGACATAAAGGCCAGGTCACCTATAAAGGAAAGCCCATCAGACTAATAGTGGAACTGCCAGCTGAAACCCTACAGAAAGTCTCTCAGACCACAGCAAAATCAAAAAAGAAATGAAGTCTAAAAAATTCACTGAAACTTAACAATTACATGGAAACTGAATAACCTGCTCCTGAATGATGTTTGGGTATATAATGAAATTAGGGCAGAAATCAAGAAGTTCTTTGAAACCAATGAGAACAAAGATACAACCTGGGAAATAGCTAAAGCTGTGTTAAAAGGGAAATTTATAGCACTAAATGTCCACATTAAAACGTTAGGAAGATATTAAGTTAACAACCTAACATCACAACTGAGAGAACTAGAGAACCAAGAGAAAACCAACCCCAAAACTAGCAGAAGACAAGAAATAACCAAAATCAGAGCTGAACGGAAGGAGATTGAGACATGAAAAACTATTCAAAAGATCAACAAGTCCAGGAGCTGAGTTTTTGAAAAAGTCAAAGTAGGTAGACCGCTAGCTAGACTAGTAAAGGAAAAAAGGGAAGATTTCAGTAAACACAATCAGAAACCACAAGGGGGATATTACCACTGACCCCACAGAAATACAAACAGCCATCAGAGAATAGGATGAATACCTCTATGCACATAAACTAGAAAATCTGGAAGAAATGGATACATTGCTGGACACATCCACCCTCCCAAGACTGAAAAAGGAAGAAATTGAATCCCTGAACAGACAGATAATGAGCTCTGAAATTGAGACAATAATAAATAGCCTACCAAACAACAACAGAAAAAGCCCAGAATCAGACAGATTCACAGCTGAATTATGCCAGATGTAGGAAAAAGAGCTGGTACCATTCCTACTGAAACTACTCCAAAAAATTGAGGAGGAAGGACACCTCCCTAACTCGTTCTATTAAGCCATCATCCTGATACCAAACCTGGCAGATATACAGCCACAAAAAAAGAAAACTTTAGGACAATATTATTGATGAACATCAATGCAAAAACCCTCAAAAATGCTGGCAAAACAAATCCAGCAGCACATCAAAAAGCTTATCCACCATAATCAACTAGGCTTTATCCCTGGGATGCAAGGTTAGTTCCACAAACGCAAATCAATAAATGTGTTTCATCACATAAACAGAACTAAAGACAAAACCACATGATTATCTCAACAGATGCAGAAAAGGCCTTTGATAAAATTCAACACTCCTTCACATTAAAAACTCTAGATAAACTATGTATTGAGAAAAACATAACTCAAAATAATAAGAGCCATATACCCACAGCCAGCATCATACTGAATGGGTAAAAGTTGGAAGCATTCCGCTTGAAAACCAGCACAAGACATTGATGCCCTCTCTCACCACCCCTATTCAACTAGTATTGGATGTACTGGCCAGGACAATCAGGCAAGAGAAAGAAATCAAGGGCATCCATATAGGAGGAAAGGATGTAAAACTATTCCTATTTGCAGATGACATGATCCTATATCTAGAAAACTGTGTAGTCTCAGTCCAACAACTTCGTCAAAGTCTCAGCATACAAATCAATGTGCAAAAATTACTAGCTTTCCTATACATCACAACAGCCAAGCTGAGAGCTAAATCAGGGACAAACTCCCATTCACAACTGCCACAAAAAGAATAAAATACCTAGGAATACAGCTGACTAGGGAAGTGAAATACCTCTCCAAGAAGACCTATAGAATGCTGCTCAAAGATAACAGAGATGACACAAACAAATGGAAAAACACTTCATGCTCATGGATAGGATGAATCAATATCCTTAAAATGACCACACTGCCCAAATAAATGTATATATTTAATGTTATTCCTATTAAACTACCATTGAGATTCTTCTCAGAACTAGAAAAAGCTATTTTAACATTCACATAGAACCAAAAGAGACCATGAATAGCCAAGGCAATCCTAAGCAAAAAGAACAAAGCTGGCTACCCAACTTGAAACTGTAATGCAGGGCTACAGTAACCAAAACAGCATGTTACCAGTACACAAACAGACACCAGATAAGGTGTAAGACATGCCTTGCTTCCCCTTTGCCTTCCACCATGATTGTAAGTTTCCTGAGGCCTCCCCAACCTGGCAGAACTGTGAGTCAATTAAACCTATTTTTTTCATAAATTACTCAGTGTCACTTAGTTCTTTATAGCAGCGTGAAAATGGACTAATACACCTTCCTTACACCGTGTACAAAAATCAACTTAAGATAAATTAAAAACTTAAAGGTAAAACTCAAAACTATAATAACCCTGGAAGACAACCTAGGCAATATGATTCAGGACATAGGCATTGGCAAAGATCTCATGTTGGAGACATCAAAAGCAAACGCAATAAAAGCAAAAATTAACAAATGGGATCTCATTAAACTAAATGGCTTCTGCACAACCATGAAACTATCAACAGAGTAAGGAGAAAACCTAGGGAATGGGAGAAAAATTTTCAATTTATCCATCTGACAAAGGTCTAATATCCAGCATCGATAAGGAACTTAAATAAATTGACAAGAAGAAAAAAATCGAACAACCACATTGAAAAGTGGACAAAGGATATGAACAGACACTTTTCAAAAGAAGACACACATTTAGCCAACAATCATATGAAAAAATGTTCAGCATCACTGATCATTAGAGAAATGTAAATCAATACCACAGTGAGATATCATCTCAGACCAGTCAGGATGGCTATTATTAAAAAGTCAAAAAATAACAGATGCTGGCGAGTCTGTAGAGAAAAGAAGCACTTATACACTGATGGTGGAAACGTAAATTAGTTAAACCATTGTGGAAGACAGTGTGGTGATTTCTCCAAGTCCTAAAGACAGAAATACCATTTGGCCCAGCAATCTCATTGCTGGATATACAGCCAAAGGAATATAAATCTTTCTATTATAAAATAGTTTTCTATTATAAAGACACACGCATATATACATTCATTGACTCACTATTCACAACAGTAAATACATGGAATCAACCCAAACGTCCATCAATGATAGACTGGATAAAGAAAATGTGATACATATATACTATGGAATGCTATGAAACCATAGAAAAGAATGAGTTCATGTTCTTTGCAGGAACATGGATGGAGTGGAGGCCATTATCCTTAGCAAACTAACACAGGAACAGAAAACCAAATACCGCATGTTCTCATTTACAAGTGGGAGCTAAATGATGAGAACACATGGACACAAAGAGGGGAACACCACACACTGGGGCCTATTGGAGGGTGGAGCATGGAGTGTGGAAGGAGGGAGAACAGGAAGAATAACTAATGGGTACTAGCCTTAATAATTGGGTGATAAAATAACCTGTACAACAAATCCCCTGACACAAGCTTACCTATGTAACAAACCTGCACTTGTACCCCTGAACTTAAAACAGAAGTAAAAAATAAAGAAAACTACCTATTGGGGGTAATGCTCACTCTTTGGGTGACAGGTTCACTAGAAGCCTAAACCTTAGCATCACCCAGGACACTCATGTGAAAAATCTGCACAGGTACCCTCTGAGTCTAAAACTTTTAAAACTTTGAAATAAATAAAAAACAAGAAAATAAATAGCTGTTTCTATAATGATAATGGTGACAAATAATAATGATTTTGTTAAAATATTGTTCATACTTATTAAAAACCTTTCTGTGGTTATTTTAGATTATTATAAGATCAAAACAACTGCATCCCAAATACAATAATTAAGGAAATAAGAAATTAAAACTTTAATTCTATAGTTTCTATTGAGAAATAAAGAGTGAAGTCTCTAAGGAGGAAAAGTTGGCAACATTCAACTAGAAGAACTGCCTGCAGCATAAACTTCTATTAACAAACAAGTCATTTTAAATAATGCTTTCATTTAGACTATGCCAGCATCTTCCAAGGGAAGAAGTGGGAGATCCTAATCCTGGAGATATATACTATTTGAAGACCAGAGAACTCAAAAACCCTCTTATAAGCAGCAAGCCTGTTTGACCATAAATGTAGTTTATCAAGTCTGGATTGTCCAACAGAATTCAATACATTTCTTTTCTTTGGATTAATTCCATTTTAATTTCCACAAGTTATATATGAACATCCACAAAATAATCCATGACGTTTTCAAGACTGCACAACATTCAAAAGAAATAACCTTTTCAAAATAACCTTTTACCTTGGACAAGTTTACCTATTCTCATTAATATTAATTAGATGCTAGTTCTTGGATTAAAAAATAACAAAAAAACTGCAGCTTGTTTACTTTAAAATTGTGTATGTACACCACAATATAGTATTTTGCTTTACTGGAATTTGGCAACTGTCTGTGTGTAAAATTTCTGGAGTTTACCCAAAGCCACTTGTGGTTTTCATTGTTTTTAAATTGGTTTGATAATACTTGAAACTCCTAAATGGTTACAATGAACATTTGGAACATTACAAAGCATTTCCTGAACAGAAAATGCTCTTGTCCTTGATAAGAAAAATTAATCTTTTTTTCAAACTAGAAATAACAATACTGATAATCGTATTTTATTTTTAACAGAACTTTATCATCTACAAAACACTTCCACTTGCCTTGTTTAATTTTTTAAAGTAAATCAGGCACCGTAGGTATTTTTACTACCTAGGTCACACAAAGAATAAGACATTCCAAGTTGAGACGTGAATGGGCATCTTGTTTTCTTTACACCGTACCACGCGATCTCTATAAAACTGAAAGTGACAGCCACAAGCATTAATTATTGTTTTGCCTATCCCCTAGCAATATGGAAAGGGTCCAAAGCTTAAATCCATTCTTGCTCTGGCTACCATTTACTCAGACAAATCTGCCAGGTATGCTAGACAAGTGTTCTGTGGAAGTAACTAATCAATAAAGCAAGCAACCTGAATAAAAAGCAAGAGACCTGGCAGCCTGCCATAGGTGCCTTTGCAGTGAGTAGAAGCTTGGAGCAAACACACAAGCACACTTGTAGGTGAAGTGCTCAGAGAACAAACTGTGTTGGGGGCAGTTTTCCGAGAACCACGATATGGCCCAGTAGGTTCTCATGGGGAAGCTAATGAAGGCATGTTTTGAGATGTGAACGGCGGGAAGTTTAAAGGGCAGGGCACACTATCAGAAGCTGAATGTTAACAAATCCGTCTCCTGTCCATTTCATGAGCAACCTAATAGGAACGTCTTTGTACAGTGTATAAATCTGATTTTATTTCTGCAGCTATTGTCCCCACGGTCACTAAAGACTCTGCCATCACGCTTAAAGTCTACAAAAATCCCGAAAAAAAAATGTATCATAATTGGCTTTAAAATGGCTCATATTATTCAAATGTCACAGAGGATTATGTGAGAAAAGTCTGACAGATTTGTACAAGGAAACTAAAATTTTCTTTGCTAAGTTTAGGGAGCATGTCTGCTATGTAATCTTATATTACTATTTCTCTACTCAGCCTTTCATTCATCCGGCACTAAGCAGGAGAAGGGACTAGAGAAGGTCAGTATGGACATGATTATTTTGATATTTGCCTTTCGAGTTTTGTCTTTTGTTAGAATTCCTGGAAACAGATTCTGAGGCAAATATTTGTAAGCAAGAAATGTATTGGCCGGGCGCGGTGGCTCACGCCTGTAATCTCAGCACTTTGGGAGGCCGAGACGGGCGGATCACGAGGTCAGAAGATCGAGACCATCCTGGCTAACATGGTGAAACTCCATCTCTACTAAAAATACAAAAAATTGTCTGGGCATGATGGCAAGTGCTTGTAATCCCAGCTACTCGGGAGACTGAGGCAGGAGAATTCCAGGCGTGAACCTGGAAGGCAGAGCTTGCAGTGAGCCGAGATCACGCCACTGCACTCCAGCCTGGGCGACAGAGCGAGACTCCGTCATAGGAAAGGGAAAGAAAGGGAAGGGAAAGGAAGGGAAAAGGGAAGGGAAAAGGAAGGGAAAAGGGAAGAGAAGAGAAGGGAAGGGAAAGTAAAGGAAGGGAAGGGAAAAAGATGTATTAAGAAGGAATTCAGGAAACACTGCCAGTAAGAAAGTGAGGAAGCAGGCTTGGATGGCAAAATTGTGATGAAGTTTTAGGAAAAGGTGTAACAAATGCTACATGGGGTTCTGCAGCTAAAATAATACTTTAGATTGTCTCAAATTGAAACAAGGAGGCCAGGCCTTTGTGACTCTCCGACTGCCAGTCGTGGGCTGCAAGTTTCCCTCAGGAAGAGGTCATAACCCCGGGCAAGTATATACCACAACTGCAATAGCTTCTCCATTATGTGGTTGGTGTCATTATCTGGGGAAACTTTTAAGAAAACAAATGGGGGAGAAATTCCAGTACTCACTGGTGCAGCTATTCTTGAGGCTACAAGTAAAATTTATCTCCTCCTCCAGTACTTCTTTTAGGTTCTGCTCACCTAGCAAGCACCTCTAGTGGAATAATGTATCTCCTCATCTTTAAGGGATCCAAGCCTCTTGTCACTATGTTCTTCTCAGGTTGTGGCTGTTGCATTTTGTCATAAATCATAAAAATTGGGCTGAGGAGTACCAGAAGATCAGTGGATCACCTAAATGCTGAACATGGACTTCCCAGTCCTCATTATATAACAGCAGACTCTCCTCTTGATGATTAGTATCAGTTACTCTGCCAGGAGGTTGACTCTTCTCCTTGCCTGTTATTTTTATGGCATAAAGAACCAAACTGACCAAGAATAAATAGCTTAAATTAGAATGTGACCCTTTCTGTGTCTTCTTGTAGAAGCATGTGGACACTAGATCTCTAGACCCACTAAGCTTAAAGTTGCAAAATTCCCTAAGTGGTTCAATGAGAGGGATGGTGATGAACTCACTACAACTTTTACACCTTGGGTTCCCATACCCATGAATTCTACCTACTCGGAAGATAATCCCATATAATGATTATTTTTGTAGTATATACCACATCCTAAAGAATGTAGGCTTATCCTCCCAAAGTATCTCCAAGCTAAAATTTCAACTGCCTCTTCAAAAGGCCATTCCATTGCTCTACTATGTCAGCAGCTTCTGGATGATGCAGTATGTCAGGACCAGTGGCTCCCATGGTCATGTCACTGTTGTCATACCTCCTTTGCTGTAAAGTGGGGCCCTTGATATGATGTCTTTATGTAGAATTTTGTGTCATAGATCAGGCACCATAAATCCTCAAATAGTAGTGTTGGTTGAGGCCCTGTGGGTTAGAAAGGTAAATAATACATATAATATGTATTGATCCCACTCATCATGAATCAACACCCGCTGCAGGGTGGAAGAGGTCAATATAATCAATGTGCCATTTCTTCAATGGTACATTGAAGAAATAGCAGGTGTTGAGGCTCAGACTTGGTCTCTGTTGTTGGCAGATTGGGCATTCAGCAAGAGCAGGATCAGACTTCATGAGTGAGAGCCCAAACTTTTGGGGTCATGAGTAGCTTTCACCTCTGCCACATCTTTTTTCCTTGTAGATTCCTAACAATCAGCCAAGCAACTTGCAACTTCCCATAGCTCCAGGTTTATTTCTACATAAGGCAAGTTTTTCTTTTTCACACCAGGTAGATTAGCAGGTGTCCTCCTGAAAATGCTGCCTATCAAAAGGATTTTCCCTACTGTTGGTTTTCCAGCTACCCATGAGTGGGATTACAGTTCAGCAGCAGTCATATTTGGCTTGAACTCATGTACTTAAAGTTCCTGTCAGGAACCAAAATTTTTATCATAAGGGACCTTCCCCTTCAATGTGTGTCTGGGCATGAGTTGAAGATGAATGCTGGTGCCATGGTGGTTGATGTCATGGTGGACTGGCCAGCTAATTGTGCCACTTACTGATGCTACCGTGCATGGCACCTTTTGCACTCACCTCTGGTGCCATGGGGTCTTCCAGATGATATGAACCAAGTAGCAAGGCCACCTTTATCAAGCCTGAACTAAAAGGTCATTTCCTTCTTTAGGTAACACTCATACTTGACAATCCCTGTTTCATCCAGGAAGTGAACGGTATTCCAAAGGACAGTATTCCAAACTGCACTATGCTCCTTCTAAAACCTGAAAAGGCCTACCAAGTTTTGTGTTCCCTTCTTGGTGATTGGAGGGGTGAGATTCAAGAACTTTTTTCTTTACTTTGGAGAAGACACATCAGTATAAGCAAGACCAAATGATCCCTAAAATCTTCAGTCGTGCCCCTGAGTCTTTTTATGTTGTATCTAATACCCTGTGTAGTATCTATTAGTAGTCAAGGTCTTCAATATACTTGTCAATTCTTACTCAAATGGTCTGATTAACATAATATTATGAAGAATGGGCCATCTGGATATTTTACAGAGCATAGAATTGTCATTGGCCCAGTCTTTTCAGACTGCTTACTATTATAATAGAAAATGAGATAGTGCGACAAGACCACAAATATACATTGTTCTCCGTCCCATGTGATTGCAAGCTACTTCTGATCCTTCTTCTTGCTCAGGAGGGAAGATAATGCATTCACCAAATCAATGACTGCATGTCATCTACCTGAGGCTGAGTTCATCTGCTCTAGTAAAGATGCCATATCCAGTACAATAGCTACAATTGCTGTTTCTTCGTCAAGTTTGCACAGGTCCACTGGCATTGCTAGAATCCATCTGGATTTTCCAAATGGATAAAGTAAATGCAGATACGATGGGGACCAACTGTCCTGCCCCTTCTTCAAATTTGTCAGTCTAGTTGGCAATTTCCCCAGCATGTGTTATTGTTCTTGATTGACTATCTTGACTATCTTGGCTGAGGGAAATCTCTAAGATTTCCACTTGGCCTTCCCTCTATGATTGATTTTACCTGAGAAGCCAATGAACCAATATGAGAATAGATCCATTCTAAATATACATATGAGAATCAAGAACACGACTACAGGTTAAGTCTGAAGCACAGTGGTGCTGCTGTGAGCTGGGACTAGGCTAGGCTAGGATTCCATTATTACCTTATCCTATGTACCAACAATCTAACAGGAGGCCATGATGACATTTCAGATATTTGAATATCAATGTAAACATTGGTAGCAATCCCTAGTTGTCAGTATCAGCAATCCTTGAAATGTCTTGGTACTTCTCTTTCCCTAGGGTATGGTTACCAAGTAAATTATTTCCTAAAATATTAGGTAAATCTCTACCCCATACACATTTGTAATGGTACTGCAGGGCCTTCATCATGAGGATGCAACTTCACCTGTAATGAATGTGTTTCAGGTTTGAGAATTGGTCTAGGTGTGTGATCTGAGCAAGGGATTGTAACTCTTCATTGGGGAACTGCCCTCAGCCTCTCAATTATCTAAACTGGATTTCTTTTTGTTGAACTCATTAAGGAATATTCTTATTGACTGCCAGCATACATTTCCCCTAAGAATACCTCTAATAGCTTTTTGTGGAACAACCCTCCCTCCAGATCCCTTTGATCATGCTGTTCATTCTGACAGTTATTCCACCATGCTCCCAATGGTTAAGACCAATTGGCCTCTATGGTTTTTGGATCTTGTAATTTACATTTCCCAGGTCTATAAGAATATTCTCTATTGTCAACCCTTGCCTACAGAGGACAGCCACCACTAAATAGTGTATTTTTGCTAACAGCCCCTTACCAGAATGGATAGCATGTCCTCCAGATTTTCTATCATCCTATGAAACATAATTGGCTATATATGTGGGATATGGATGGAATATATATATAGCCTAGATATATATATATATGAAAAATATTTATAGACCTCATACATACATTAATATACTGTAATACGTAAACCTCTCTGAGCCTTTTAATAACTTCCTCTCCCATCTGCCATAATAGTTCTGGCATTTTCATTTAATTTAGTGTGAGCTACCACTTTCTGCAAGCTTGCCAGTATCATCCAAGTGGTACATAGCATAATCTCCTGAATTTTTGGTCAAAGTGTTTAATTCTCTATTTCAGCAAAATAGTACCATATTTATATGTTTTCTTTATCTAAATGTATGCTTCTGCAGCCCCCGTTTACCCAGCACCCTCCAGATCTAATTCCATACACATTATTATTTTTCTTGCCAGTTCAGGTTGCCAGTGGAGCCTTCAATACACAGTCCTGTTACTCCCTTAGCAGCCTAAAACTTACTTAGCTGGGTTATTTTGTTATTCTACCTTAGTTATCTGGTGACCAAGAAGGGTGGTGTGACTAACGCCTTAGGGCAATGGTACATGTTACCTTATCAATCAGTAGCCTCTGTATCAACTTCAAATAAGTAGTGAGCCTTTAGAATGACTAAGAAGGCAAATTTTATGTGTCCCAAAAATCCACAGATACTGCATTTCAAAAATTTTTAGTGCATCAATCCAGATGTCACCATCTAACTTATCAGGGTCTCATTCTTTCTCGATTGGGATTGGGAATCAGATGTTGGTAAGTCTTCTCTGTTTCTACAATGGCTAAGTCTCTTTAATAACCTCCGTGGAAGTACTTTGATTTTTACACATAACCTTAAATTGATAATGAATTACCCTCAGTTTTTATTCAATGCATTGATAGCACCTAACAACAGCCATTGAATTTCAGTCAATAATTACTTATTCCAATGTAAGTCTGAAAGTCTGAGATTTACACTAACTATTGCACTCTCTTCCACCAATATTCCATCCCAGTTCACCGCCAGGAAACTTTTAACAAATGCGTCATTACAACATTTGGGGGCTATTCACACTTTAGTTACCAACAGTGATGTGGTCCTAAATGACACCATGCCAGTAGGGGACACGGCTCCAAAATCTCATTCAGGTTTTTTTTTATAGGACAGTTGCCCTATTCTAGGTTTCCTATATATAGACACTGAAACAGATTTGTATGCAGAAAGTTTAATTGGGATATTTTCTTTGGTAAAACACTTAGAAGGACCATCTAGGATTAACAAATATACCTAATCCAATATAGTGGTCAGAAGGAAGGAAAAGATTCAGACCAAGGCCTAACCAAGAAGTGAATAGCAATTGCTTACTGGCAATGAAGAAATGGGGGCAAGAAAAGTATCTTGAGAAAAGTGAACATCATAAAAAAGATACACAAGTATATATGAGAATCTCAACATTTACTATTGCTAAAGTGTAAAGTGTGAGCCAAAAAGTAATGAAAGATGAAATTGAGTTGGGGTACAGAAGCCTAAACAATGAGCTTAAAACCTTGCATTTCATTATTGTGAATAATGAGCGAGGGACTGAAATGATCGAAATTGCACGTTGGCTTATTCTAGCAACTTTAGGAAGAAGCGATTTGAGAGGAGCTATATTGGGTGTAAGAACATTATTTAAGGGTCATAAATGCATTCTGCCTCTCATTGCTACACATGTACTTTCAGCAACCAATTTGATCATCTTTTGAGTTCTGTGATTTCATACTATCCAAATGTATTGGGAACTGTTGTTTGTTTTTGTTTTTGGGAACTGTAGTACTATTTCTTTGGCATGTTTTATTTTTTTTTTTTTTTTTTTTTTTTTTGAGACGGAGTCTTGCTCTGTCGTCCAGGGTGGAGTGCAGTGGCTGGATCTCGGCTCACTGCAAGCTTCGCCTGCTGGGTTTACGCCATTCTCCTGCCTCAGCCTCCCGAGTAGCTGGGACTACAGGTGCCCGCCACCTCTCCCGGCTAGTTTTTTTTTTGTATTTTTTAGTAGAGACGGGGTTTCACCGTGTTAGCCAGGATGGTCTCGATCTCCTGACCTCGTGATCCGCCCGTCTCGGCCTCCCAAAGTGCTGGGATTACAGGCTTGAGCCACCGCTCCCGGCCATTATTTCAATTTAATTATAACTCTGCAAACAATTATGGACATCTCTTTTATACTCAGCATGATGATACTGTGCCGGGTACTGGATAAAGACAGTATGAATACTTTCCTCTTTTTTTTTATTTATAAATTTAACTTTTATAATACTGCTTGACTTAGTGAATTAGTTATAATGCCAAAACTTATAACTAATTCACCTCAAACTCTATGAAGAATTTTATGCCTCTTGCCTTCTGATTTAAAAAAAAATATTTTAAAGTATGCTGATAAATTAGAAATATATTCTATAATTTCAAGAGTAACTACTAAAAGGATAATATAAAAGTTAAAAAATCATAAAAAGTAACAGTAAAAAATAAGAAAAAGAACAGCTAAAGCTAATCAATGATACTAGAGGCCAATGGTCACCTCAAGAGCGAGAACTCTATTGACTGGGATTGAACACGAGGCGATCTTGAGTAATGTGTCTATCTCAGTGCTGGATAGATGGGTGTAAAAACATGCAAAATCTATGTATCTGGGCTCATAAGATTTGTGTACTTTACTGGACATAGGTTAGCCTCAAATTTAAAAAGCAACAAGTTTTGTAAAGAACTTCTAGAAGAGACCAAAGTTTTTTCTTCTCTTCCATCTAGTGCCAGACTTAGGCAGGCAAGTTTCTTTAATTTTCCTATTTGTGTTAAGCTATTAAACTTTTATTGACTCTTTGGGACCCTGTTTTATCTGGGAGATTACCATGGTTGTTCCTGAGTTTGATTTTCTGCCCCCATATCAACTGCATTCATCTACATGCACTCTCCAAGGTTTGGCAGTCAAATGCCCTTCATCCTTAGGTGAAAGCCAGCTGGTCCATCGTATACCTTCCATGGTTCCTGGTTGATTCGTTTGTATATTGTTTCTCATACCACCATTTTTATGCGACCTTAAAGTGAGTTTTTAAAATGTGTGTGTTTCAAATATATATTTTATCCAGCATTTTAGTTGTTTCAGTCATGAGAGTCAGGTACCTAATCTGCTATCTGATAAGAAATAGAAGTGTCTCTGCTGGCAGTATTAATCTTCCATCTGCACTTTAGACCCTTTTTTGTAGAATCAGCCAGAGTAGGAGGATTCTGTTTGTTTGGTTTCTTGATTTCCATGATCACATGACCTAGTCTAATTATTTCACAGATGCCTCCACCTAGGCTTCTGTCCCTCACACTTCCAACCTTTGCACCAACCCTGGGTCCAGGTCCTAACCTAATACTTTTATGTAAGAGTGGTTGGTAGAGAGGGTAGGGAGGGATGGAAAGAGTAAGAGCAAAGGCAAGAGAATGAAAGAGATAGAAATAAAGGGAGGTTTATGTTCCTGAAGAGTGACTGCATGTTTTTCTATTTTTCGAGCACTGAGTCCTCGCTCTGTCGCCCGGGCTGGAGGCAGTGGCGGATCTCGCTCACTGCAAGCTCCCCCTCCCGGGTTGTACGCCATTCTCCTGCCTCGCCTCCCAAGTAGCTGGGACCACAGGCGGGCCCGCCACCTCGCAGCTAGTTTTTTTTTTTTTTTTTTTTTTTTTTTTTTTTGTATTTTTTAGTAGAGACGGGGTTCAGCATGTTAGCCAGGATGGTCTCGTCTCCTGACCTCGTGACTGCGTCTCGGCTCCCAAAGTGCTGGGATTACAGGCTTGAGCCATGCTCCGGCCCTGCAGTTTTTCAAATCATGGTTTTCATTTTTCCATTGGTACTTTGTCTTCTGAGTAAATTTTTTATTAGGTTTAAAACTGGTTTGTGCAAAATGAAAGTTTTTCTTACTGAAATTTTATTTAATAATAAGGCTTTTATATCTTTTATTAGCTCTTAAACAACAGGTTTCCCACCCTGCCCCAAGGTCCTACTAATTTTGTAAAGCAGCAGAGTCTATTGTGCCATTTTCAAAAACACCTATTATCCATTTACAGTGTGAAATTCATTGGAAAATAATCTAAAAATAACTCTAAGATCTATATGGTATAGAAGTTTACATTTTTGCTTTGTTAGTAATATCAGATCAGATGATGTTCTACCCTCACACTTAGCTCAGAATTCACTGTAAGAGTGTAACTGACTTTGGTTAATAGCTAAATCAGTAGGAACAATCAAGGATTAGAGTAAAAGAGGTATTTGACCTCAAAATCTGGAGGCTATTTGTGACTTATGATAGTTCAGTAATAAACTATTAAGGGAGTTAGTGAACTCAGTGAAAACCCAACGACATGGGTCTAGAAGTATTAAACAAATAAGGCTCAGCTGGCCAGCTATTGAGGAGCCAAGTGGAAGACAATCCAAAGGATCACTGGTTATCTAAAAACATGGGACAGACAAAGCATCATTTGGGAATTGCCTGGAGGTGTCATCAAAACTGGTAATAGACGCTGCGGTGCTCCTACTTGGGAAATTGTTTTGCTGAAGAACACAGCTCTTAAACCAATGAAAGCCAATGAGAATATTGCAAGTAAAAGTATTGCCAACACATGACACTTCCATAACTACTGGGGCAGAAAAATCAAAGCCAGAATGAGATACCCCTTCATATTCACTAGAATGCCTGTCAAAAATAAATATGTGTATATATATATATATATAAATAAATATATATATACACACACACACACACATATATCTAGTGTTGGGGAGGATGTGGGAGAAATTAGAACCCTTTACATTGCTGATGGGAATATAAAATGCTATAACTGCTATGGAAAATGTATGGTGCTTCCTTAAAAAATTAAACATTAAATTTCCATATATTTTTGCAATTCCATTTCTGGTTATATATCAAAAAAATTAAAAGCAGAGATTTGACAAATGTTTTTGAACTCATGTTCACAGCAGCATTATTCACAATAGCCAAAAGATGGAAGGAAACCAAGTGTCCATTAGTGGATGAATGGATTAACAAAGTAGTATATACAGACAATAGAATAGTATTCGACCTTCAGAAGAAAGGAAATTCTGACATATGCCACAACATGGCTAAACTTTAAATACATTGTGTCAAGTGAAATAAGTCAGTCATAAGAGGACAAATACTGTATAATTCCACTTATATGCAGCACCTAGAGTAGTTAAAGTAGAATGGTGGTTACCAGGAGCTGAGAGGAGGGGGAAATAAGAGTTAGCATTTAAATGAATACAAAGTTCAGTTAGAGAAGAAGAAAAAGTTCTGGAGAGGAGCATTGCTGACGGTTGATTACACAACAATGTGAATATCCTTAATGCTACTGAATTGTACACTTAAAAATGATTAAATGGTTTTTGTTGTTGTTGTTTTATTTTTTTGAGTTGGAGTCTCGCTCTGTGGTCGAGGCTGGAGTGCAGTGGCGTGATCTCGGCTCACTGTAACCTCTGCCTCCCGGGTTCAAGTGATTCTCCTGCCTTAGCCTCCTGAGTAGCTGGAACTACGCCACCATGTCTGGTTAATTTTTGTATTTTTAGTAGAGATGGGGTTTCATCATGTTGGTCAGGATGATCTGGATCTCCTGACCCCATGATCCACCCGCATTGGCGTCGCAAAGTGCTGGGATGACAGGCATGAGCCACCACATCCAGTCTTAAATGTAAAATTTTATATTATATATATTTTACTATAAATAAAGATATTTTAAAAATTTAAAGTCAGGATTAGAGGACTAAGAACAATTTACATGGCTTGCATGCCCTCACGATGATTGATACATACATCGATGGGGCAAAAAACAGTAATTTAAGGTAGTAAGCCTAACAAGAAAGCTATCACTTATCCCCTAGTCCCTTTTACATTAGTAAGATTTCTATTGTACTTTATGCCCAACAAAAGATTAGCATATACTCGTGATTCAATGAGTGTTTAATGTGCCAGGATCTCTGTCCTGTGCTGTGGGGGATGCAAAATAACTAAAATCTACCATATTTAATGTGTACAAAACCTTCATGCGAGAACGCTTAAATATTACCATCCTGTATGAGAGAGTTGACAATTCAAGATGAGCTAAATCTTCTTGCCTGCCACCTGTTTTCTTTCAAGATTTCCCCCAAGTCATGTGAAAATCCTTTATTCTGAGGGTGGACATCACATTTGACATGGCCACATAATGCTAAGCTAAATTATTCTAAATCAATTGCTATTAGTACCTCTATAATGGAAGTTCCCTTAAGAAAATCAGATGAAATTTAAAATTGATTTTGTGACCAGAGCTCTGAACATATGATATAATAAAGCAAAACATTCCTGTGTTTCTATCTGGGATCTAAAAGACCAGACTGACACACTGTCAAGTGCTTTAGTTTATGAATCTAAATAGTCAATGACATGTCTGAAAAATATACATATAATGAATACACAGAGAAAACTGCATATATATGCTCCATTCATTCTCTGATCTAGTTTCCCCTAAACTGTCAAGAAGCAATACAATTTTAGTTTATGTATTTTCCCATAGAGAAAACTTACCTAGAAAAAGTCTCCAATAAAAAGGTTGATTCCTCCTCAGTTATCTTTGGCCAACCTATTAAGCATATACTTCCTAATTATTCTTTCTAAAGCACACCTTTGACCATGCTACTGTCCTACACAGAATCTGTCAAGAGTTCCTACTGACTTCCAAAAAAGGTTCAAAACCTCACTCAGATAGTCCAGGACTGCAGCTTCTTTCTCTGAATTGTTTTTAAATTTATTGTCATCTCTGTATAAAACAAAGCACTTGCCACTTCTAAACAAACCCTAAAGTTTCCCATCTTTAGACCTGTTTTATACCATTTTCCTTACTATAATGCAACTCTATACAAATTTCATTCTTCAACACATAAATGTACTATAACCATTTTGCTTAGCATCGTACTAGATATAGGAAAAAGATGTACACACTTTGATGGACTTGCTAGTATTTATTTATTTATAGATTAATACTAAATACCTCAAGGTATTTGTTAAGAGCTTACAAATAGAGAGGTAGGCCATCATTTCAGCTTCCTAGGAATCTAGAAATATCTGCATGATTCTATTTAAGTTTTTTTTCTCAAAATAAGTTTAATGAAAAAAAATTATTGTCATTTTATTTCTTCCTAGTTTTCTTTTTCTTTTTTGAGACAATCTCATACTGTGCCCCAGGATGGAGTGCAGTAGTTTGACCACAGCTCACTGTAGCCTTGACCTCCCAAGCTCAAGCAACCCTCCCACCTCAGCCTCCCAAGTAGCTGGGATCGCAGGTGCATACAACCGCACTCAGCTGATTTTCGCAGGTCCATGCAACAACATCCAGCTGATTTTGGCAGGTGCATGCAACCGCACCCAGCTGATTTTCGCAGGTGCATGCAACCGCACCCAGCTGATTTTTCTTACTTTTAGTAGAGATGAGGGTTTGCTATGGTGCTTTGGCTGGTCTTGAACTCCTGAGCTCAAGCGATCCTCCCACCTCGGCCTCTCAAAGTGCTGGGATTACAGACATGAGCCACTGTGCCCAGCCTCTTCTAGGAATATTTACTGTCAAAGTGTAAGAAAAAAAAAACCAGCATACACAAATATTGCTATTAAATATCCCATGAACATTTATTGATTAACTTCCATGTACTTCAAAGTACAGGAGGCATTTGAAAGTGATGGAAAAATACAGAGGATAGTTATAAAGGTTAGTAAGAATTTTCATTCTTTAAGAGTAATGAAGCATAACTATAATACAAGGTAGAAAGTGACATTGTAAATAAAAAATAAAAATAAAATAAAATAAATAAATAAAAGATTTGGCTTTGGAGTTAAAAGGAAGAGATTTCCCCTGCTTGGGAAGATCCAGAAAGCTGCATGTTAAAACAAGATGTTTCCATTTGTCTTCAGCAAGCATCAACCACAATGGGAACTCATTAAGACAGCTAAGTACCAAACTCTTCAACATGGATCTGTTTCCATGGTGTCAGTTCTATATGTTTATATATATTTTTTCCTTGATCTTATGAAGATTTCAATAAATCTACACACAAAAGCACTGAAAACAACATTTGCCACAAAATACCAAAGTTCTTAAATATTAGTGATTTGGAATTACTGTGTATATTCCTAGCATGGACTAGCTCTTTTTTTTTTAGAGATTTGGGAAATTATTTTCGGACTATTTTCTCCTTAGATGCTGTATGACTTAATCAACAGTAAATAGTTTCATGAGTAGTAAGAGAAGTGCTTATTTCAGGACCTCTGTTCTGTCTTTCACAAACTTAAAGTGCTAATGGAAACCTTGTGAATTAATGCCTGTTCATTTCAGGGCTGCTCTTGCCCTTAGTGTATCTCTGGAAAGACATGCTCCAGAAAGTGTGCTTTCCTTTTTAAATGAATATGTGGATTCCTGTGAGGAAGGGAGAGGCAAGGAACAAATCCTTTTCAATATTAACTCTGGAGTGTTGCTATTAATGAAGGATACATGAAACAAAATAGTAGTTATTTGAAAAGCCAAACAAAACGATGGATTTTTAATATAGCTTAACAAATGTTTATTTAGTTTCTACAAGGTGCCACAGTTTTAGGCATGGTAGACAAAGAAATGAAAGTGGCAAACAAGGTCCACATTCTCTACATAGCTCATGTTCTGGATGTATGCGATATGGATTATAGGGAGAGAGAAGGCAAAAGGTAGGAGAAAAGAGGAAATAAAATACATGTCATTAACAAGGAAACAAATTTTAAAACAATTTCAAATAGTGATAAGTGCTATGAAGACAATAACTTAGGGTGAGCCGATAAAGTGAAATTGGTAGGGATCTTATATTAGGTGGATGCTGTAGTCTAAAAGTTTGCTCCTCTGCCCCCAGTAAATTTTTAGGTTGAAATTCTAACCCCCAACACAATGGTATTAGGAGGTGAGGGCTTTTGGGAAGTGATTTGGGCTCTGCCCTCATGAATGGGATTAGTGCCCATATGAAATAGGCCCAAGAGAGCTTGTTCACCCTTCCACCATGTGAAGACACGGCTAGAAAGGTATGAACCAGGAAAAAGGTGGGCACCTTGATCTGAAACTTCTCAGCCTCCAGAACTATGACTAATAAGTTTCTATTGATTATAAGCTACCTAGTCCATGGTACTTCATTATAGCAGACTGAGCTGACCAAGATAATGAGCACGGAAGAGGTAAAATAAGGAAGTGACACTTGGCCTGATTCCTAAATTATCAATTAACTTACAAACAGCAAGACATATAAAAATTCAAGCAGTAAAGTAGCAAAGACAAAGACCTCAAGGTGGAAACCAGCTTGGAGGATTCTAGAAAAAGCAAGAAGGCCTGTATAAGGGAGGCATGGTGACTAAAATGGGGGTGTTGCAAGATAAAATTGTAAGAGTTGGTAAGATCACGTAAGGGAGATAATTTAAGTTTGCGTAGTGTATATAAATAGTTTGGATTCTAGAAAGACTGATTTGAAGCCATGATAAGGATTTCTGTATACCCTCATCATACGTTAGTGAAATCAAACTTTATTTTTATATTTATTCAAGAAGCAACGATTAAGGAGCTCCTATGTGCCGGAGTCTGAAGTTGAGGGAGAAGGTGGAGAGGAAGAGACTTGGTGTTTGTCCTCCAAGAGTTTTTAGAGTGAGAGAAAAAAAAGTGCTAAATTCCCTAAGTACACTACATTTATTCAGTATTACGGATATTCTAAGAACTGATATAACTTCCATTGTGTAAAATCTTTGTATATGATACATCATGTAATTTTAGCTTTGAAATATAGGTATTATTTGAGCATGTTGAAATGGAAAGTGTAGGGTGCTAAAAGTAAAGACAGAAGGAAAAATGTAGGGCCTTTTATGGAATACAGGAAGTTTCATCTGTCCTTGTGTTGATAATACAGTCCATATATGTGAGGTAGTGACGGAAAATGGATTCATTCACTCAGTGGATATTTACTGAGCAAGTACTATGGGAAGAGCCATCCTAGCTGCTCGTAAACTGTATTGAATGAGATTAAAATCTGTCTTCTTAATGGAGCAGTCCAGTAGGGGGAGACAGGTAATAAACAAATGAGCATAGAATACAAGGGGGCGATATTGTAGGTGGTTAAACTTTTACAAAGGGTAGTCAATAAAGGTCTCTCTAATAAGTGACATTAGAGCAGAGACCTGAAGGACGTAACATGTCCTTCATGTGAACATCTGGGGAAAGGTCATCAAAGCAGAGGAAACAGTAGGTGGGCATGCCCTAAAGTGAGAAAACACCTGAAATGTTCAAGAAAAAATGTAAAGANTTACTTTTAGTAGAGATGAGGGTTTGCTATGGTGCTTTGGCTGGTCTTGAACTCCTGAGCTCAAGCGATCCTCCCACCTCGGCCTCTCAAAGTGCTGGGATTACAGACATGAGCCACTGTGCCCAGCCTCTTCTAGGAATATTTACTGTCAAAGTGTAAGAAAAAAAAAACCAGCATACACAAATATTGCTATTAAATATCCCATGAACATTTATTGATTAACTTCCATGTACTTCAAAGTACAGGAGGCATTTGAAAGTGATGGAAAATACAGAGGATAGTTATAAAGGTTAGTAAGAATTTTCATTCTTTAAGAGTAATGAAGCATAACTATAATACAAGGTAGAAAGTGACATTGTAAATAAAAAATAAAATAAAATAAAATAAATAAATAAAAGATTTGGCTTTGGAGTTAAAAGGAAGAGATTTCCCCTGCTTGGGAAGATCCAGAAAGCTGCATGTTAAAACAAGATGTTTCCATTTGTCTTCAGCAAGCATCAACCACAATGGGAACTCATTAAGACAGCTAAGTACCAAACTCTTCAACATGGATCTGTTTCCATGGTGTCAGTTCTATATGTTTATATATATTTTTTCCTTGATCTTATGAAGATTTCAATAAATCTACACACAAAAGCACTGAAAACAACATTTGCCACAAAATACCAAAGTTCTTAAATATTAGTGATTTGGAATTACTGTGTATATTCCTAGCATGGACTAGCTCTTTTTTTTTTAGAGATTTGGGAAATTATTTTCGGATTATTTTCTCCTTAGATGCTGTATGACTTAATCAACAGTAAATAGTTTCATGAGTAGTAAGAGAAGTGCTTATTTCAGGACCTCTGTTCTGTCTTTCACAAACTTAAAGTGCTAATGGAAACCTTGTGAATTAATGCCTGTTCATTTCAGGGCTGCTCTTGCCCTTAGTGTATCTCTGGAAAGACATGCTCCAGAAAGTGTGCTTTCCTTTTAAATGAATATGTGGATTCCTGTGAGGAAGGGAGAGGCAAGGAACAAATCCTTTTCAATATTAACTCTGGAGTGTTGCTATTAATGAAGGATACATGAAACAAAATAGTAGTTATTTGAAAAGCCAAACAAAACGATGGATTTTAATATAGCTTAACAAATGTTTATTTAGTTTCTACAAGGTGCCACAGTTTTAGGCATGGTAGACAAAGAAATGAAAGTGGCAAACAAGGTCCACATTCTCTACATAGCTCATGTTCTGGATGTATGCGATATGGATTATAGGGAGAGAGAAGGCAAAAGGTAGGAGAAAAGAGGAAATAAAATACATGTCATTAACAAGGAAACAAATTTTAAAACAATTTCAAATAGTGATAAGTGCTATGAAGACAATAACTTAGGGTGAGCCGATAAAGTGAAATTGGTAGGGATCTTATATTAGGTGGATGCTGTAGTCTAAAAGTTTGCTCCTCTGCCCCAGTAAATTTTAGGTTGAAATTCTAACCCCAACACAATGGTATTAGGAGGTGAGGGCTTTTGGGAAGTGATTTGGGCTCTGCCCTCATGAATGGGATTAGTGCCCATATGAAATAGGCCCAAGAGAGCTTGTTCACCCTTCCACCATGTGAAGACACGGCTAGAAAGGTATGAACCAGGAAAAGGTGGGCACCTTGATCTGAAACTTCTCAGCCTCCAGAACTATGACTAATAAGTTTCTATTGATTATAAGCTACCTAGTCCATGGTACTTCATTATAGCAGACTGAGCTGACCAAGATAATGAGCACGGAAGAGGTAAAATAAGGAAGTGACACTTGGCCTGATTCCTAAATTATCAATTAACTTACAAACAGCAAGACATATAAAATTCAAGCAGTAAAGTAGCAAAGACAAAGACCTCAAGGTGGAAACCAGCTTGGAGGATTCTAGAAAAGCAAGAAGGCCTGTATAAGGGAGGCATGGTGACTAAAATGGAGGTGTTGCAAGATAAAATTGTAAGAGTTGGTAAGATCACGTAAGGGAGATAATTTAAGTTTGCGTAGTGTATATAAATAGTTTGGATTCTAGAAAGACTGATTTGAAGCCATGATAAGGATTTCTGTATACCCTCATCATACGTTAGTGAAATCAAACTTTATTTTATATGTATTCAAGAAGCAACGATTAAGGAGCTCCTATGTGCCAGAGTCTGAAGTTGAGGGAGAAGGTGGAGAGGAAGAGACTTGGTGTTTGTCCTCCAAGAGTTTTAGAGTGAGAGAAAAAAAAGTGCTAAATTCCCTAAGTACACTACATTTATTCAGTATTACGGATATTCTAAGAACTGATATAACTTCCATTGTGTAAAATCTTTGTATATGATACATCATGTAATTTTAGCTTTGAAATATAGGTATTATTTGAGCGTGTTGAAATGGAAAGTGTAGGGTGCTAAAAGTAAAGACAGAAGGAAAATGTAGGGCCTTTTATGGAATACAGGAAGTTTCATCTGTCCTTGTGTTGATAATACAGTCCATATATGTGAGGTAGTGACGGAAAATGGATTCATTCACTCAGTGGATATTTACTGAGCAAGTACTATGGGAAGAGCCATCCTAGCTGCTCGTAAACTGTATTGAATGAGATTAAAATCTGTCTTCTTAATGGAGCAGTCCAGTAGGGGAGACAGGTAATAAACAAATGAGCATAGAATACAAGGGGCGATATTGTAGGTGGTTAAACTTTTACAAAGGGTAGTCAATAAAGGTCTCTCTAATAAGTGACATTAGAGCAGAGACCTGAAGGACGTAACATGTCCTTCATGTGAACATCTGGGGAAAGGTCATCAAAGCAGAGGAAACAGTAGGTGGGCATGCCCTAAAGTGGGAAAACACCTGAAATGTTCAAGAAAAAATGTAAAGAGAATGTTATGGCCGGGTGCGGTGGCTCATGCCTGTAATCCCAGCACTTTGGGAGGCCGAAGCAGGTGGATCACCAGCTGAGGAAATCGAGGCCATCCTGGCTAACATGGTGAAACCCCATCTCTATTAAAAATACAAAAAACTAGCCGGGCATGGTGGTGCGCATCTGTAGTCCCAGCTACTCGGGAGGCAGAGGTTGCAGTGAGCTGAGATCCTGCCACAACACTCCAGCCTGGCAACAGAGCGAGATTCCATCTCAAAACAAAAACAAAAACATGTAAAGAGACTTTAAAACTAAAATATTATGGTGTTGAGAAGAGTCCAAGAAATTGCAACCAGGACAAAAGCAGAAAGACCAAATAGTGGGCTACTGAAGTTTTCCAGGTATGAGGTAATGGTGACTTGGAGCTGGAAGTTTAAGGAGGAAGTGATGAGAATGGTTAAAATCCTGGATGTACTTTAAACAGATTGGATTTCATAATGTATCAAATAATGCACAATGGAGGAATCAGATTGACACCAAGTATTTTAGCCAAAGTAACTGGAAGAATAGAGTTGCTATTCTTTGGGATGAGGGAGAACAAGTATTTGTTAGGCAAACTAGACGTCAGTTTTAGGCATTGTCTTAGTCAGTTTGGGCACCTAAAATATGTTACCACAGATGGCTTCCACAACAAACATTTGTATTTCACAGTCCTACACGCTGAGAAGTCCAAGATCAAGGAACTTTTGGCTTTGGTTTCTGGTTAGGCCACTCTTCCTGGTTCGTAGATGGCAATATTTTCATTGTGTTCTCATGTGGCTGAAAGCAGAGAAAAAGGTAACTTGTCTGATATTTTAATAAGGGCATTCATCCTATCATGACGGCCCCATTCTCATGAAGTAATCTAACCCTAATTACCTACAAAAGGCCCAATCTCCAAACACTATGAAATTGGCGATGAGCATTTCAACATATAAATTTTGAAGGGACATCAACATTCAGTTCATAAAAGACATAGTAAGTTTGAGATACCTATTTATAATTAATTGGAGATTTTGAATAGGCAGCTGGATTATATGAGTGATATGTGAGGCTAGAGAGCTCAAGAAAATGGCTGGTCTAAAATAAAATTGGAAAATCATCAGGAAATACATACTATTTAATGCCTTGTCACTGGATGGTGTGAACAATGGGGAAACTCTATGTAGAGAAGGGAAGGCGGCCTAAAATTGAGCCCTGTGTCACCTCACAATTTAGAGGTCAGAGTGAAAGGAAGAATCAGAAAAGCAGAAAAGGAATATCAGTAAAGAGTGAAGTAATAAGAGAGTCAAAACAATTAGAATCCCAAACACTAAGTGAAGCAAAAAGAAAGTGATTATCTATAACAAATACTCTTAAGTAATTTGAGAACCGAAAAGTGATCATTAAATTTAGCAATAGAGAAGTAACTATTGACCTTGACCAGAGAAGTCTGAATAGACTGGTAAAAATTAAAAGTTCAGGAAAGTAGCGTCAAGAAAGAAAAGTTGGAGAAGCATTAGTGAAGATTAACTCCTTTGGGGTTGTAACAGGTGGCAAAGAAATGGGAGAGTAGCTGGAAAAGAAGAAACGGACAGTAAAAGGTTTGTCTGAGACAGGAGATAGGTTAACCTAATTGTAGGCTGTTGGCAATGTCTCAGTTGAGAGAAATTGATGAAATGAGACAAGGAGAATTGTAGAAGTGATGTTTTGAGTACAAAGGTTATGTATAAAAGTTGGTATCTGAGGCATTAATGGTTTATTCACACTTATAAGATGGAAAGCAGAATGTATTTGTATTTACATTTACAGGTAAGTAGACATGGTAATGGAAGCTTGCGGAAATTCTTTTCCGTTTCCTTTTTTCTTCTTAGTGAAAGAGAAATCAATTTTATTAGCTGAGAGTTAGACTGGGAAGGAAGTGATTGTGGTAGTTTGAGGAGAGGGAAGTTTTAAGTTCTCTAAAGGAGAAAGGTAGAGAATGAAGTACTTTTCCCTAAATGGACCCTGGTTCAGAACAAAATATCTACTTGAGATTAGTAGGCATGCATTTTAAGGGGTATCATTAAGTAATGTGTGTATGTTTTTCTCCAACATGACTTTAGGTCAATATAGGAGGAGCCCTGAGTTTAATCAACTTCAGTTTTGTAAGACTAGTAGTATGAGAAGGCCACTATGATGCATGGATGGACTCTAAGCTTGGGAGGGACAAGATGGGACATAAATTTAGTGAGCCAGAGGCTGTGAAGCTGTTAAAGTTATTGATATTAATAAAGTCTAGCTATCATCAAAGTCAGTCATCAAAGTAGGATGGAAAGCAATATCATTTAGATGAGAAAATAAAGAAATTAGGATAAAATAATTACATGCCAGCATAAGAAATAAAGACCACAGACTTAATCTTAGTGTAGCCAAGATACTCAAGAACTTTTCAGGAGGAAAGTGGCATGATCACTATAAAAAAGACTAACAGAGAGGAGCATAGAGGATAAATAGAGTAAGTGGAGATTGAAGGTGGGAGAAAAATATTATCAGTTTGCTGGCATAACTCAGAGCAAAAGCAATGGAGGCAAAAACTGAGGAGGAGCATAGAGGTTGGGTTGTGCTCTGTTTTGAGCATAAAGAAATATATAAACGGGATGCATTCCTCCAAGAATTTGGCATTCAACAGTGGAGACAGGTATAAAAATAAACAATTTTGATCAAATATGAGAAATGCTATTGATATGGTTTGGAGTTGTGTACCCACTCAAATCTCATGTCAAATTATAATCCCCAGTGTTGAGGAGGCACCTGGCAGACGGTGATTTGATCATGGCGGCAGATTTCCACCTTGCTGTTCTCGTGGTAGTGAGTGAGTTCTCACGAAATCTGTTTGTTTGAAAGTGTGTAACACCTCCCCCTTTGCTCTCTTCTTCCTTCTCTAGCCATGTAAGAAGTGCCTGCATCCCCTTTGCCTTCCACCGTGATTGAAAGTTTCCTGAGGCCTCCCCAGTGATGCTTTCCATACAGCCTGTCGAACTGTGAGCAAATCAAACCTCTTTTGTTATAAATTACCCAGTTTCAGGTATTTCTTTATAGTAGTGTGAGAACGAACTAATACAGCTATCCCACAGGTGTTCACAAAATTTTACAAAGACACACAGAGAGAATTAAATAATTCTGATGATTCTGCTACAAGCAAAGATAAGGGATGAAATAACTTAATTGAAAACATATATATTTTAGCTGAAAGATGAGTATTAATTTTCCGTATTGAGCAGGTACAGTTGGGAATGCTATGTAGAAAGAAGCATAAGCTTAAAGTCAAAGAGTCATAAATAACATGGCATGTCAAATATATAGTGATGTTTTGGATTAGACTAAGCATGGGTGCTAAGGGGAATATGTTCAGATATAAGGTTATACTTATAAGTTGAAACCAGTTAAAAAAGGACTCTAAATACCAAGCTATGGAATTTAGAGTCTTTTTCTGTAGATGAGAATTCACTGTGTTAATTGTGTAGTTTGAGAGATTTCATGTGTATTTATGTGTGTGTGTTTCGGTGTAGTGAGCATGTGCACAAATATCTCTTTAAAACAGTACATGATTTTTTTGTGTGAATAAATTTGTGCTTATTTGGTCACATTTTTATCTCCCACGAAATTAGTGACAGCATAAAGCTGGTTTGGAGTTCTAATAGTTTGCCACTGAACAGAGTAAAACTAGCCATTCTTTATAGTAATCCAACTGGAAACATTGACCTCATCACAATTACACTTTAACAAATGAAGATGATCAACACCTCCATTTGCTTCTATGCGCTAGAAGCAAGACCAGAGAGACAATATTATTTGGGGACAGTTTCTCTTTAAACCCACTTCCACGTCTGTACAACATTGGGATTGGCAAACTTGATAAGTCTACAGTTCATTTCATGTCTAAAACTGTGAGGACTGTGTAAAGAAGGAAAAGGAAAAGCTATAACTAATATTTTGCTGTGAATACACACATATCCAAAACTAAAAGTGGCTATTCCTCTTTTTTCCAATTTAGGAATAAAAGGTAAAATCTTGTTTTTCAGAAAAGAAAGTGGCGAAAACACTAGTATGTTAACATCTATGAAGTAAACAATCATATTGAATGCTAGTACATATAAACGGATTTTTAAGGGCAGCATGGAACATTGCTGGCTGGTCTGATTAGCATAATTTTGTTAACGTTCAGTTCTTACTGAATATATTTCATTTGAATTCTGAGGAATAAGCCAAAACTTTAAAACAAAGCCAGCATGCTATTCCCCTGTTTATGTTTATCCAATTTTTGTGACAAAATGTTGTGACAAAACCACAGCTTTCAGTGGGTGCATGGAGGTTTAAGTGGTTTCATCTCAAACTGGAACCAGATGTGAGAAGTTGTGAAGTTACCAAATGTCATATTACAAAACCAAAACAAAACCGCTGTTCAATGTCTTCGTCGTTGCAAAGCACCAAAATGATGTGTTTCAAGGATCAGCAAAGATGTGAATGAAATTTGTCTTCACTGGGAATGAGGATTTAATCCAAGACCAGTAAAGGATTAAATTGTCAAGGGATTTGGGTGAAATATGTGTAGATTTCATAGGAAACTGTGTCAACTGTTGGCCAAACTCATGGAGCCTGATGATTCATCGTGTTGAAGTCTTTTCACTGTTCTACAAACACCATGCTCATATCCACTTTGACATTCTCCTTCGTTTATATCCCGTAGTGAAACTACTCTTTTGTTTTCATCAGTTTCATTACTCCTCGTTATTAATGATCCAGCTCAAATCCAGTTGTCGTGTAACACTTTGCATGCATACTACACTCCTTTCTGTAGATGGTCTAATGATCAACTAATCCCCTCATTTTATTAACAGGCAAAATATGTTACTCTTTTTTGTAGATTATCTAATGATCATCTAATCTCCTCGTTTTATAAATGGGCAAAATATGTGTCAAAGATTCAAAGACCTGGAAAAGTCACATAGCTTACTCGAGGTTTATGATTTCTTTAAATTCCTAAAACTTTATCTATAACACAATCTTTATCTTAACCACCTGTTTATAAACATCCAACGTGTGAACAATGTAATCCTGTGTTGAACATTAGGGGCACTACCCATTAAAAATCCTAAAATGTGAGCAATAGTTCTAGAGTGCCCAATCTGTTCTCTACATTGGTACTTTTTTCACAGGCCCAGAAATATGGGAAGAAACAGCACTACTTCCCATGTCTTTTAAACTGGTACCAAGATCTGAGATGAGCACTTTGGCTTGACAGGTTCTCTACTATTGCTCTATAAACTATTTGTGTTATTGTAGTGTTATAGTTCATTTTGACTGCTTTAACAAAATTTATGACTGCCATAAATTGTGTGACTTATCAACGATTAAGACATATTTCTCACAGTTCTGGAGGCTGGGATGTCCAAGATCCAGAAACTAGCATATTGGTGTCTGGTGAGGGCCCATTCCTCATAAAGGATGTCCTCTTGCTGCATCTCTACATGGTGAAAGGGACTAGCTTGCTCTCTGGAGTCTCTTTTTTAAGGGCACAAATCCCATTCATGACGGTTCTGCCCTTGTGATCTAGTTGCCTGCCAAAGCCCTATCTTCTAATATTATCTCATTGGGAATTGGGTTTTATCATATGAATTTGAAGAAGATACAAACATTTAGACTATGACATGTGATATTAAAAACACTGAACTTTCTATTTGTCTCTTATCACCTATTCAACCAGGGAAGAATAACAAGATAAATTTTACTATCCCTTGGACATAAGATTTCAAAATTATGTCTAGTCGCTTGGAATCAAGTAGTGACATAGAAAACAAAATAATCTGGCAATCTAAAATGTCTTAGTAATGAATATATATACACACATACATAGATATTCATTATTAAGAAACTAAGAAAATAATATATATACATTACATATATATTCTTATATACACATATATGTATATATCATGTATCACATAAACCTATAAAAACTAAAACTGAAAAAAGCAAAATAATTTGCCTACAATCACCTTGCATATAACTAAAGTCAGAAACCCAGCTGTAAGAGCAATGTTAGCATCACTGCCATTTGTTTTAGTTTCCCAGGCCAAGATTCTACCACCATCTGATCAATCTCTTCTCTATAATGGTGATAAATTCCTTTTAAGGTGGTAATTTGTGAAGAATTATGAAATAAGGGGAATTATTTTTTTCCTCTTGAAAACTTTAAGTGCCTCACAGGACATGACATGAAATAAGAACACCTGACACCCAAATATGACTAAATGAGTCAGCCTTATTACTCATATCCTGGAAGTCATATTGCAATATATTCAGGATATCATTCGGCTCAAACACTTATAAATAGCTGCTAAGTGACTGTTTGATTTCCTGACTTCCCCTAAGGATGATTGGCTTCAATATGTAGTCCTTATATAAATTAGCAGATTTAAGTTAACACCGAGGTTAGCAATAGTCAAGGGTGTAAGAATTTAAGGTAATAGTACCACCAACATTGAGGAGAAGTCACATATGAGGCCTTCAAGATCAAAGATTACTACTTCACTAAATTCATTTCCCATCTCTCTTCTTTGCATTCTCTAAATTTATAATTTTCTTAGATACCATTACCAGTAGTTATAGTCACTAGCATTCTCTAAATAAGAAATCAGATCTGGATCCTATGATTCAACAGTTCATAGAACAAACAGTAACATATACTGATTACCTAATATGAGCTATGTACCATGCTCAGTTCTGAAAATACAAAAAATGATAAAATGATTTTCTTTGAGAAGTTTGCATTATGGCAATTCTGCAACACTTAGAAAATAATAAAATATGTAATTGTCTAAACATCTCTAATCAAATATCTCACGAGCATCTCAGATTTAAATGTCCTCTTCAAATACAATCCCCAGCACCATCAATCAAGTTTTCTAAAATACATCCTTTCACCAACAGATCTTGTTGATTTTTCCTCCACTGGTTTTAAATATGTAAAATATACACTATTCTTTATCTCTTCTGCTGTTACACTAATATAAGCCACTATTCTTTTTCACTAGGATTTCTACAATAATCCCTTTAGATCTTTTTCCTCTTCTACTGTTTCATCTTCCTCATCAATTTTCCATTACATTAGGGATATTTATTAAAGTTATAAGTGATCTATCTGTATCCATGAAGCCATCAATATTCTTTTCATTTCATTTAGGCTGAAAAAAATTAAATCATTACCCTATTCTACAGCATCATGAATGCTAATCCTCATACTGTTCCTCCAATCATATTTCCTTCCAACTTTCTTCTCACTTTTTACGTTCCAGACATTACAAATTTCTTTCTCCTCCTCATCTACTCAACTCTTTTTTTTTTTTTTTTTTTTTTTTTTTTTTTTTTTTGAGATGGAGTCTTGCTCTGTCGCCGCCCAGGCTGGAGTGTAGTGGCCGGATCTCAGCTCACTGCAAGCTCCGCCTCCCGGGTTCACGCCATTCTCCTGCCTCAGCCTCCCGAGTAGCTGGGACTACAGGCGCCCGCCACCTCGCCCGGCTAATTTTTTTTTTTGTATTTTAGTAGAGACGGGGTTTCACCGTGTTAGCCAGGATAGTCTCGATCTCCTGACCTCGTGATCCGCCCGTCTCGGCCTCCCAAAGTGCTGGGATTACAGGCTTGAGCCACCGCGCCCGGCCTACTCAACTCTTTTTCTATCTTACAGTCTTTACATGTGTTATGTCCTGTGCCTGGAAATCCCTTTCCTATTCTTTATTGCTGCTAATTTGTTCTCAACAATATATCTCAGCTCCATCTTACATTGAAAAGGAGGAGCTTAAGAAACAAAATACTTTCCTTTTCTCCATAGAAAAAATACAAGCTGTTGTGTTTCTAAGGACCAAGGCCTTATTAATTCAGAATAAAGGCAAATCATTTTTAGGAAATGTTCACAGTTGAACCCTCTCTTGATGGCAGAAAATCGGCTAAAATCCCTCTCTTTTTTCTGTAATAAACTAAATGAGAAGGGGTGAACCTGGAGGAGATTTAAGGAAGGACACAGAGAAAGAGTACTGGATCTCAAATTTGGATACCTGGGGTCCCATTTAAGGAGTGATTCAGAGATCAGCCAGTGACCTGTAAGTGCCAAGACAATGGACTGGAAGGAATAACAACCCATTGTCTTGATGCCTGCAGGGCCACTGGCCGAGGACAGCATGCAGTTGCTCAGACCTGTGCAAGTCTTGGGCAATAATTTCAGCATAAGTGTTCGAGAATGCTTGACCAAGGCAAGATAAAATTGTAGTTACAACTCTGATGATTAAACTTAAGTGTTTGACCTTAAGTACATCACTTTATCCTTTCATAGCTCATCATTTAAACTGATAATCTCAAAGATTCTTTAACTGTCTAGAGCCTCTAAAAGCTTAAATTCCTGTCAAAACTTTTTTCAGTCTATGGTGTCTTTGTTTATCATGTCAGTCAACATGATCTGGAAATTCCTTTGGAAAGAAGCCAGTAATTAGGCTACATTAGGTTTGTTTTACCTTACCATCATTTTATCCCATATTTGAGAAGCCAGAAAAGTACCTGGTATAGTATTCACTCTGTCCTGTTCCCATCAAGTGACTTCAAAATGATTGCACCAGACACAGGTTACAGATCATGCATATGTTTTCAAACAATAAAGATGTAATTTTAGAAACAGCTGAGAAGTTACCCTGTCCTTGTTGTTCAATTAGCTATAATGTTGCTGGGCTGGAGATCTACTTGGAACGGTCCCTCATGCCTAGTTAGTTTTGCTCGTCAGTTTATATGATAGGTCTCTGGATGCCAGGAGAACATGTCAACCCCAGAAAGTGATTTTATCAGGAAGCCCAATTTAATTTTTCTGTTTTCACTCAGGTAGTCATTCTTTAAACTAATAAAAGATTTCTAAATTGACTTCCAGTGTCAAGTGTACAAGAATGCCAGTGCTTTGGAGGCCTGAACAGTGAATAAAAGGGGTTAATAAGAATCCGGGGCATGCCACTGTTCATTGAGCTCGCTGACTTGACAGCATGGCATACTTTCGAATGTCAACTCAACTTGTAAAAATAACTTGGACTCTTAAACACTTAGGTCTGTATAATAATTTACAGACATCAGATTAGAATCCCATAGAGTGCTTTGGATATTTATTTAGGTAGACTTTATTCCAGGAAAATCTCATCATGTAAGTTTGATAGCTAAAACAGTGTGTTAAATGTTCCAGGCAATTGCCTGCTAACTTGAAATCATGTACACTCAATATAAAAGTGATGGCCACTAAATTTTCAAGGAAAAATATGACAGTTTTTGTTTTCTTATTGAAGTCAGTGTATTTATAACCTAAGCTCATAGATCCAAAGAATTAAAAGCAAAATAGGATCAAACACAATCTGACCCACTCTATATTTTTCATATAAGAAAACTGAGGCTAGGAAGGGGAAAGTGGTTAATATGATTACACAGTCATTTATTGCAGACCTAAGAATAAAACACGACTTCCTTTACCCAGTGCTCTTTTAATTGCACCTCAGCTCACACCAAGTCTAACTATACATAAAAGTGTTTGTGTTACAGGATGTGAAGTTTCGACCTCTAGTTCTGGCATATCAAATACCAAAGTGAGACAAATTACTTTTTCACTCACATAAAGGTAAAGCAAAGAAAGTTTTGATGGAAAACAATTCCCAAAATATATATTGAATAATTAATAATCTCTTACTGATTAAGGTAAAAAGCAATTTATCACTGAAGTCCTAATAAAATTAGAATTTTAAATGATGGATTTCAAGTAAAAGGAAAATAACCTGAAAGGAAAGGAACTGAGTCGTTCTCTAAGGATATTTAATCAAATCTAACCAGGTACCATTTTTAAAATGGTAACTATGTTAATATTTTACCGTTTAACATTTTAACATCTGTCAAGATAAAACAAGAAGTGATAGCAAAAAAACTTCAAAGAAAATGGCCTCCTTATTGAGTTTTTCAGTGTATTATCTCATACTATCTTGTATTATAGTTTATAATTTTTGTAACTTTTATTTTAAGTTCAGGGGTACTTGTACAGGTGTGTTACACAGGTAAACTTGTGTCATCAGGGTTTGTGGTACAGATTATTTCCTCACCCAGGTATTATGCTTAGTTCCTACCAGTTACTTTTCCTAACCCTCTTCCTCCTTCTACCAACTATGCTCCCATAGACCCCAGTGTGTGTTATCCCCTCTTTGTGTCCATGTGTTCTCATCATTTAGCTCTCACTTATAAGTAAGAACATGTGGTATTTGGTTTCCTGTTTCTGCTTTAGTTTGCTAAGGATCATGGCATCTCAATTTTTTGGAATAATTTCAGTATGAATAGTACCAGCTCTTCTGTCTACATATGGTACAATTTCACTGGGAATCCATTTGGCCCTGGGCTTTTTTGGTTTAATAGACCATCTATTACTGCCTCAGGTCTGTTCGGGGATTCAATTTCTTCCTGGTTCACTCTTGGGAGGTAGTATGTGTCCAGGAATTCATCTATTTCTTTGAGAGTTTCTTGTATATGTGCATAGAGGTATTCATTGTATTGTCTGATGGTTGGTTGTATTTCTGTGGGGTCAGTGGTAATGTTCCTCTTGTTTCTGATTGTGTTTATTTGAATCTTTTCTCTTTTCTTCTTTATCAGTTTAGCTGGTGGTCTATTTTAATTTTTTCAAAAATTCAGCTTCTGAATTTGTTGATCTTTTGAATGGTTTTTCATGTCTTACTATCCTGTAGTTCAGCTTTGATTTTGGTTATTTCTGTCTTCCAGCTTTATGGTTTGTTTTCTCTTGGTTCCCTAGTTCTTTTAGTTGTGATGTTAGGTTGTTAACTTCAGATCTTTCTAGCTTTTTGATGTAGGCATTTAGTGCTATAAATTTCATTTTATTAAACCATATGATCCGATGCCCAAAGCAGAATAAGGGGGATCATTCAATAGACACACAAAAAAGTATTTTACAAGTGAGAAAATTGAGACATACAAAAATGAAGCCGCCTGCTCAATGTCACACAATTAGTTAAGTAGAGGATCTGGGTGGTAATACTTGTTAATCACAAAGGAGTCTTGTAATTGGCATTTATAGTTATGGTTTATGAAATTAGTATGATTATATTTTAATTTTTGATATTTCAGAGTTCTAGATATAAGTTTTTCCAAAGCATAATAATCTATTTGTAGAACAATAAACTAAAAATGAGCCTGGAGGACTATGAGGTTCAGTTCTGTTATTTCACAAAGGAGGGAATCAAGACAGAGGGCCCTGCATTGGTGACTGAGTCATGTATTCTTATTCCATTTGTGCTCATTAGAATAAATATTAAGTACTATGTTTAGAAAAAAAGCATGTAAAGCTAGAAATACACTAGAACTTTCTTAATTTAGCCAAAACTTTTAGGAAACCTCAGGATTTATTTAAAAATATCTACTTGGATATATTTTCTTTTTTATTTTATTTTATTTATTTATTTATTTATTTTTTTGAGTCATGTCTCACTGCATTGCTGAGGCTGGAGTGCAGTGGCATGATCTTGGCTCACTGCTCACTGCAGCCTCTGCCTCCTGGGTTCAAGAGATTCTCCTGCCTCAGCCTCCCTAGTAGCTGGGATTACAGGCACCTGCCACCACACCTGGCTAATTTTCATATTTTAGTAGGGACAGGGTTTCACCATGTTTGCCAGACTGGCCTTGAACTCCTGACCTCAGGTGATCTGCCCACCGTGGCTGCCCAAAATGCTGAGATTACAGGTGAGAGCCACCGTGCCCAGCGTATATTTTCTTTAAGGTCAGGAATAAGATAAAAAGGCCCAGTTAACAGAAGAGTATAACAGGGGAAGAAATTAATAGGTGGTATAAAGATACCAAGGGAAGAGACACAACTGGCATTATCTGCAGACAATAGAACTGACTACATTGAAATTGCAATAGATCAAAAAAATAGAATTATGAAATTTATCTGGGATTCTAAATTCAAGATGAATTTACAAAATGCAAAACATTTTTAGATTTAAAAAAAAATTACATTAGTAATATCCTGCTAGAGTATATATCTTAGATACCATTTGTTACAGAAAAAAAATGGGAATTTACTTGACAAAATTTACCTTGCACTAGTAATTTATAAAGAAAAAATAATATCAAAATTATGAAGAATATGAAACATGAACTAATAAAGAAATTCATTTCATGTTTATGGATGGATGAACATTATGAACATGCCGATGCTCCCCCAGATTAATCTATAAATTCACATCAAATTTGAGTCAAAATCCCCCAGGTTTTTTTTCTGGAACCCAGTAAAATTATTTAAAATTTTACCTTGAAGTATAAAATACACAATGGTTAATTTGTAGAAAGAACAAATATTCATCCTTCCCAATAGTGGGATATATCAAAAAGTACAGGAGTTTTAAAAACATTGTGAGGCTAGTTCAATAACTAGACCAATAAAACCTGAGTGAGAACTTAGAGAAACATTTATGCACACATGAAATAAAGTGGAGTAGAATGCCGGGGTTAAGAGCATAGATAACAGAGCTAGACTGCTTATATCCCAAAACATGGTTCTGGTACTTATTTATGTGACCTTGGCCTAGTACTCACCATTGTGTGCCTCAGTTTTCTGTTCTCTAAAATAAGAATTAAAAACAGTTTCTTCTTTATTTGGTTGTTGTAAGAACCAGTTGAGTACAGCACTCAGAACAACAGTTGGCATAGGGTAGGTTCTCCATAAGTATTAGTTACTATGAGCACCTATCAGAGACCTGTGTTGAGAGACTGTGTCTGAAAGGATGTTAAATTCCGTCAAATGCTTTTTTTTAATCTATTGAGATAATAATATGCTTGTTATACTTCATTTTGTTAATGTGCTATATCACATTGATTAATTTGTGTTTGTTGAACCATCCTTGTATCCCAGGGATAAACACTTCTTGATTATGACACGTGAACCTTTTAGTGTGATGTTTAATTTCGTTTGCTAGTATTCTGTTGAGGATTTTTGCATCTATGTTTATCAAAGATATTAGCCTATAATTTTCCTTTCTTGTACTGCCCTTGTCTAGTTTGGTATCGGGATAATGATGGCCTTGTAAAATGAATTTAGAAATATTTACTATTCTTTAATATTTTGGAAGAGCTTGAGAAGAATTGGTACTATGTCATCTTAAACTGTATGGTAGAATTCTCCAGTGAAGTAATCTGGTCCTGGACTCTTATTTATTGAGAGATTCTTGATTAAATCTTCTTCCTTATTATTGGTCTGTTCAGATTTTTTATTTCTTTATGATTCAGTTTTAGTAGGTTGTATCTTTCTAGGAATGTGTCTTTATTTTCTACGTTGTGCAATTTGTTGGCATTTAATTGTTAATAGTATCCTCTTATTACTATTTTTTTCCAGTAATATCATTTGTAACATCTTCTCTCTCTCCCTTTTCCTTTTTGCTGTTTTCTCTTTTCTTTTATTTTTTGGAGAAGGGATCTTGATCTGTGGCACAGGCTAGAGTGCAGTAGTGTGATCAGGGCTCACTGCAACCACCACCTCCCAGGTTCAAGCAACTCTCCTGCCTCAGCCTTCTGAGGAGTCCTTTTTCTTAATCTAGCTAAAAGTTAGTAAATTTTATTTACCTTTCCAAAGATAAACTCCTACTTTGGTTTACCGTTTTTATTGGTCTCTGGTCTTTATTACATTTATTTCAGCCATAATATTTGTTTCTTTTTTTCCTCTACTAACCTTGGACATGGTTCCTTAAAAGTTATGAGTTAGTTTGTTTATCATTTATTTATTTATTTATTTTGAGAAGGAGTCTTGCTCTTGTTGCCCAGACTGGAGTGCAATGGTACAATCTTGGCTCACTGCAACCTCTGCCTCCTGGGTTCAAGCAATTCTCCTGCCTCAGCCTCCTGAGTACCTGGGATTACAGACATGGGCCACCACACCTGGCTAATTTTTGTATTTTTAGTATAGACAGGGTTTCCCCATGTTGGCCAGGCTGGTCTCAAACTCCTGACCTCAGATGATCCACCCTCCTCAGCCTCCTAGAGTTCTGGGAATACAAGCGTGAGCCACCGCGCCTGGCCATTAGAGTTTTTTCTTAGTGTATGGTAAGTATCTATCACTACGAAATTCCTTGTAGAACTGTTTTTGCTGCATGCCCTAAGTTTGGTATATTGTGATTCTATTTTGTTTTCTCAAGGTATTTTAAATTTCCCTTTTGATTTCTTCTTTGACCCATTAGTTCAGGAGTGTGTTGTTTACTTTCCACATATTTGTGAATTTTTAAGTTTTCCTCCTAGTATTGATTTCTAGCTTCCTACCACTGTGGTTGAAAAATATAAGCTTGATATGATTTCGGTCTTCTTAAATTTGCTAAGATTTGTTTTGTAGTTTAACATATGAACTATCCTGGAGAATATTCTGTGCACACTAGAGAAGATGTGTATTGTTCTGCTGCTGTATAGAATGTTGTTTATTTCTGACAGATCATTTGGTTTAAAGTGTAGTTCAAGTCCGTTGTCGCTTTTTTTTATTTTCTGTCTAGATAATCTATTGTTTGTTAAAAATCAGATATTTACTTTCCCTACATTACTGTATTGCTGTTTAATTTTCCCTTCAGTTATGTTAGTATTTGATTTTTATAGTTGGGTGTTCCGATGTTGAGTTCATACATGTATGTATAATTCCATATCCTATTGATGAAATGCCTACTTTATTATTATGTAATGACCCTCTTTGTCTCTCATTATAATTTTGTATTTAAAGTTTATTTTGTCTCATATAATATATCCACTCCTTGTCTATTTCCATTTACATGGAATCTCTTTTTTCTTCACTTCACTTTCATACTACTTGTGTCCTTAAAGCTGAAGTGAGTTTCCGGTAGTCAGCATATAGTTGGGCCTTGTTTTCTTTTATTCGTTCAGTTACTGCACATCACTTTCTGAGAGAATTTAATTAAAGTAATCATAAATAGACAAGAACTTACTACCGTCATTTTGTTAATTTTGTTCTGGCTGTTTTTTAGTTCCTTTGTTTCTTTCTTCCTCTCTTGCTTTTTTATTTATTTTTTATTTAATAAGTAAAAAAATATAAAATAAAAGTAGACAACCTTTTATTTAGTGATTTTCTCTAACGGAATGCTTTGTTTCCTTTCTGTTTGTGTTTTGTGTCTACTATAGATTTTTTCCTTTTGAATCTACTATAGAGTTTTGTATCTACTATAGATTTTGTATTTTATATCTACTATAGATTTTCCATGGTAAAACATCTTATGGCTATAAGATAAAACATCTTATAGCTATTAGAGTCTATTTGAAGCTGTTAACAACTTAATTTTAATTGCATACAAAATTCTACACTTTTATACCCCCTCCACATTTTGTTTCTGATGTCACAATTTACATCTTTTATACTGTGTATCTATTAACAAGCTATTATAGAATACTTTGCATTTTAACTTTTATACCAGAGTTAAAAGTGATTTACATACCACCATTACAGTATTAGAGTATTCAGAATTTGGAAATATTCACATTTACTTTTACCAATGAGTTTTATACTTTGATATGTTGTAATGATACACATTCCTCTTTTTGGCATGAAGAACTCCTTTTAGCATTTTTTGCATGGCAAGTCTATTGGTGATGAACTCTCTCAGCTTTTTTTTTGTCTGGAGAACTCGATCTTCTTAATTTCTGAAAAACAGATTTGCTGCATAAAATATTTTTGGTTGTTTGTTTGTTCTTTCAGCACTTTGAATATAGCATCACTCTCTCCTGGCCTGTTTAAGTTCCTCCTGAGAAATCTTCAGAGAGTCTTGTTAAGTTTCCCTTGTGTGTGATGAGCTTTTATTTTTCTCTTGCTGTTTTAAATATTCTTTGTCTTTGATTTTTGACAGTTTTCTTATGATATTTCTTGATAAATTAATCCTTGGATTGATCTTGTGTGGAAACTTTTGAGCTTCATGTCCTTGAATGTCTATATTTTTTCTCTTATTTAGAAAGTTTTCAGCCACTTTTTAAAAATAAGATTTCTTTCCCTTTCTCTCTCTTTTCTCCAGATTCTTCCTCTTAATAACATCTGCTTTTGATCATCTCTATTGTTTTTATTCTATTCATTGTGTTCTTCAGGTCCAAAATTTCTGGGTTCTTTAAATGATGAACTTCTCATTTCTACATGTATTGTTTTCCTGATGTTATTGAATTGTCTACCTTTGTTCTCTTGTAGCTCACTGAACTTCCTTAAAGCAATTATTTTGAATTGTCGGGTACTTCATATATCATCATTACTCAAGCTCAGTTACTGAAAACTTATTGCATTTATCTAGTAGTGTCATGTTTCCTTGATATTTCATGTTCCTTGTAGATTTTGGACATTTTTGCATTTGAAGAAGTCATCTCCTCTAGTTTTTAATTACTAGCTTTGGGAGAAATACGCCTTCACAGTCAACCCTCCTAGGAATTTGGGGGTTCCCTAAGACCTTTCCTATAAATGTATTCCCTACACAACTGTTCTTCCCTCTTGGAGTTGGAGGTGGGGGCAATTCTTATGATTATATGACTTCTCTTGATCCTGAAAAGTCATTCTGGGTGCTGATAGCCACCTATTTGGTTTTCCTAGAGTGGCCTCCTAAGATGTCCAAGTTTGGGTGTCTTCTCACAATTCTGCAGAGTTGAGCCAGGTGTCTGCCCATGTCTATGAGCCATCTGCAGAGGCTTACACTAACATTTTAGGGGAGCTTACATAGGAAACTTGCCACAATGTAGGATGGTTATGACACATGAAGCATTAGGGTGATCATGGGCAATTTGAGTCATTCTACAGGTGAAGAATTCCAAGAATTCCAAGAATTCCTTTGGCTCATCCCAAAAGGCTTTTTGGTGTCTGAAGTAGTTAGTAGAATCCCAAAATCCATTTTTGGGTTCTGAGCCCTCAATTTTATAATTGCCTATCTCTCTTCCCTGAACCCAGTCTCTCCTCACCACCCCACTGTGCCAGTCACCTCAGAGTTCTGCGTAGGGTGAGAAAAAAGTGGGCCTTTTGGGCATCATTCCACATATCTGTGGAAGCTAAGTGCATTTTCACTATTCTCTCACTTTCCCATATGGGTGAAATCATGGGCTGAAAAGTCTTTCATTTGTATTTCATTGTGCTCTTTGGGGAGGGGTTAATACAAATGAAGTGAAACTATTTTCTTACTCTTTTCAATATGTCTCTTCTTCGATTTTTTTGTTCCAACTATGTGCTGAACTTTTCTGCTGGATTCCTGGACTCTTTCAAAGGTATTCTCATCTGTAGGTGTTTGTGAAAATTTATGCTTCTGTTGGAGATTGCAGTAGAAAATTTTTATTCTGCCACTTTGCTCACTTTGCTTTTGTCATTCAAATAATTATGGTTAGTGAAGAAGATATAAAGTGATATATCTTTATGATAAATTCCTACCACTCATTAAGAATTAAGATGATGAAGGCAAGCATAGAATGTAGGAAGGCATATGTTTACACATCCTCATTCTTTCAAATGGAGAGATAATAAATTTCAAAGCTTATAAATTAGGAAATAGTTTTAGAAATGCAATCAGAATACAGCTATCTAAATTACTAAAAAAAAAAAAAAAAAAGAAACATGAAAAACCAAAGCATGCTAAAGAAAACAAACACAATCTATAAAGGAGATCAAAAGGAGCCCTGAAAACAAAGTCAAATATAAAATTATTAGTTATAAATATAGAAAATGTGCTGAATTTCCAAAACCCACCATTCGTATTTTAATATACTTTCTAGCTCGCATTTTCTGTCTGTGAAATACTATTGTTTCCTACTCCCAGAGCTGGTTTAATATTTGATTCACCTTTGTGTCCAGTTCCATGCATACAGTAGGCATGATGAAATTTTAAAATGCTCAATTTATAATGAATATATTAGAGAACTTACAAAAGGATCATGGAAATGTAATTAATAGACAAAAATTTTAAAAATTAAACTTTACTTCTCAACATAAACTTCATCTAAGTCAACACACTTTTGTAAGTGATCATCCCAGCCATTTAGTTCACCCCTAAAGGACTGAGGGTCCTGGGAATGTAACCATGTCAATACAGTCTATTTTACATTATTAACATAATTTACATAATTATAAATGGGTGCCCTCTAAAGATTTTTTAAAAGATTTTTAAGATTAGGAAACAAAAAGAAGTCAGAAGGAGCTGAATCAGGCCAGTGAGAATTGTGTACGCTGAACCAATTGAGATGTCTATGGTGTTGGCTATTGTCTGTGCTGTTAATCGTCAATCCTCTTCAATTAGAACATGAAGAGGTTTAATTTCTTCTTGCAAATCGATGTGGATGATCTGCTGTTGTGAGCTTCATCTTCGACATCATCTCATCCCTTCTTAAAATGAATTATCTGAGTGTTAACTGCTGATTTCTTTGGGACATTGTTCCCATAAACTTTTTGTAGAGAACTAATGATTTCACCATTGCTCTACTCAAACTTCTCCATAGATTTGATGTTCATTCTTGCTTCAGTTTTAGCAGAATGTGTGTGGCTCTCTGATAGGGCTCTTTTTAAATTGATGTCTTATCCTTAGTGCCTCAAATGAAATCCTGTCCAGACATGTTAAAACACGTTAGTACAAGTTTATTTGAAGACACCTCATATATACTTAGAAGCCTAGGTAAAGGAAAGTGAAAAATTTTTTAAATACCATTCAAAGTTGATTGATTCTACCTTTTATGACAACATGATTTTGAGTAGGTTTGAAGAAGAGTTAAGAAAAATACATTAAGCTTTACCTGCTTTACCTGAGGAATTCAGTTTAGAGCCTCAGGAAAAAAAAAAACACATACAGACACACACAAAATGGCACACTCAAACGGGAAATTAGAGGAGGGTTTCATAAAGCCTTTCTTTTGGCAATACTATGTTTCTGTGTAGGAAAACTGTAACAAATTGCTCACTATCCTAGGACTACTAACAATGAAGCACTGCTACCATCCTGAGTCTCCTGAGAGTGAAGTGAATAAATAGCTTTCCAAAGAGAGAGACAGAAGTCTACCTGACAGAAACTGTGACCTTCCATCCAGAAAGCCAGCATGTAACAATCCTTGAGAAAGACTGAATAGGAGAACAAAACTCTGACTTCACTCCCCTCACACTCACCAAACTCTTGGAACTGTCTTGCATTGGTTAAACAACCGAATGCTAGAAGACAAAGGAGCCAATTGATTCAGCTTATAAGGTGAGCCTCCCTGAGCAAAGTGCAAGTAGAAAAAGGTGGGTAGAGATTCTGGAAGGACAAACAGAAGATTTCAGCACAAAGACTTTACTTCTTTTAACTGGGAGGATAAGGTTTATGTCAATTTTTTCCATGGTATTCGGATAAAAAATGCATTGTATTAATAAATGGAATGTGTTGATTCTGAGCTTCTGTTTGATCCCTAATTACAGCCTCTGCCTTCTTTATATCACTTTTCAAATAAAACTGAAAAATGACATTCTCCACTCTCAGATAAAGGATTCTCAGTTACAGATCTTATTTCGTTTTCCCTGAGTTAGAAAATTGGGTTTACAATCTAGTTTCTGGTCAATAAAAAATAAGTCATGAATAAATGAGTTTTCTATTCTGCAGCAATTTTCTGACGATGCAATTCTCAGTGTAGCAAAGATGAGTTTATTTCTCTGCAAAGCAGAACCAAAGAAATACCTGAAGAGTGTCTTCTCTCTTGGCTTCTAGAGAAGCCAGTCCTTTGGTGCCAAATATTACATGACCCTTTTTACCACATCATTAATAAGGACAGATGTTTTGAATTGAAGATCACACCAAAGCCAAAATATGCTCTTGACCTTAAAAGACAGGATCAAACTCCACTGTACTATAATGCTTTTTTTTTCATCCAAAGACATTATTTTGGTGTGCATTATTTCTGTTACAAATCTGTCAAGCAAATTGAAATGCTTTCTTAGTCTCTCTTAGCTAGTTGAATTTGAGCTCTGTAGCACTATTATCAACTGCTCTTAAGACAGTATAACGTAGATGATATTCTCATCAATGAATTGAACTTTAGATCTCAGGTTAAAAGGAGGTAGAATGCCATGATATATTTTCATAACTTCTTATTTTCATAAAATGCACATAAAACATGCCAGATAATGGTTCTTCACAGTAAAGTTTGAGGTTTATAATATGTTTTTATAATCTAGTCTATTTATTTTCCCACTTACACAATCATGATTTCAAACGTTCAGTTCTCTACTCCCATACCCACCTTCTTATTCTCAGAAGAGTTAAGAGATGCCCGAAGAGCTCCACTTAGATGTCACATTGGTACATAAATTTTTTTTATTTCTTCTTTAAATATTCCTTTCCTCTGAGATTTTCTGCTTCATTAAATGGCATGTCTATCATCCAGTTTCCAAAGCAGAAATCTGGGAGTTTATTGAATTACCACTATTCATTACACATCCCACCCCATTTGCAATTGCCATAGATTGGGCTCCCTAAGAAGCAAACTCTGAAGCACAAATTAGTATACAGAAGTTTACTAGGAAGTACCCTTGGGATCAACAGCCGTGGAAGGGGAAAAATAAGCAGTATTGGGTAAAGGGAGAAGTTGAGTTGGGATGCAGTCTCAATGGAAGCCTCAGCTAATCCCACGGTTATTCCTGAAAAGACAGTTGTAACTTCATGATGATTAGTCATTCAATATGTGCCACTCCAGGAAGGTGTGCAATCTCAGGAAAGAGATTTTTCCAGCTAAAGGTGAGGCTTTTTAGCAGCAACATTCCCTGAAGTGTGAATTTGATTAATACGGCATCCACTGCACCAATAAATCACCTTATCCTATAGTTTCATTTCTTAAATTGCCCTCAAGTCAATCCACTACTTTGTATCTCTACTTCTACTATCCTAGTTCAAGTCATTAACATCTTTCCCATAATGTCAACTTTATAAAGGGTGTCACTGTATCCAGTATATTTCTCTTGTAATTCATTTTTCTGCCCAGCTGTGTAATCTTTATAAATCACTTATTGAACTATCTCTCTCTGCTTAAAACTCCTATTGCTGTTATCATAAAACATCAGTTCCTTATTATGACCAGTAGCGCTCTAAAAATCTTTTCTCTGCATGCCTCTTCTTTAACATCCTGAAACCACTTATCTCCCCTCAAGCTATCCTCTGGCAATAACTGCCTCCCGTGAGTCTCTAGATGTTGGTTATATACATCACTTATCATTTATCTTTATGTCCTCTATCATCAAACTTCCTACAAAAAAAGAAAAGAACTTTCCTGTTATAAAAATGTTTTACAATTTTCTACCACTATTAGTTTAATTTGTACAAATTACTTGCTAAATAGTTTCATAAAGACAGAATCAGCATGGCCCAGTATATAGCACATGTTAATAAATGTTAATAAATTTGTTGATTGAATGTATGAGTCTCATCTAAAGTAGTTGCCTAAGTTGCTATAGGAGACTATGTCAACCTTTCTGAATCATTGGTCAGTGTAATGCGATAATATGTCCATCCTAATTTGATAATATAACTTTTTAAGCTTTTCATTTTTCTGCATGAAAATTAAGCCAATTTGTAATAATTGCTTATAACAGTGTGTCCTCAGGTAGACTTCTGTTTGTACCTCAATAGATTATCTACTGCACAAGGTTGACTGAATGGTATTTTTACATTGTAAAGACTTATAATTTTACATCTTCCTCAATAACCATAATTAAAAGATCACACTGGAATAATATGCAAAAATACTGCTGTGAAGGAAAGTAGAAGCAGTGAATTCATTTTGAGAATGTATCAGTTTTCTGCTACTGCCCTGTGAAACTTACTGGCTTAAAACAATACAAATTCATCATTCTTTAGTTCAACAGGTCAGGAGTCAGACATCAATCACACTGAGCTAAAATTAAGGTATTTGGCACGGCTGTATTTATTATTTATTTCTCGAAGCTTTTGGGTGTTGCCTTGCCATTTCCAATTTCCACAGGCCTTGTACAGTCTTTGACTCACAGGCCCTTCTTCTACCCTCAAAGCCAGCAACACCAAGTTCATTCATTCTTACGTTGTATCTCTCTGACTAGCCACATCTGGGAAAAATTCTCTGTTTTTAACAGCTCACGATTAATTTAGACCCTCCCAGAGAATCCAGGGCAATCTCTAATTACAGTCTGTGTCCCTAATCAAGTTTGCAAAATAGTTTTTGACATGTAAAATAAATATTTACAAGTTTTATAAGATTATGGTATCAGCATCTTTCAGTGGTCATTATTCTATCTAATACTACCTGAGGTGGTTCTTAGAAAGATAGTCTGGTAATATTAATTTATTAATAGTTTAATGATCAAAGAATTTTTAATTTAGAGATTTTTTTGTCAAATATTTAAAGTAACATTTAAAGAAGTAAAATTTGAACAAATAAGTATATACAAATATATTTATTTTATATACTAAAAATAAATACATATATTTACAGTATATGTAAATTTTATGCTAACATATACTATTGACTTCAAATTATAGGAGATCCTCGTTATCCAAAGTACTTAAAACTAATCCTTTTAAGGGGGAAACGTACACTAATAAATAATAAAGATCAAGTTTAACTAATAATTTATCTTTTGAAAATATCTAAAATTCATTCAAATTTATTTCATTTCCAATTTAACGATGTGAACTATACTTGTAATTATATGGTAGTTCTTAGAATTAAAAAATGAAGCAAGCATCATGCTTTTTTTTTGTTTTTTGTTTTTTTTTGGCAGAGTCTCACTCTGTCACCCAGGCTGGAGTGCAGTGGTGTGTGGTCTCAGCTCACTGAAACCTCTGCCTCCCAGATTTAAGCAATTCTCCTGCCTCAGACTCCTGAGTAGCTGGGATTACAGGTACACATTACCACACCTGGCTAATTTTTGTGTTTTTAGGAGGGATGGGGTTTCACCCTGTTGGCCAGGCTGGTCTCAAACTCCTGACCTCAGGTGATCTGCCTACCTCGGCCTCCCAAAGTGCTGGGATTACAAGCATGAACCACCAAAAAATTAAAAGCAATTTTTCAGCAAAATTGTACTATAGCATGATACAACATCCCATACACTGACCCCTCAAAGTAGTATGAGAGAGAACACCATCTTGCTAATTAATATCCCATTTCTGATTAAGGCATATTAGTTAATTTAGATAAACCTTTCTACTAAAAATAACTAGAGAAGCTAGAAGAGGTAGAGAGGTAGACGGGTAGATAGAGAGATAGATAGACAGATAGATCCATTGGAGAGTTTTTGGCAAGCTAACAAAATAATGAAAAATTGCCTGTTTGATGTAAGAAAAATCAAAATGAGGCTGTGGACAGTAATCCCAACATTTGAAACACTTTGCCTATGGGGCTATCTGCCAAAAGGTATTAAGAGAAAGATAATCTGAGTCACACTTATGACAACCTTATAAGGCTGAATGGATAAAAATTAGAATTGAGGATCTGCTAACATGCCAGGTTGCTGGTAAAGCTCTGCATATTTTTGGTTCAAATTTGGAAACAATATATCCCAGGAGAAAGTGTGAACTGGATGAATATAGACTGGTACTTTCAGGGACTACAGATCAACTTCAGATAATCTTCAAATCATCTCAAAAAGTTTTCAATAAACATAAGCCAAAACAGTCAGCAACACATAAAGACAAGACTACATGAAGGAAATGTAGCAGAAACAAAATAAAATAGAAGCTTATTCACAGGAGCTGTAAGTATTAGAGTTGCCAGATCCACACTGTATAACAGAGAAAAAATCTGTAACTGAAAGATATAAAAACTGAAATTGATAATTGAATGAAAAGATTTAACATAAGCTTATGTCTGTAAGTTTAGACATAGCTGAAGAAATAATCAATGATCTTGAAGATGAGTCAGAAGAAAACATACTAATTAGTCATGGAGGAAAAATAATGGAAAAGACAAAATAATTGAGTAAAACATTTAAGATATAGCGAGACAGTCTTACATAAGTATAATTGGAATCTCAGTAAAAGAAAAAAGAGAGAAAGAAGGAGCACCAATATGTAAAGAGATACAGGATGAAAATTATCCAATAATGAAAGACAAAAACATTCAAGAAATCCTTTGAGATAAAAGCAAACTGTTTTGTATTTTGTATCTTTACTAATAATCCTGTAAATATGAGACAATAACAATATGTAAAAGAAGCTAAAAACACAAAAAAAAATCAAAAGTGCAACGATTTGACAGAAAGCTAAATACTCAAAAGAAATAATACTTTTTAAGTGTTATCTTTATAATGCTGAAATAAAATAAATATGAATCAAGAATTCCATACTAAGAAAAATAATAAAATAAGGATCTCAAGTAACATATGTGAAATAAATTTATCTTCATATTAATAAAAATTGAGAATTTTTCCCAACAGACAAAATGAATTACAAGGAGTATTTTTCAAGAAGGAAAAGAGTCTCAGATGAAAAATCAGAAATATATGAGATATGAAGAACAATAAAAGCAATCAACATCAGGATGAATATAAATAAACATTGACTATATAAAATAATTACACTGTTTTAGGAATAATATATACCATATAATGCATAGTATATATATAATATATGTCAAAAGAGAATTAAAATATATTACAACAATAAAACAATAGCTAGAAATGTAGGGGTAAAAGATTTAAAGTGTTATAAAATCCTTGTATTTTACAAGCATAATGTAAAAACACCAACTAATATTGCATTAGTCAAGAATATTGTATTCCCAAAGTAATACAAAGAGATTAATAAAAAAAAACTTTCACTTACGAGGGGAGAAAATAGAACCAAATAAACATGTGTCTACACAAAAGATTATGAATATGAGGAATAAGAAAAGAGAGAGGATGAATAAATAGAAATCAAAATAGAAACATAATACATTTAAATATAAATATATCAATAATTATATTACTTACAGCTAGACTAATTAAAAGAAATATGTAACTGACTTTTAAAAATGATAAGTGACCTACAAAGATGTCTAAACTATAAGAATACAATAAAGTTGAGGTTAAAGACTGGAAAAAGTGGTAGAATATGAACAATAACTGAAAAGAAGCTGTTAAGTCTACCAGTATTGAAGTAAACTTTAATATAAAACATTATTGTCAGAAATAAAGACAGACACATCAAATGGTAAAACATTAATCCATCAGGCTTGTAGAGTATAAAGTTATAAAAGACACATTTGTATATACCTAATGCCATTGTCTCAAAATGTATGAGAAAAAAAACAGATGAATCCATATAGAGGGATATCTCAATATGGCTTAATCATGTACTAATAGAACAAGTGGATAGAAAAACAGTAAGGATAGAGAAAATTTTAACTATGACTAACAAACTTGACCCAATTGAAGTATGTGGAACGCTGTGCCCTACACCTGCATAACACACATTCTTTCAAGAAACACATGGAATATTCCTAGACAATGACTAACCAGAACAATTTAGTGTACATGTCTTGACACATTCCACTAAAGTTGAAGAAATAAATACCTTATAACAGAGCAATTCCACTCAGTATATATCAAAATATATATATACATATGTGCACCAAAAGATATGCAAAATTGTTCATAGCAGCAGTATTCACAACGGCCAAGAACTGGGAAAATCCCAACTGTTCATCAACCGAAGAGTGAATATTTAACTGTCAGCATATTTACACAATGGAATACTACATGGTAATGAAAATAAATCACAGCTAAACATACCAACATATTAGAAAATCACTCTCCTAACGCTAATCAAAAGAACTCAGTCAGCTACCTACTGTATGTTTCCCTGTTTAAGAAATTTTTAAAAATAAAGGGTAATGAAGGCAAAAGTAAAGGGTAATATTACAGATTAACATTATTGTTATGTTTGTTAAAAGGGAAGGGACAGTGAGGGGGTGTGAAATAGATGTTGGCAGCATTCCGTCTCTGGAACTGAGTGATGATTACATAGGTGCTCTTTGTGAGAGTAGACCTCTGCAAATATGTTTTCTCTATGTTCTTTTCCATATGTGGGCTATAAATTAGACTATATATGGGAATGTATAATTATATATGTATATATAAACACATACATATACAGATGTATATGTATACATTGTGTGTATGGATGATCCTCAACATATGATGGAGTTACATCCCAGTAAAGTGATAAGTTGAAAATATGCTAGGTCAAAAATGCATTTAATACACTTAAACTACCAATAATCATATCTTGGCCTAGTCTACCTTAAATGTGCTCTTACATTAGCCTACAGTTGGGCAAAATTATCTAACACAAAAGCCTACTTTATTATTCAAAGTATGGTTTCACTGAATATGTATTGCTTTCGCACCATTGTACAGTTGAAAAATCAGTAAGTTGAACTATTGCAAGTCAAGGCTCATCTGTGTGTGTGTGTGTGTGTGTGTGTGTGTGTGTGGTCAGAAATTAGAGTATGAAAAATATATACAGATTAAGAATCTCTAATCCAAAAAATCCAAAATTCTAAATACTCCCAAATTCTACACTTTTTGAGCACCAAGATGAAGCTACAGTGGGTAACTCCACACCTGGCCTGGGCCTCATGTGACCAGTCACAGTCAAAATGCAAACGCACAAGACACTGTTCATTCTGTGTCTCCAAGGGAAAAAAATTACCTTCAGGCTATGTGTATAAGGTGTACATAAAACATACGTGAATTTTATGGTTAGATTTCGATCCCATCCCCAAGATACACAGATATTCCAAAATCCAAAAACTAATCTGAAGCACTTCTGGCCACAAACATTTCAGATAAGGGATACTCAACTTGTATCTAGTCAGATATTGAAGTATGAAAAATTCTAACCTTATTTCTGTAGTTGAATGCAACGTACTATGAAGTCCCTCTGACGACTGATAACAGACAGCACTTGACCTTCACAAATAAAGGTATTTCATTCTCTTCTTTTATAAAATAGTCTATTTTGGGTAGTTAGACTGGATGTAGCACCAGCTGTCCTTCTTTGGCTCGGATGCCTCCTCAACAGAGCATTCAGAGTCTTCTCTAAATTAACATTGAACAAAAATTTCAAGGATACAATACTGAACTAGTGTTAAAATAGTAAGCTTGATAACACACCTACATAACTGAGTTGTTCCTTTACGTCAACTATTCATATGTATCTGTTCCATTTCCCCAAATCAGCATTCTTTTCCTAAAGGCAAGATCCATTTCTAACTCTTAGTGTTTGTTGTTTCTACTCCCTAAAATAATATACTCCACAAACCAGGCATTCACTAAATTTTTGTGAATACTAACCATAGTCATATGCTATTAAGGCAAAATAAGTTGGTGCAAAAGTAATTGCAATTTTTGCCATTACTGTTAAATGGCAAAACCATTACTTTTAAATGGCAAAAACTGCAATTACTTTTGTACCAACCTGATAAGATCTTCATTTTGCAAGACAAGAAAATAAAATTAAATAAATTAAACTACTCATAGGCACACAGAGAGGAAATGAGAGTTAGTATTTAAATAAAGTGTGATTCCAAAACTAACACTCTAACTTCCAAGCTCTGCACTTTCCCTAAATAAAAACATTATTTTGGATTAACCTGAAGGTTCATTAGACTTTTTGTGTGCACTTTTTGTGTAATTTCATTGCTCCCAGTGCCCAGGCCACAATTGCTGGTGCCCATGCAGAAGATGGTATGATGCCCATGTGTTGACAGAGTCGTCCATAAATGCTAAAGCATGACATATTTCTCTTCTTTTATCTTGACCCATTTGCTGGACATCGTTGCCCACTGGGCTACTGTGTTTACCACAATCATGAATTGCATGTACACTGTACGCCATATGTCTTTAACAGAGACTTAAGACCCAGATCTTTCTTTCTTCTTTTTTTCCTCTCCTTAGGACCTAAGTACATGTCTGCAAAAGGAGAGCCAAATAAAATTCTCTCTTCCAATGAGATATGGACTCATTTTTTATACATCTCAACCTACTCTACTACTTGGAATTATTTCCCAGAAAGCTCTTTGTTGTCTCGTACACAGAAATTCCAGAAAATTCTCCAATGTGGAGCCTCCAGACATGTCCAAACATCTAAATCCTCTAGGGAGAATTAATGCCAAAATCTGTGAGCCCCTAATACATAAAAATCAAGTTTGTGTTTCCACCAAAAAAAAAATGGAAATTTAACATTGCATCATGTGAATTATTTTAGTCGCCTTACAAAAATCATTATTTACGTGTCTCTTTCTCTAACTGGTAGATTTCGGAAGAGTAGAATTTTCATTCTGAGTTTTCTAATCACTTTCTAAGCCCTTAACACAGTGCCTAGTACAAATAAGCATTTAGTTACCGTTTGTTGTTCAAATTTGCATAAAAATAGAGTAACAAGTCAAAAGATGTAAAGGAAAATCTAATGCTGTGTTCATATTATTAAGGCTAATCATGGTGCTCTAGTTTATTCAAAATAACCAAGATAATTTTCCTGATTCTAATCTGCCTTTCACGTATTAACAAGTAAAAAGAGAATCCTAAAGATCACTCCCTGTAGTACGTGTGGAAATATTTCCTTAAAGTATTATATTTGCAAGGTTTTCCACTTCTACACTAAGATTTGGTAGCTGATGGAACACATAGGGCCAGTAATAGCCGTTGCTAATGGCAACATATCTTGAGGACAAACAGGAGGGAGATCCTGGGAAGCAGCATGGAGAAAATTGTAGAGTTACAGGGAGGATATCAAACTAAAAATAGAATAATTTAGAAATCACCATCTTTCTTTGAATGGATATCCTGGCAGTCAAAGTCCCCAAACAGAAGCTGTTTGAGCCAAAACTTCCTTTGAAACCACTTCTATTCCATGGAAACTAATTTTTAAAATGCTCAGTGGTTTGGGAACATGAAGAGTCAGTTTACAAATCATCATCTACTTCGTGAAAAGAAAAAGAAAAAGAAATTATCAAGGACTCAGATTTTAAAACCATATAACGAAGTTAAACATTAAGCCATGTGACAAATTAGAGGGACACCAGAGTAATTTCAACACAGTTAAATCATCAGCCTTCAGTCCTCATAGTGATTATACTCTCAGCTTACATGCATCTCTGCATTACTGTGGTGTCTTAATAACATCTGTTAAAAATCCTGACATGTTAGTAATGTGAGGAGAAGACATCTTTCAGTGTACCTATGCCAATAAGCAAATGTCTGTTCTAGTTACTGAGGTTTTAAGTCTTTTGGACTATATATAGCTCACACTTCTCTAATCTCTGTACTTCAGAATGGAGTATATTTGATAGCTCAAAGAGAATAAGCAAGCTGTGATTATTAACTCTACCTGGTTAACGTGTTGGTGTAAAGGCCTGAGTCTATTATAAAATTTTCTAATAATAGACATGAAGTGAGTGTGAGTTAAATCTGAACATGATAGGGGGACCGCATTATTTTAATCTTAAATATACTACATCCATCTTGTTACTTATTGAGATAGTATTTTTTAAATTTTTCTAACTTCAAGATTGAAAGATTATGTCCCCAATTGTCTCATATTCTGCTTAAGTATAACACTTACTTCCAGAACATGCAATTTTATCCAGGAATGCCTTTGCACGTAGTATTTATTCATCCCTTAATATTTTTACACACTCTTCAAGTCTTAATTCAAATACTACTCCTTTATGAAACCTGTCCCCACTCTCCCAAATAGAGGCAGTTAGACTGCTTTCTTCATGTGCTTACGGAATTGACAGCAGCCTTTGTGCTTGATATAACATGCTTATTTTTCTACCTCTTGTCTCAGAATGCATTTCTTAGGAGCAAGAGTAACATGTCTTGCTCTTTTTAGGGCTCTAATGTTTAGCACACTTCTGGAACATAGCTGAGAAAAATAGTGATTTGTTAAATGAGGCAACCTGCCTTCTACATCTTACCCCCTATAATCCCTCACACCAGGACCATATATGCATTTTATTATGCATCAGACATAGAGAACTTTCACTATTAAAAAATAAACTTTCACATTTTTAGTTGCAATAGTTTTGTTCAAAGATTTGTATCAGCCTACATTGCTCATCTCCTGGATGAGACGGAAGATATTCATAGTATATAATGTGGAAGAGTTGTTCTCTGTTGTATTTTTAAAAACTCCTGAGAACTCTCTCAGCTGCCAGAACATCTACCAGAGTATCTTCATTTACGTCACAACCTAGTCCTATTTTAACTTTCAAATCTGGAGAAACTAAACATTTGTTTCTCTTTGTGTTCGTGTGTCTGATAGTTTCCAATGCACAAATTATCTGAGAATAAGAGAATAATTTATTCAAACTTCAAGACAATCTCTGTACTTTATTGGATATGTGATATGAACCTGGTCACTTCACTTTGTCTCAAGCCCTCAAATAGAAAAGTATGATAATGATAATGACCAACTAAAAATATAGCTATCTATAGAGTCCAACTGGATGTGGAACTGTGATGATAGTCACCACCTAATGCATTTACTTTTTGCATTATGTACAACATTAATATTAATAATCCCTGTAGCCTTACAGAATATGTATTGGTATCTACCTTGTACAGAAAATTTACCCAAAGTCGTGGTTGTGTGTGTGTATTGGCACAGAGGATTAGGGAAACCATGACTAGTAGAGTAATCTGGCCAACTAGTTGAAATATGATAAGGGAACAACTGGAATGTGATAAGGAGATAGGACCCCTCCGTTATTTGGATTTTTTTTTTTTTTTTTTTTTTGAGCTGGAGTCTTGCTCTGTCACCCAGGCTGGAGTGCCATGGCTCGATCTCAGCTCACTGCAAGCTCTTCCTCCTGGGTTCACGCCATTCTCCTGCCTCAGCCTCCTGAGTAGCTGGGACTACAGGCGCCCGCCACCACACCTGGCTAATTTTTTGTATTTTTAGTAGAGACGGGGTTTCACCGCGTTAGCCAGGATGATCTCGATCTCCTAACCTTGTGATTTGCCCGCCTTAGCCTCCCAAAGTGCTGGGATTACAGGTGTGAGCCACCGTGCCCTGCCCCGTTATTTGGATTTTAATCAGGCATAATACTAAGGTTGTTAAAGGAATAAACCAGCAATCAACTTTTACAGGAGCTTCTATATTTAACAAAATAATTACAAAGCTAATTTTAGCAAAACTAAAAAGGACTCATGAGATGGAACCTCAAAACAGGCCGTGTAATCCTGGTGAAGCTAAAACAAATCATTTGTTCAATGGAGGGAAAACTTACCATTACCTTAATACAAGTCAGGTATCCAGCTTCACTGCTGAAATGAAAGTAAAGATGGTTTGATGCTGATGTTGCTGTGAAGTATCAAATAATGTCATAGATGAATTAGAAATACAGTGGAAATGTAAAATTAATAAATGTAATGAAAAAAAATACTTGTAATATAGGATGACAGAATAGGAAATAAGTAATTCCAACAGGAATGATTGGGAAAGGACTCACAGAAGCAGTAACATTTATGTGGTCTTTGGAAAATGAATAATAGTCAATAGAGGGGGAATAGGGAACGTTAAACATGATGTTGTCAGGTACTACTTTTAAAATAACACCTTGAAGATCGAGTCTATTTGAAAAACATTGAGATACTGTATTCTAGCTAATGGATATCCAAAAGACATGCGTCCCAAAAATGGAATCTAAATTCTAGACCAACTTTAAGTGCTGTCATTATGTGATCAAAACATTTTAATCATCAGAATTTTAGCAGTGAGATATGTTATTTCATCATTAATTTTAAAAGTATATCCCCAGACAGCACCAAAACTATAAAGACAAAGGTTTAGTTCATGTTTTGCATTTCCTCCTGAAATCCAGCCAAATTTGGAATATAAATTAACTATACTTAGTTTCCTTTTTCTTTTTTAATATCTTTTTTCTTTTTTTTTTAACTTTTATTTTAGGTGTAGAGGTACAAGTGTAGGTTTATTACAAAGATAAATTGCTTTTCATAGGGGATTGGTGTGCAGATTATTTCATCACCCTGGTAATAAGCATAGTAACCTATAGGTAGTTTTTCAATCCTCACCCTCCTCCTACCTTCCACCCTCATGGAGGCTGTGGCATTTGTTGTTCCCTTCTTTATGTCCATGTGTACTCAATGTTTAGCTCCCACTTGTAAGTAAGAACATTTGTGTTTGGTTTTTTGTTTCTGTGTTAGTTTGCTTAGAATAATGGCCTCCAACTCCATCACGTCTCTGCAAAGCACATGATCTCATTCTTTTCTATGACTGCATGGTAGTCCATGGTGTATATGTACCACATTTTCTTTATTCAGTCTACCATTGATGGACGTTTGGGTTGATTCTATGTCTTGCCTCTTGAGAATGGTACTGTGATTAACATACACATGTATGTGTCTTTATGGTAGTATGATGTATAGTCCTTTGGATATATACCAAATAATGGGATTACTGGTTGAGTAGTAAGTCTGTTTTATGTTCTTTGGGAAATTGCCAAACTGCTTTCCACAATGGCTAAACTAATTACATTCCCTCCAGTTGTGGATAAGCATTCCCTTCTCTCCACAAAACATAAGAAATGAAAATAGTGTCTTTGAAAATAAATTAATTATGAAATTAAGTGAAATTCCACAATTCTAATTTAATGTTTAACTAAATTTAGAATTCTAATTTAATATTTAATGAATACATTAAGTTCTCACATGGATTCCATAAATACTTCTCTCTCCAACCACCATTCCCCACATCCTCCACTCATCCTACTCCATCTTGGTAAAGGGAAATAATAATTTCTTTTTCTTTGTAAGGTAGAATATCCATGAGAGGCAATGCCAGTTAGGACATGTTTCATAGGGCTAAAATTGAGCTCAGAGTAGGAACCTTTTATCTCAATAACTTGATAATAGAAAACAAATGCCAGAATTAAAAAATTAAAATCCAATGGCAATTACATATTTAAAAAGTCAAATCAAGTAGTAAAGTGTCAGTGGGAGGCAGCAACAAAACCAACTAGTGATTTAAGAAAGCAGAAAAATTAAGAGTAAAATAATGTAGTGAACAAAAAGAAAGTGACCTGGAATTTCCTGAAGCGGCATAAGGGTGTCTCCAGAAGTGAAACCCAAGCCATATATGAATTATGTAGGTCAGGAACACTTGACAGACCCTGATCAAAACAGAAAGAGCACTCGTCCCTTTCTACCAGAAAATACAAACAATATATGCCAGAAATGAAGCCACACATTTTTGAATTTCAATGTCTGTGTATTAGTTTAACTCTACCTATTCTATCTTCAGAACAGAAGCAGATCTCTTCTTGTAGTAGATACAAACCTATCTGAAGAGAAACATTTGATAAATTAACATTTTCTCTCTCATATAGAAGAGAACGCTTTTGAGAAAGTGTAAGATAATTTTTGAAAGTGACCTAATCAATGTGCTAACAAAAGAATTGTATGGCTTTTCCTGTTTAAAACTACTTTTAATGCTTTTAACTTAAGCGTGTAATTTTATATTATACCAGAAGCAATGTTTTAAGTAGTATAAAATACTGAATTAAAGAAATCAATTTCGGTTTGCTTTTATAAATGGATAAAGCTTTAATTGTTCAGACATTTGATATAGAAAGGCATTTCCAACAGACAGTTATTTCAGGATAGTCCAATGAGTTAGTAACTGCTGCACTTTAAATCCCCAATTGTGTAGAGAGCTATCTCCCTGGGATTTTGAATTCTTTGTATTAAAGCAATAGATACTGGGCCAGATTCTATGGCTTTACTCTTCCTCTTTAATCTGGCCAGCCTTGCTTCCAAAGAGAGATTTTTACACATGTATGTGTCAGCATATTCTCTTCTGCATATTTTCTCTGAGTTTTTCCAAATATTTTTTCATTCCAGCAGAAAGTTTCTTGAAAAAAACAAAGAATGAAAGAAAAACATAGGTGTGAAGTTCTAGGTAACTTCTTCTAATTAAAAAAGGGTGAATAGAAATTAATTATATTGAGAAGGCATGTGATATCTAATTAAAAATGGTCAGAAATGGTCAGAAATGTGGGCTTTTAAGCCATCAAGCTTGAATCCACCCCAGCTGGGTGGCCTCTATTAAATCACTGAAGTACTTTATGCCATGGTTACCTTGTTTTAAACTTATAGTTAGTATTAATACTCAGCTCGTAGAATTACTGCGAGGGTTAAAGAAGATAATGAATGAACAGTGAAAGCTGAGTGTTGGCTCTGAGTAAGCGCTGAATAAATGTTGGTAACTACCATTATTGTTACTCAACTTCGTGTTTTGGTAATATGGAAGTAAACGTATCATTCTGTGTTTCAGTTTCTTTCACCTTAACCCAAATATTGCTCTCCAGTTCACAGGAATGAAGGCTCATGAAGTTGTTTAGATCAGATCATCATAACCAAATAAAAAAATAGATACTTTTCTAATGAGACAAGGTTCAATAAACCATAATTATTTAATAGTGTGTCAAAGGATACATGAATACAAATATTCATGGAAGCATTTTCTCTGTAATTTGGTTATTTAATGAACTCAGAATCTTTGAAAGCATTTGAAAACTTTTAATAAATGAAGAACTAGCTGGATCTATCCTTTTAATTTGCAATTAAGCAATTAAGTAATTTTATACACATATTTACACTTCAATGTGTATTGTTCTGAGTGCTTTTTTTACTTTATTCTGTTTGTTTTATATCTATAATGAAATTAATTTTTATTCCAATAATTTAATATATTTTCGTTGTTATTTCATGTTCGATTTTGGGTACGTGTAAGAAATATAAGCAAAACTTGAATAAGTTTTGATTTGGGTATGTGTAAGAAATATAAGCAAAACTTGAGTAAGTTTTGATAGCATCCAGAAAGGATGGATAAAATTAGAAAGCATTGTGGGAGGAAACGAGAAGAGGATGGATTTTCTTACACCCATATACCTTTCCATTTGGCAAATATGTACAAGGTTAAGCTCTAGCTTTACTTTTAATTTTATGCTACCATATCCACATTTATAATTAGGTTTAAGGCTAAAAGTTACATTTTAATTAGAGGTATATTGTTATTCTTCAGTTTGGCAGGTCAATGAATTCTAGTAACGGCAGATGTATGAGTGAGAGTTTATTTCAGGTAATGAGCAAGATCAGTAAAAATGCTGAAACAAAGCCTCAATGTGAAGACTAGGAAACAGAAGTCTTTTATATTCTAAGAAATACAGAGAAACTGGCTAAGCATGTGTGATTTCTATTCAAGGAAATAGTTCATGGTGATAATTGTAGGCAAGATCATTTTAAGCCTGGACTTTGATTTATAGCTTCAATTATTTTTTTAACATTCATGGAAGCTGAAAGAGAATGTGAGTCTTGGATGCAAAAAAAAAAAAAAAAA
>NW_016805666.1:4835154-4856293 GCF_001698545.2 Rhinopithecus bieti
AAAAAAAAAAAAAAAAATGTTACTTTTGTCCGTTTATAATTTTAATGTTGTGGGCCTTAAAGCCTTTTTCTAGTTTTGGCTTGTAAATGGTAAGATGCATCCTTATTCAAAACGCATGTGTGCACATACTTAATGTTAGCGTGAGATCTGTCAGCCACTCTTCAGGCACCCTGGCAACTAAAATAATATGACAGAAGGTAAATCTTTCAAATCAAGCTTAAAATACGCTTCCATAAAAAAATTCATACCATTTGTATAGCGCCAATCACATCAAAGTGCCATTATTTTCAAAATTAACACTCTTCTCTGTGGAACCTTGAGTTACTTAAAGATACTGCTAAAAATTCCTTACAAACTCTTTATTGTACACAATGACTTTCTCAAAACCAGGTACACAAAAGACTCTGGGGAAATATTTGTGGAAGTGAAACACAGAATAATGTAGTCAATACGGATATATTCTCAAATGGCAGTAGTCTGACAGGAAATCAGAGACTTCAAAACTGGAAAAAGGTTTAGGGATCATCTGAATAAGTTTTTTATTTCACAGAGGAGGAACCTAGGGAAGCCTAGAAAATATAAGACTTTTCCAAGACCAGCACAGGACAACAGAGTTCCGTTCTTACTTCCTGATCCAAATTACAGCAGCCTTTGTCCATGGAGACTCAAAGGGCGCCAGAGAGTCATTGTTCCAGTGAACATCTTACTTGTAATCTGCAAAGGGAACACCTGTGGGTTGCTCTTAATTTAATTCATGGCTGGCAGCCAAAGGTCCAGTTCTGCAGAAGTCTATGAGAGGTAAAAATTCTGCATGAAGAAAAAGGCGACTTGGTGCCTCTACTAAATATATATTCACCTTTAGTGCACAAAATCATAAAATGTGCACAAAACCATAAAGAGTTAGTGTGTGTGTATATGTGTGTAAGAGAAAGGGAAACAAAGAGATCTGGATAAGAAAATAGTCTCAAGGAAATGACATTAATAATTGCATGAAAATCTAAAAATAAATATAAGAACATTTAGATATCAATATGGACTTAGAAAGGAAACTTATCTTCACTAATTCTTGACTATTTTTTATGAATAGTCAAGGACTGTTAGTCCACTAGGACTAACCTACTGTTAGTCCAGTTAAGATTCACACTTGTCCTGCCTTGAATAATTCTTGACTATTTTTGTGAATAAAACCTACTGCTATTCCAGCTAAGATTGATACTTGCCCCGACTTTACACAATGCACTTTATCCGTAAAGGGTAATGGCCAGGTACCTGGTCTTGCTACCACATAGAATCTGATGATGAACCTCTGTACACCCATGTACCTCTTTCAAAATGAGTATAACAAAAGAACTCACCTTATAGAATTATTTTCATGATTAAATAAACTGGTACATGTAAAATGCCCTAGAGCAGCTTGTAGTTCATACTATGTGCTCAATAAATTTTACATATTCATATATAATATTTATATACATTTTTATATATACATATGTATGTTTTAGCCCAAACTCCCAAACATTGAGTTATGAATGCTTCACTATGCCTTCTAACCTGACACGTGGCAGAAAAGAAAATTCAAAGTTTAAAGAAGCTACAGAATTACTTGAGGATCATTTCCTCCTTCCTTCATCATTTTATTATTAAAACGAACAGAGACAACTAAGCTTTAAATGTTTTGCTTGATAAAACAATAAACAGTAAAAGCTGATAATTCTAGAACCATTTGCATGTGGTGTGAGTAAATTACTATAATTTAATATAGAGAGATCATAATCAGAGAGATGAGTGAAATCTGACAAAGAATATGCCTGGCTAGGAGTTACATTCATACCTATCCCAGTCTATCCCTATTTAAAATGAAAATATTTATAATTTTGTGAGCAGATATCATATAATAATTGAGCTAATTCTGAAGCAAGAAAGATAAGTGATCAAATCACGTATTACATGTAAGTTTTATTTAAGCAGTGTATTTGTTTATGTAACAAGATATAAATTGACTCTATGCCAAAGATGGGCATTGAATACAAATTTATTTTGATTGGCCCAACATGTCTGGTGACAACACTAGGGTATATGATTTATAGTTAAAACTTCCATGTGCTAATAACTTTGATCAATGCATGGCAGATTATCTAACTAAGCCACTCTTTATCAATTTGAATGCAAGTAGGTATCTAATTTTTATTTTTGTTTGTAGGTAACAAAGCATGGAAGGACCTTATTAGTTTCTTAATCTCCCTTCCCACTTGACATGACAATCTTGCTTCAGCATTCCTGACATATCCATTTTTGCATAAATGCTTTTAGATGTAGGGGCTCATTCTTTGAGAAAAGAGTTTCATTATCAAAATTATTAAATAAAATTATAATTGATAAATAATCTTGTTTCTGATGAACTCAAATTTGTATTCCTATAATTTATATCCCAAGATAATTATTTTTCTTCAAACTAAATATACCCATACTTCTAAATGGTCCTTAGGTTAACTTGCTTCTGGTTCCCACTTTATGCTGTGTCCCCATTTGGGGACACACTTGGTTGTCTGTATCTCTTTGTCATAGTAGGATTGATATGATTTGGCTATGTCCCCACCCAAATCTAATCTTAAATTGTAGTTCCCATAATTCCCCCATGTGGTGGGAGGGACTGAGTGGGAGGTAATTGAATCATGGGGGCAATTACTCCCATGGTGCTGTTTTCATGACAGTGAGTGCGTTTTCATGAGATCTGTTGGTTTTGTAAGGGGCTTTCCCCTCTTTGCTCTGCACATCTTTTTGCTGCCGCCATGTGAAGAAGGACGTGTTTGCTTCCTCTTCCACCATGATTGTAAGTTTCCTGAGGCCTCCCCAGTCATGCTGAACAGTAAGTCTACTAAACCTCTTTCCTTTATAAATTAGTCAGTCTCAAGTATGTCCTTCATAGTAGCATGAGAACAAAATTAATAGTAAATTGTTACCATAGAGAGTGGGGTGTTGCTATAAGGACACCCAAATATATGAAAGTGACTTTGGAACTGGGTAGCAGGCAAAGAATGGAACAGTTTGGAGGGCTCAGGAGAAGACAAGAAGATGTGGGAAAGTTTGGAACTTCTTAGACACCTGTTGAATGGTTTTAACCAAAATGCTGATAGTGATACGTACGATGAAGTCCAGGCTGAGGTGTATCAGAGAGAAATGAAGAGTGAAGGTCACTCTTGCTATACAAAGAGACTGGCAGCATTTTGCCCCTGCTATAGAGATCTGTGGAACTTTCAACTTGAGAGAGATGATTTAGGGTATCTTCTGGAAAAAATTCTAAGGGGCAAAGCATTCAAGAGGAAGTAGAATATAAAAGTTTGAAAAATGTGCAGCCTGATGATGAGCTAGAAAAGAAAACCCTATTTCCTGGGGAGAAAATCACCAAGACAACGGGGAAAATGTCTCCAGGGCATGTCACAGATTTTCATGGCAGCCCCTCCCATCGCAGACTTACAGGCATGGGAGGGAAAAATGCTTTGTGGACCAGGTCCAGGGCCCCCCTGCTCTGTGCAACCTTGGGACATGGTGCCCTATGTCCTAGCTGCTTCAACTCCAGCCTTGGCTAAAAGAGACCAAGATACAGCTCTAGCCATTGCTTCAGAGGGTGAAAGCCCCAGGCCTTGGTAAATTCCACATGGTGTTGGGCCTGCAGGTATGCAGAAGACAAGGATTGAGGTTTGGGAACCTGTGCCTAGATTTCAGATGATGTATGGGAACGCCTGGATGTCCAGAAAAAAGTTCACTTCCAGGGTGGGGCCCTCATGAAGAACCTCTACTAGGGCAGTGTGGAAAGGAAATTTTGGGTTGGAGCCCCCACACAAAGCCCCCATTGAGGCACTGCCTACTGGATCTGTGAGAAGAGGGCCACCATCCTACAGACTCCAAAATGATAAATCCACCAACAGCTTGCACCATGTGCCTGGAAAAGTCATAGGCACTCTATGCCAGCCCATGCAGGCAGCCAGGAGGGGGAACCATACCTTGCAAAGCCACAGGAGTGGACTTGTCCAAGGCCATGAGAACCCACCTCTTGCATCAGCGTGACTTGGATGTGAGACATGGAGTCAATGGAGATTCTTTTAGAATTTTAAGGTTTAATGACTGTTCCATTGAATTTCAGACTTGGATGGGGCTTGTGGCCCCTTTGTTTTGGCCAATTTCTCTGATTTGGAGTGGGTTTATTTTCCCAATGCCTGTAGTCCCACTGTATCTAGGAAGTAACCTGCTTTTGGTTTTTCAGGTTCATAGGTAGAAAGTACTTCCCTTGTCTCAGATGAAACCTTGGACTTGGATTTTTGGGTTAATATTGGAAGGAGTTGAAATCTGGGGGACTGTTAGAAAGGCATGATTGTGTTATGAAATGTGAGGACATGAGATTTGGGAGGGGTCAGGAGCAGAATAATATGGTTTGGCTGTGTCCCCACCCAAATCTCATCTTAAATTTTAGTTTCCATAATCCACATATGTCATGGGAGGGACCTGGTGGGAGGTAATTGAATCATGGGGATGGTTTCTCCCATGCTATTCTTGTGATAGTGGGTAAATTCTCATAAGATCTGATGGTTTTATAATGGGTTTCCCCCTTCACTAGGTTCTCATTTTTCTGTCTCCTGCTGCTATATGACGAAGGACATGTTTGCTTCTCCTCCCACCATGACTGTAAGTTTCCTGAGGCCTCCCAGTCATGCTGAACTGTGAGTCAATTAAACCTTTTTCCCCTATAAATTACCCAGTCTCATGTATGTCTGTATTAGCAGCATGAGAATGGACTAATACAAGGATATAATCTGACCAGCACAGAGTAGACTAGGACTATTTCCTCCAGTCTTTGGACATTACACAGATCTACAGTCTTTGTTTAACAGTTATATTAACAATTTTAGGCATCCATATAGTAGTGTTGGTTTACACTGGGCACATAAACTTTACCAGATATTTAGGGAATTTAATGATTTTGTTAGTAGTATTTTGTAGTTACTTTAGTGTATCCAGTTAACCTATCTTAGTAAGCATGATATATTGAACAAAATTTATTTATTTTGTGATGGCTGAAGATCCTTCCCAGAGTGAATTCAGAAATATGAGTTTAATGAATATATAAATTATAGAGACACTATTCCTTCACAATGATGAAACTTGATAGCCTAACTAGCTGCACACCAGGAATGTCAAGGATATCCAGAGCTGTTGCATTGACTTCTCAGTGCCATTGATGTGGTAGGGTGGATAGGGGTGTTGAGTAGGTTTCAGAGAAAAGGTTTTGTAGTAGTCTTTCACGAACACAAATCTCATATCTGACATTTATAACTGCATGACTTTGAACACGTTCCAAACCTAGTTTCCCCAGGATTTAATTTTGGATAATACCTATATTGTAAGATGGTTTCTAGTATTCGCGGGAGAGACAATATAGTGTAGTTGATAAAATGTAGACTTTCAGGTCAAAATTTTTTATTTAAATCTTGGCTTTGCCACTAACTGGTGTATTAACTAGAGTAAATCCTCAATTTTTTCTTCTGTGAATGAGGATCATAATTTATCATTTACTGTATAGAAATGAAGACTTAACAACATAAAGTTGGTGTGTGGTAAGTTCTCAATAAATTATGATTATAATAATAACTGTAAAAAATAGTACAATACTGTCTCAAACAGGTAGTTGATAAATGGTTATTATTATTTCCTAGTGACCACCCCTACAATTTCTTATAACTTTTAACTTAAGACAATAATTCCTGACTCAACCTTGGAGAAACCCTTGTAAAAATAATTCTCATAAAAGCTCAAAGAGGACAGCTGAATTTCTCACAGAACAATACAGTGGCCTTTCTGGCACTATTTGCATTTCCATTTTTTCTTCTCCATTGGAATATAGGCATCTAGAGAGCAGGGTCACTATTTCTACATACCCAGCAAAATTACTTGCACATCGAATAGGGAAGATAAATATATTTTAAACTTTCCTTTCTTCATCTGTATAATAATCTTAATAATAGCTGCTCCATTAAATAATAAATAAGACAATTGTATCTCAAGCGAACAGGTACTATGGCAGTGTTATAAATTATAAAAAAGATTTACAAATTGTGATTGTTGTATGGTAATAGGTTATTATTATTATATTAGTGCCTCATTGTAGAAAAATGGTTTTCTTTGGGAGGACCCAATGTCTACATTTATTACATCACTCTATGTTTAGGCACAGAATATGTGTGTATGTGTATGTCTATGTGATAAAATTGGGGATATATGACCGTTGGTCTTCTAGTGTGGCTTCTTGTGTCCTGAGAATTTCCATGCCCTTAAACTTAAAGTCAGTTATGATCTACTAGAATTTATCCGGTAGAATTATGTAGTTGATGTAACTAGTAAGGATTATCTTAATGGGAAAAGTGTGTAAAGGGTGGAAGATCAAAGAGCAAGGGCATTTCATTGGGATTAGCAAAAAGTGTGGCTGTGAAATCAGTTCTTGAAATAAGGCCAATAAGAATAATTGCAGCTCCACCCCTATAAAAATAAAGGTCAAAGCTACTGTGCTTTGGCTCAAAGCTAATCTGTAAACTGCTAGTGGCTCAAAGGTAATATGTAAAGCTCTAGTCTATTGAAACAGCCCACAACATAGCAACTACATGGGCACAATCAGCCCATATGTGGAATACATAAAAATCAGTACAAAGTCAGAGTAACATGAGCAATCCTAAAGTCATCTGGAGGTTTCTGAAATCAGTCCCTTTACCTGGCAGATCAAGATGAAATAGAAATGTGGCTTCCTAGTGTTCACTTCAGGATAAATACAGGGGAAAACATGAGAAGACTTGTGAATGCAGTTCTCAAACTTCTGAAATCCATCATTGGAGGGATGATTTATACAGATGAAAATGCAGTGGGAAAGACTGGACTTAGCTGAATGGCATACTTTACATTTTATTTCTATAATGTGAGAGCTTTCAACTCTATTTTTATATTTACAAAATTAAGATGTTAACAAAAACAATATTGTTAGAAAAAACTAGAAAGGAATTATCAAAAGATTGTTATGCTGCAAAACAAGCATAAAAATCTTAAGAAGGAGAATTGTGTTTCCATTTAGTATGTAGACAGCTGTGGGACAATATCAATTTCACAAAATTATGCAAAACCAACTTTTCTTTGAACCCATCAGAGAGGTCACTCAACAATCAGGGATACTAAAGTTAAAATCGTTACACTCCACCATGAGGGAAGCAAGCATACAAATTATTTCACCTTTGGCAGAGCATTTAAGGAAGTGATTTATGGTGATGTTCTTGCTAAATTAAAGTGGTTAACGTTTTTTTAGTTGAAACTTTAACAAATTTTATAGTAAGTGTGTAGTCAGCACGAGAGTTTAGAATTCCTGGGAGCCCCAGACAAAAGTAAAATGCACATTTATATGTCAGAGCTCTAATAGGCTAAAAATAAAGATATCCACCTGCACAGTATCAGAGGCTAGATTCAGAATAGGAAACAGTAAATTCACTTGAAACTAAATCGATAGAAATAATTTAAATAAACTGAAATATAAGAGGAAAAAGGAATGCAGAGAAAATTAGACCTCCCAAGAGGTGTGGGAAATAGCAACTCATCTAACATACAAGTAATTGGAGTAACGGAAAGGGGAAAGAGAGAGAATGGGACCCAAAAAAAAAAAAAAATTTGGAAAGGTAATAGCCGTTTCCTCCCAAAATTCATGAAAGAAAATAACGAAGAATCTTAGAGAACCCGAAACAAGATAAGTACAAAGTAAAGTATAGCTAAGCACGACATAGATAGATGATAGCAGACTTCCCATCAGACACTAGGCAATTCAAAAGCAAATATATAATTTATTTTAAAATATTAAAAGAAGAAAAGTTGGCCGGGTACAGTGGCTCAGGCCTGTAATCCCAGCACTTTGGGAGGCCAAGGCGGGTGGATCAAGAGGTCAGGAAATCCTGGCTAACACAGTGAAACCCCGTCTCTACTAAAAAAAATTAGCCAGGCGTGGCGGAGGGCGCCTGTAGTCCCAGCTACTCGGGAGGCTGAAGCAGAATGGCGTGAACCTGGGAGGCGGAGCTTGCAGTGAGCGAGATCACACCACTGCACTCACACTTCAGCCTGGGCAACAGAGCGACACTATGCCTCAAAAAAAAGAAGAAGAAGAAAACTGGTCACCTCAGAATTCTTTAATGAACAAAATTTACATTCAAAAATGCAGATGAAGTAAACACTTATTAGAGAAAACACTACAAAAAATTAAAGGAAATTATTCTGGCAAAATGATAAGGTACTACTTGGAAATGTGAATCTGAACACTCACAAAAAGCAGCACCAGCCATGATAAATGTAAGTAAATATGAAAAATTATAAAAATTGTTTACATTGCTAAAATAGTTAACTATAGAAAGCAAAAATGAAAAAATGTGGGATTATGACAGGTGAACTTAAAATATATGACAATAATACTGCAAAGGGTAAAGAGAAAATAGATATTTGCTATTGAAAGATTGTTACATTAAGTGGAAAATTATTATTTGAAGGAAGATTTTAGCAATATAATGATGCATATTGTAAACCTATAGCAGCAATTTGAAAACAAAACAGAAGTAAAAGTAACAATCCAAAATAAGAACAAGAAGAAACAGGGAACAAAGAACAGATGGGGAAGAAAAGCATACAAAATAATAGTTTTAAGTTTAAGTATGCCAATAATTGCATTAAATGCAAATAATCAAAATATACTATTAAAATTTGAAGATTGTCAGATTGGGGAAATGAAAGCATAATCCAGTTCTGTGCTCTTTATGGGAACTCAGTTTTGAAAAAATGCATAGATTAACTAAAAGTAAAAAGATAGGAGAGAAAGAATATCGTGTCAACAATCATAACAAGAAAGCTTTGTAGTGAGCAAATTAGTATCAAAAGAATAATTTTAGTAGGGATAAAATGATAAATTACATAATGACAAAGGGATATACACCTAGTAAAGAGCTTAAAATTCATACAGCCAAAGCTGATGCAATTAAAACAAATAGAGAAATTTACAATTGTACTTAGAGACATAAGCACTCCTTCATCAGTAACTGAGAGAGCAAGTAGACAAAACTCATTAAAATATGGATTTGAACATTTGAACCAATGGAACTGTTAAGATTTATAGAACAATCCACTCAATAATGAAAATTATTTTTAAAGTACACATAAAACATCACCAATATATGGTATATTTTTGACCATATAACAAATGTTGACGAATTTAAAAGAATTGACAAAATACAAAGTATATTTACTGATAATAAAACAAACTAAAAGTCAATAACAGAAAAAAATGTGGAAAATAATCAGCCATTTTGAAAATACATTACATATGTTTAAATGACCAACAATAAATTTTTAAATTAGAAAATATTTCAAATTTGGCCAGGCATGGTGGCTCACACCTGTAATCCCAGCACTTTGGAAGGCCAAGGTTGGTGGATCACTTGAGGTCAGGAGTTCGAGCCCAGCCTGGTCAACATGGCAAAACCTTGTCACTACTAAAAATACAAAAATTAGCTGGGCGTGGTGGCAGCCACCTGTAATCCCAGCTACTCAGGGGGCTGAGGCAGGAGAATCATTTGAACCCAGGAGGCAGAGGTTGCAGTGAGCTGAGATAATGCCACTGCACTCCAGCCTTGGCAACAGGGCAAGACTCTGTTTCAAAACAGAACAAAACGAAAAAAGAAAATATTTCAAATTAAATAAAAATGAAACAGAAAATAAAAAATATATAGGATGTAGCCAGAGTGGTGCTTAGAAAAAAAAATTATAGTATGTATTAATCTGGTTTTGTATTGCTATAAAGAACTACATGAGACTGCATAATTTATAAAGAAAAGATGTTTAATTGGCTCATGGTTCCAGCAGCTGTACAGGAAGCATGGCTGTGGAGACCTCAGGAAATTTATAATCATGGCAGAAGCCAAAGGGGAAGCAGGCACATTTTCATATGGCCACAGCAGGGGGAAAAGGAGAGAGGAGAGGTGCCACACACTTTTAAACAACCAGATCTCCTGAGAACTCTTTCACTATCGTGATAACAGCAAGGGGGAATCCCATCCCCGTGATCCAACCACCTCCTACGAGGCCCCTCCTCCGACACTGGGGATTACAATTCAACATGAGATTTGGGTAGGGACACAAAACTTAACCATATCATAGCACTAAATCCCTATATTACAATACAAGAAATGTCTATAATCAGCCATTTAAGAAACTACCTTAAGATTCAAAATAAAAGCCTATAGGAAAACTAAACCCAAATGCAACAAAAGGAAAGAAATAATGCAAAGTAAAATCAACAAAATAAAGTGATAAAAATAATATAGAAAATTAATTAAAGCAAATACTGATTTCTTGAATAAATTAAATTGATAAAATACTAGAATGAATAATCAAGAAAAAAGCTTAAAGAAGAATACTGTATGTACGACTATCATGTACTCATAAAAAAAATACTGAATGGAGAATGAAATAGGGACATCACTACAGATCCCATAGCTATCAGAAGGACAAAATAAAAACAATATGAATACACTCTAATAATTAGTGAAATGGACATATTTAAAAGACACAACCTATAAGAGTGCATTCAGAAAAAAAAATAGCTAAAGTGATTAGCCCTGTATCTATTAAATCATTTAAAGTTTTAGCTAGAAACCTTTCTACAACAACTAAGGGCATGGATGGCTTCACCAGTGAATTCTCCAAATATTTAAGAAAGAAATAATGCAAACTCCACAAAAACTCTTCCAAAAAATAGATGAGGGCATAATTCTCTTCACTCATTTTGCGAGATAAGCATAACCCTGATACTAAACGTGAGAGATGAACTTTTTAAAAACAAAAGGCCTATATCCTTTATGAATAAAGATTGTTAAAAAAATATTAGCACTTAAATTCAGCAATAAAGAAAACAGAAAACATATCATAATCAAGTGGAGTTTATCTCAGCAAAGCAAAGTTGTAATTCATTAAATTAATATACAAAAAGCAAAACAATCTCACTAATTGAAACTTTTTTAATTGACAAAGCCGAATCTTCATTTATGACCCTCCTTCAAAAAAAAAAAAAACACCAACAACTTTCAGGAAATTAGTAATAGGAGGAATCATCATCAACCTGAAAAAATACATCTACAAAAACCCTACTGTTATTATTATTAATGGTGAAAGAATTAATTTCTCCCCTCAACACCACCAATTGATAAGGGATGTTCGTTCATTCCACATCTATTTGATATTGTGCTGGAGGAACTGGCTAAGGCAATAGGCAATAAAAAATGGTAAGATACATACAGATGCAAAAGGGAGATATAACACTTTCTGTTTCCAAACAAGATGATTTTTTTTTACACATGCATAATCTAAAGAAACTCACTAGAATAAAAAATAAGTTTACCAAGGTCACTGAATAAAAGATCAATATATAATAATCATTCATATTTTATATAGTAGGAGTGACCACTCCAAAATGGAAATTTTAAAAATTGTAATTTACAAGAGCATCAAAGCATGAAATAATTAATAACTAGGGAAAAGTTTAACAAAATATGTACAATTTTTTTATGCAAAATGAAAACCATTGTTAAGAGAAATTAAATATTTAAATAAAAGAGCAATATATCGGTCAGGTGTGGTGGCTCACGCCTGTAATCCCAGCACTTTGGGAGGCTGAGGCAGGCAGATCACTTGCAGTCAGGAGTTCAAGATCTGCCTGGCCAACATGGCAAAACCCCATCTCCACTTAAAGTATAAAAATTAGCTGGGCGTGATGGCATGGGCCTGTTGTCCCAGCTACTTGGCAGGCTGAGGCAGGAGAATTTCTTGAACCTGGGAGGCAGAGGCAGAAGTGAGCTGAGATCTCAACCACTCCAGCCTGGCGGACAGAGTGAGACTCCGTCTCAAAAAAAAAAAAACAAAAAGAAAGCAATATATTATGTTTATGAATAAGATGACTCAATACTGATAAGATGTCAATAATTCTCCCCAAGTTTATCTGTAAGTTCAATGAGATCCCAATCAAAACCCTAGCAGATTCTTTTTTTAAAAATCGATAGGCTGATCATAAACTTCATACGGAAATGAAAGGGCTTAAAATAGTCAAATGAATTTTGAAAATATTCTAGTAGAAAATGTAAGAGAACATTTTGCAAACTTGAGTGAGGGAATTATTTCTTAGGGCACAAAACTTGACCCATTAAAAGGGGCTAATAAATAGAATTTTGTTAAAGTTAAAATGCCTGCTCTGTGAAATAAACTTATAAAATGAAAAAAAAAAAAAACGAGTAAAAAACAAATCACAAAACACAAACCTTACAAAAATCTTGTATCCAGAATATATAAAGAACTCTCCCAATTCAACATTAAAAAATATTTGGACAGGCTACCGAAGAATATATATAAGTACATGACAAGATTCTCAATATCATTACTTATTAGGGAAATACAAATTAAAATACAATGACATGTTTTACCCCTGTACAATATTCAGAATGACTTAATGTTTTTAATGGCAATATCAAATGCTCACCCTCATGCTAAGCAAATAGAACTCTCCTACATTGCTGGTGGGAAGGCAAAATGGTAGAACCATTTGGAAATCAGCTTAGCTATTTCTTAAGTTAAACATAAACTTACCTCATGATATAGGAATCCCCTCCCTATGTTTATGCTCAGGTGAAGTGAAAACATGTATTCACTCAAAGAACTCCACATTAATGTTTGTTGTTGCTGTATTCGTATTTGTTCAAAACTGGAAACAACCCACATTTTCACCAATTGGTGAATGAATAAGCAAATTATAGTACATTCATCCAATAGAACAGTCATTCTTTTAAATATGCTCATACATGGCCAGGCATAGTGGCTCACACCTTTAATCCCAGCACTTTGGGAGACCGAGGCAGATGGATCACTTGAGGTCAGGGGTTCGAGATCAGTCTGGCCAACAGGGTGAAATCTCGTCTCTACCAAAAATACAAAAAAAACAAAACAAAACAAAATAGCAGGGTTGTGGTGGTGCACGCCTACAGTCCCAGCTACTCAGGAGGCTGAGGCGGGAGAATCTCTTGAACCCAGGTGGTGAGCTGAGGTCACGCCACTACACTTCAGCCTGGGTGACAGAGGAAGACTGTTTCAAAAACAAACAAACAAACAAAAAACGAACAACAACAACAACAAAAAACAATGCTCATACCTTTAACAACATAGATAAGACTCAAAAACATTATTCCAAGGGAAATAAATCCCAAATACTACATACTTTAAGTTTTATTCCTACAGCTTCTAGGAAACACACAAAAAGGGACAGAAATCAAATCAGTGATTGCCAGGACCTAGGGGTGGGGTAAGGGATTGACTGCAAAGAGGCATTTAGGAAATCTGGGGGATAATAGAAATGTTTTGTGTCTTGATTGTAGTGGAACATACACAGCATCTGCATTTGTCAAGACTCATCAAACTCTACAATTTAAAAGAGTAAATGTTGTGCATGTAAATTATACCTCAACAAACCTGACTTGAAAAACAAGCAGGAAATATTGGATAACAATGTGAATAACAGTGGCACTTGCACTTATACCTCACCAAACCTGACTTGAAAAACAAGCGGGAAATACTGGATAACAATGTGAATAACGGTGGCATTTGCAGTCATATTCGTCTACACAAAGGACCCAATTTGGGTTTCTCAGAGCACAGTTTTGAGGTTAAGTGATGTGTCGGGTCCCTTTTATCTACCCTCTTTCAATCTCTTTTCCAGTTTGGTTTCACCGAAGGGAAACACCACACGAGATTGAAGAAAAGAAGTAGAGTGAAGTCTTGTGCTTATTTCACAGGTCCCACGCCCTCTGGTTTGCTCTTGACTTGCCATGTTGCTTTGTGAAATGTCACACTTCTGCCGGACAACTTTCTCTACTCAGGATCCTTTGTCTCTGTGTCCCTGTAACTATCCTTGACTCTTCAGGACTGGGGTTCTCGATACCACATGACCGCTTCTGGTTCTTCTATACGATGTTCACATCACATTCTCTTCAAATTACTCAATCTGAATGCATCACCTCTTTCCTGCCAGATTCTGACCAATACAGATAGGAAGGTTCAACCCTTTGTCTCGTCACATCTAAGCTAAGAAGACTTGGGCTATGCATTTTACGATTTGAGCTTTAGTTTTCTCACCCATTATATTTGAAAAAGTATACTTCCTTGGCAAGGTTGTTATGGGAATTAAATCATGACATGCTAGCTGAAAAAGTTGTCATTAATATTTTCTCCCTTTCTCATCTTAGTCTCTCCCCATCCAACACTGAATGTTTATTCTCTGTATCTTCCCATTTATTTGCATGGTCCCATTTTTCCTCTCTCTTTGAAGGTAATGGAATTTTTCTATCCTGTATAAATGCATAAGTAAATCACATAGAGGTGTATAATATACAGAAGGCTGTATAAATGGCTTAAATGTACCATGGGTGTTCCTGGAATAAACTGTTGCTATTTCTACTGCTGCAGGACAGTTAAGTCAAACTTTTGAATTAGGTCAACAAAATCCACAAATAGGGTGGAATCTTTGGACTGTCTAAGCAGGGACAGATCTGGAATAAATCAGCCACAGATATCACTTGTCGGCATGCTAAGAGGGGCATTTCAAATAAGGATAGAAGGTATGTCAATAATACTGGCTTCTGGAAACATTATGATGCATCCATTAATTCTATATTGAGAGTTTTCCATCATGTGGATTCAAGCTAACATAATTATTTTATGGCAGTAATGTCTAAACAAGGGTCCACAATTAGGCTGTATTTTTATCTTGATTTGTGAACTGTCTCTGCCAACTACTCAAATTTCAAGCTTGTTGAGACATATGTTATCCCTGGAAACCCTTCATAAAAATGAAGCATTTTACTGTCCCACCAAGTCTGTGTGCTCTGGTCAGTTGCCTCATCTAGATCCAAATTAACCATGTAATTGTTCTTATACTAGTGAATAGTATTTTAAAGGCCCTTTTAGGGAAACCAAAAGAAGAAATGTATTTGTTTTGTGCAAAATATAATCTGGTTTGGATTTTCTTTTCTAGCTTTTAAAGTAGTGAGACAGAATGCAGTTGTGGGGAAAGAACTGGATATGGAATTAGGAAGATCTGCATTTGAAATCCAGCTCTGCGACTACTTCTTAGCTGTGTGATCTCATAAAGTCACTTAATTTATCTGAGCCTCGGCCTCTTTACCTGTCATTTGGGGACCCTCTGGTGAATCAAATGAGCCATTAATAATTGAATAAGATAGCATGTTACCTTTATAAGTTAATAATTCATTTTAAAAAATAATTTGTGCATGTAAGGATGCAAATGTGATTAGTAAGAGATAGGAATGGAGGAAACCTTCTGCCAAAGGCAGGAATATTTTGGTAAAAAGGAAATTAAAGTACCGAAGAACAAGAGCAAGATACAAATGATTACAACTTCTTCATTTATAGCTCACATGTCACAGCTCAGTATTTATAGGTTTGTTAGTGACAGCCTTCCCAGTATAGCAGTGTTAATTATGAAGTAGCTGTCATTGTGTTTCACTGACACAGCGCTGTGCACCTGACTGAGGCTGAAACTACTCATTATTTCCATAGCTGATCATTTAAAGGTCCAAAAATTATACCAATATATCAGTTTGTGTCTGATTATAATCTCCCTAAATCATACTTTAAGATTCCCTGGTGATCTGGTGATTTTTTAACAAATCTTAGTGCATTTTATTTCCCAAATATGATTTGTAATAACCAGAGCTGGACTAAAACCTCAGGAAGAGGTGATGGGTGTGAAACTGAACACAATACTAAATCTATACTTAAATTTTCCAGAGCCTATATTTCCATTGCTATTTAAATGCCATGATCAAAGCAATAGATAGACTAAATATGGAGGTAAAGGAGAGAGGGAGAAACTGAAGAAGGGAGGGAGAGGGAGGGAGAGAAAGAGATTGAAGAGAGGCTTGGGAAAATGCTCAGTGGAAAATCTGTAGAAATGATGTAAGAGAAAGCAAAGGCAGGGATTGGAGTAAGGGGTGTATAACTGAGACTATAAAAACTCAGAGAGAAAACTCACCATCAGGGCTGAGTTTTGGAGAAACTGCACAGACAGTACTCTAAAGTTAGAATCTCCTGATTTTTCACAAGGTAAGTTATATGTAAAAATTGATAAAGATTTAGTGCTTTTTTTCTTTTAACTATTATTTTACTTTCACAGACTCTTTAAATGTTTTGATTTCGCTTGATTTTCTTAAAATTAGAAAATTTTGGTAATATTTCCCTCTCTAAAATGAGTAGAAAAGATATTTTGTAATGCAAACTTAAGGTAGAACTGATTGCTTACTCAGATATTTCATATGTATTACATTGCTTTTGCTTTTCTTCCATTTCAAAACAAAGAGAAAGTGAATGCAAAACAATAATTCTATGTATATGTTAGTAGTATTATTTTACTTTCCTCAAAATTGTTTAATATTAGAAAAATGTTTCACATAGAAGAGTGGTCTAAACAACCTAGATAACAAAGAAAGGTTTTTTTCTCATTATTTCTATCAAGATTGGAGCTTAGGAAACATCCCTAAACTAAGGAAATTCTATATCTTATGTTCTTAAAACCTAAAACATCTTCTGTTTTTCTCCTTATATGTTAAATATGCACATGTGATCTTAATAACATAGTTGGAGTAGACGTAGAGTATGTCTATTCTTCAGTATTTGTAGTGCTCTTGCTAGTCAATGATTGAATTGAGAGTTAATCTGAACCCTACATCTGAGTTCTGTTTGAGAAGAAATTTTAAATTGTATTTCAGGTTTAGTGTGCATTCAATGAATTCAGTTCTAACAGTTCAAATGTTGTTTCTTTGAATAACAGACTCTATAGGTTTAGGAATGTGATTATTATTTGTTTATGAGTTTTCCTTCTAAAAATTTAACTTTTTTGAGAATGAACTATGGTGATTTTAATGCCTATATAAGTTATAGAATTGATAATGCTATACCAAAAACATCAGGGACATTCTGTGTCTTCTCTTACTTTGGCACTACTCTTCAGCACTCGCACAGAACTTTTCTAAGGAGCACTTTCTGTAGATAACAGTTCAGGTCTCCTTCATGTGAGTGAATTTTACTATGGCTTCATTCAAAAATTATTGAGCATCTTGAAGGTTGACATTTGCTTTCTCCATCTTATTTCCCAGGATTTTTAACTGATTCTTATGTAACGAATAATGAGCAGTAGACAAGAAGATATCTTCAGTTGATTGGGCACCGGAACCTCAGAGCTTTCGTTTTAACTTCAAATACTCTCAATGATTTGAACATTTGATTAATAAAATTAGACTAATTGGACTTGTCTCAAAAAATAACTCGAAGTAAAAAATCCTAATATATCATTCTAGCTCTGCTATAATCCACCTACACAACTTCAGGCAAGACTTAAGCACAAATTAAGGCTTGATAACATTGTATTTTGTCCTTGTGAAAAGGACGAAAAAAATAGAAGTGCTAGGGATACTGAGTATAAAAATATTTGAGGAAACCCCCATGTCAATCAGTTTTCCCTGTGTTAGAGAATAAAATCTCAGTATCACAGAATCTTAGGATTAATCTTCAGAGCTAATTTAACTGTTTTGCCAATATTGCATTTACTGTGACTGTGACCTACAAGCCACCTTTGCTTAGATTCAATAGTTCAGTCAGAGAAATACAACCTTTGGAGGCAGAAAACTAGACTTCTAATTCTAGGTCTGACTTCAACAGCTGTATGGACAAATCATTCAGCTTCCCTGAAGCTTTATTCTCCTCCCCTCAGGAGTTTGTGGGGATACAATAGGTAAGCTACAACAAGGTGCTAACTCTGGGTATCTCTCTTAAATGAACCACCTCTCCAAATGGCTTAAGATCTCTCAGATTAAAGGCATTTTTTTAGCTAGCCCTTTCTCTTCTTTCTTCAAATAAGTGTCATGGTTCATCCCTGGAGCAGTGACCCCTTCTTCCTTATTGCCACTACTTCAGCTCAGGCCTTAATACAAACCGTCTCCTCTCTCCAGTAACAATGCCTCTGCCACCACCTTCTGCTCCCTCTTCCTCTTTAGTCATTTCTATATTATTATCTTCTTTCCTCTTCCTTGAGCAGGTTCATTCTCTCTGAGCCTCACTTTTTCCATCTATTAATTGAGGGTATTAAATTTGACAATTTTTAATGATTGCTTCCTCTTTCTAAAATTCTATATCCCTATGATACCTAAGGCTATAAATATGTGAAAATTCCACTTTTAAAATATTATATAAAATGGTATTAAAAATCCACTTTAGGTGGCACGATTAGAGCTAGAAGAATAATGATGCCTTCAGTACAGCTGAGCTCTCCTTTGTTTCTTTCCCAGGATTACATTTTCTATAGTTGGAAGCAATTTTTATAGAAATATTATTACTCAAAATGATGATAATGCACCAAATGTTAGAGTTATTTCTATCTCTCTATAGTGAAATTTTCTACCCCCATTCAATATTATTTTTCTTACTATATTTTATTTTCTATCACTCTACCATAATTCTAGATTTTGAGGACTAATTTTGTTCCTTAAAACGAAGGATAAAAATATTTTTTCATAAAAATTTAAAAAGTAGTAAAAACATTTTGAAAAGTTGCCATATTTCAAAGGCAATATCAGGATGGTGATAACTGTTATTTATTGAGTAACTAACTTATGCATGCCGCTTTACCCAGATTACTTCTGATCTTCATACTAAGCCTACAAATTAGGTCTTTCCCCTATTTTTCTGAAGAAGATGTTAAAACGAAAAGGCTAAATGACATGCCTAATCAGCATTCAGATCCAGGTCTATGTAACTTAAGATCCAGCCTGTTTCTACTAATTCACTTNTACTATATTTTATTTTCTATGACTCTACCATAATTCTAGATTTTGAGGACTAATTTTGTTCCTTAAAACGAAGGATAAAATATTTTTTCATAAAATTTAAAAGTAGTAAAACATTTTGAAAAGTTGCCATATTTCAAAGGCAATATCAGGATGGTGATAACTGTTATTTATTGAGTAACTAACTTATGCATGCCGCTTTACCCAGATTACTTCTGATCTTCATACTAAGCCTACAAATTAGGTCTTTCCCCTATTTTCTGAAGAAGATGTTAAAACGAAAAGGCTAAATGACATGCCTAATCAGCATTCAGATCCAGGTCTATGTAACTTAAGATCCAGCCTGTTTCTACTAATTCACTTTGTTGTCTTAGAAAAGGTACACACAATACTAGGAGTTAGGAGACCAGATTTCTAAAGTAACTCAGCTTGTCTCAGTTCACAGATTTTTAAAAAAATAGAATTATAATGTTTTCTATATAGCTTTAACATGACTTGTAAGGATGACAGCAGATCAATTTCAAGATAATAAAGCCCTATGCAAAGGTTATTTTTTAAAAAGGTTACATACGACAATTCTATTTGAAGAAAGTGGAAGCATTCCAGAAAGGGTCTGCTCTTGCAGAAGAAAATCTCTCAGCAGGGCAAGTGGTTGAGGAGTTTCCACCTGAACCAGGCTGTGAGCAACCGGAAGACAGAGAATGCATCTTCTTTACTTTTATATCCCCAGTGTCTGACACGCAGTGTATGCCTAATAAATGCATCCTGCTGTTAGGTATTATAAAATTTATATTTTTGCCCCTTTGTTTACATGCTAGAGGTACTTTTCATTATTATGTAATGATGATGTAAGATTTTGATCAAATATTTCATGTAAGTACAAAGCGGGGTAAACGGTGAAGGGGGTCGTGATACTCCACATTAACTTCAGATTTAAATATGCTATATTTAACTTAATTTATCCAACTTTACCCTCTGAAAGCCTTTTAATGCTGCATAAAAAGTTGTCTATGTACAGAATGGCCAGCCGATATGTGCAACTCTGTTAGCTTTTCCTTATGTACAGTTTTAAAGCCATTTCCCCGTTAGTGACCATTGGAATTAAACAACAAATTTCCTTAACAGAATTGCCTACAATTATACAGTAATATTATTTTCTATTTTTAAGTAACATAGTTTTATATCAAGAAATATTTAGTTATTTGGGGATTTAGGTACAGATTAATGTATGAAAAGGAGAAATCCTAACGTTTGGAGGAATGATCATTGGAGGTTAGTGATGCATGTAACTTTCATTAGAATGAGAATCTGTGATGTGAAATACTAAAGGATGTATCAGGATTCCAGCATGAACTTCATCGCATTTTACTGTAAGTGTAGAAACATAGGCTAATCTGTTATCTTCCCTCTACCTTGGTTTTCATATCAAGAAAGCTGGGATATCAATAACTGCCCTGCATTCCTGTTTACCTTCCACATAAGGCTGCTTCATGCATTCATTCAACGCATACATTTGACCCTATGCCAGGCATTCTGTTAGGTGCTTAGATGCAATGGTGAACATGACATGGTCTCTGCCCTAAATGAGTTTGTAACAACTGAACACTTTGTTAAACATCCAGATCTGGGTGTTTAAAATAATAATGGAATCTTTCTTTAAAGTGGCATGGTAGGTTTCTGGCTTCTTAATTTTTGCAAGAAAGAGACTAGTAGTATTAATCACAAATCCAAATAGAAGAAAAAAAAAACCGGCAGAGATACTTAAAAATAAAATTTTAAGATTTTGGAAGGCAAAGTGTCTAAAAAAAAAGTGAAAGTGGTGCCAAATGAATAAATCAGTTAACACATGTTCTAGTAATTTATCATTCTTCCTAATTTGTTGCCTTCAGGAAAAGTCATTTTAAAATGTAGGTGTCTGCCACATTAATAACACTGCATCCATAAAAATATTACTTTATAAAAAAAATTTGTTTGGGAGATGGAAAAAGGTTTTATACTTACACAAATAGGTTACACTCGAAAGAGCATGAAACTGGGAGTCTGAAAATGAAAGTCGTTGTTCTGGCTTTTCTAACTGGTTTTGTGACTTTGGAAAATTTGCTACTGTCAATTGAAGAGCACCGACAAATGGGAAGAACACATTCCTGATATTTTAATTTTTTTTTTTTTTTTTTTTTTTT
>NW_016805666.1:4858491-4866616 GCF_001698545.2 Rhinopithecus bieti
AAAAAAAAAAAAAAAAGAAAGAAAGAAAGAAAGAAAAAACTTCTTTAAAACTTTGTGCAAGTATTGTCACTTATTGAAATATCGAGATTACCTGTATAATGACAAACTACAATTTATCTTTTTGGTTTTTTCAATGTAAGTTTTGCAGATTGTCTCTGTTAGTGGCTCCAACTTCCCTAAGTGACTGTTGAGTGTAAATTTTGTGTTTATAGAAAAAAATTGGCTTTAAACATCTGCCTTCAGCTACGTAACAATCACTTCAAAACAATTATTTTTAATCATGTTTTAAAATATAATATTTTCAAATTATCTTATAGTTTACAAAATGTTTCTACGTACTATTTTAGTTTCCATTGCAAAGTTTTTAGTTATAATAAAATACAAATTAAAATGGTGTCGTTTTCTCATAGATAAATTTAAATCCTCATGTATTTTTAGCAAACAATATTAAATATAAACTTAAAAGGCTTATTTCTTTTATTTGAACTCTAAGCCAATTCCATAATTTGTGCTCTTTGTAAATTAATTTAAGATCAACTAAAATTAAATAACTTACATTTTGTGAAGAAAATCAGTTTCATCAGACAGTTTTGACAACGTTAGAGTCTTGTTCAAGATCATTAGCCCATTAAGGAGCACAACTAAAACTCCAATCCCTGTCCTTCAAGTCTGAGCCTGAGTTTTTCCCCAGCATAATGTTGAATATCTATATATTGTCTGAAAGAGGTTTGTTTTTTGAATATTTATTCTTTCACTGACGGAGGATTTTGGGAGTTACATCGTGCATAAAAATATGTATACATGTATATACAACCTCCACCAGTATCACACACATTTGTGATACTGGTGGAGGTTGTAGAGGTTTGAAAATTCTTATTATCAAAAATTCCTATTTTGTCTTCACCAATTTTATATCTACTAAAATTAAGATCATGATTACTGAGAAAATATTCAAATGATTATTTTATCTTGACAGACTGTTAATTCAAAATGCAGGCGAGTAGTACTCAATTATTTTTAAATTATTAATATTATTTATGTTATTTGCAACATTTCTATCTGATAACCAAGTTAAATATCATACCAGCCTTTCTTTCTCTCAGCTTAAAAGAGAGGATATAACTGCGTTCTATAGCATCTGGAACCTCAGTTCTAACAATTTTTGTTTTGAAAGGGTAGGGAAACGAGCATACTGACTTATGCATGATAGGAAAAAAAGAGAAGTAAGAAAAAAAACCTAAGTAAGGCCGGGCACAGTGGCTCATGCCTGCAATTCCAGCACTTTGGGAAGCTGAGGCGGGTGGATCACCTGAAGTCAGGAGTTCGAGAACAGCCTGGCCAACATGGCAAAACCCTGTCTCTGGTAAAAATACAAAACTTCGCCGGACACACTGGCAAGGCCTGTAATCCCAGCTACTTGGAAGGCTGAGGCAGGAGAATCACTGGAACCCGGGAGGCGGAGGTTGCAATGAGCCAAGATTACGCCACTGTACTCCAGCCTGGGTGACAAGAGCAAACTCCGTCTCGAGAAAAAAAAAAAAAAACCTAAGTAAACATTTTAAAATATATTACCATATGTCATCAATGTTGCCTCCACTTAACCTCTCTGAAATTGGAATTAGTCTTACATTGATAAGCATATCAATTTACTTGGTAGCATTGTTTTTTTTTTTCTTAAATGTTCTTAAAATTGAATGTCTGACCATAAGTGACATCCAAAATCAAAGATTTGAAGGTTCTTTCTTTTCAGCTAGAAATACTTGATTTAAAAAATACAGAAAGTGAAAGAGGGAAATATTTGTGTCACAGCCTAGATGCAATTTTTTGCAAAAACTTTGGCTGATTTGAGAAACTATCAAGTCAATTTTCCTAGCTAAATCTGCACTATTACCATTACCTACATGTTAAGTGTCTGCACTTTTACCAGAAAATAACCAGCTTCACCAGTGAACTTTAAAAGCCAGAAACAACATTAGAAGTCAGTTAGACCATCTCCATTTTACTTGGTCTAGAGAAGAAGGTGTTTGCCCAACATCACATCATTAAATAGCAATAGAGGCAATGAAGAGCCTGAGTCTCACGACCCTTGCATCAGGTCTTTTTTCCATTACAGCGAGCTATGCAGACTTTGTGTTAAGCACTGTCCCATTTAGGCCTTTTCTTAAAACAAAAACTTATTGTCACTGTGTCATTTATTATTCCTGAGAGATTATAACTTAATGGAGTGGGGTAGGAATGTACTATGTTTTACAGCTTTACTTATGAGCCAAGCTGACTCATGACTTGCCTGGAAGAACACCAGTATTTCAATGAGGGAAGATTTTAGACGGTGTTGTCAGCAGGCACACGTGGTCATTTCATGGTGTCAGAACTAAGGCCCCTTTATAAAATATCCTGCTAAATCTCTTAAATGTATGTGCTCTGTCACGGTGAGAAGAGAAAGTGAAGAAAATGTAACCACTGAATTAGTTTGAAAATCCTTTAATTAAGTCCTTTATTTTAAATTTTTGTTCAAATGAGACTGGAGTCTATTTTGAGTATTTCCAATCAAGGTATTAGGGTAAATAATTTAAAATTTCTGGACAATATCAAGATTTACCCATAAACCTAGTACCTTCGTGAATTTCTAATTGTTGGATCAACTATCCATAAGTCAGATGTTAATCATAAATTTGCAGGTTGAAGAGAAATGTCCTTTACACCTGACTTATTTTTTTTCCTTCAACACTAGACTTCACATGCTGATAGTTTAAAAGTCTTATTGATTAACAGGGGCATGAGATCCGATACTAGCTCACATTGCTTCTCTTTTTCAGCCTAACCATCTCTAACATTTACACCTCTTATAGCAGTTTGCTCTTTCTTTCGTAGATCAGTGATTTTCAATCTCTTTTTTCCTGCCCCAGCCCACTTGAGAGATTTTTTTCACAATAACAATGGCTCATTGTGACACTGATTCCTACTAATAAAAACATCTTTCTTCCTCTTAACAGGCTTCTCATTAAACTCTGGTTTAAATATAATTAAACCAGTTTTTCTTTATTGCTGGAATTTCAGAACCTTTCATGTGAATTGGAACTCTTAACACCTCTTTAAAAATGTACGATATATCCCAAATATAAATGACAAAATTTTATACCTCCTGACAAAACTTTATACTTCAACGCCTTATTCCATATACCATCGTTCTAGCCAGTTTGAAAGATCCTTTCAGGGTGTAATCAATTCTTACATTTGGAAAGTCCTTAAAATAAAGCATAAGATGTTACACAATATGTTTGTTTATTCAGCAGAATTACTTAAAACGTCAAAACACGTACTAGCCCAATTGTCTAAAAAACCAAGGAAGTACACAGATAGTCTTCTTATAAGGCAGATTGTATGGCTGCTGTTTCTTTTGAAACTCCACACTATCCAGAGAAATATTACTCAAAAATTACTTTTAAAAAAATGATGTGCTAAAAAAATGTAAACACCTTTACTTTGGTGTATTCATGCAGTCAATGAACATCCTTTCATTGAACTTTCTGTGATCTAGAGTATACATGGTGCCTAGGGGATTTTAAATCATGGGCTATATTTATCCACTATCAACAAAATAGGAAAATGGGGCTGAACTTAGACTTTTCCTTTCCTCCCTATAATTTCCTCCGTTTCTAATTTTGGAGCAATCAAGTTTCAACTAGTTAATCAAATGTCTTTTGTGTGGCAGGTGCCAGGGTGTTTGTTTTCATTAGTGTACCAAATGCCATATTTAGGAACTTGGGCTTTTGGTTAACTGGCTACAAGCATGGCTTTAAACCATTAAATGTGTGTATTTAAACTGAGCATTTATTTTTACATCTTCCTATCCAAATAATCAGGATGTGGTTATCTGTAAGATGATACATCATGATTTTTTCCTATGTACACCCAAGCACAAAAATATATACCTCAGACATAATCATCAATATTATAAACACTAATCATCCTGTGCCATTTATAAGATTACAGAGATGAGGAGAAACCTGGTAAGTGAAATGTACATAAAAATAGTTAAAGGAAATCCACATGGAAAGACATATAAAATTGGGCAATTTTCACATTTGAAACCTATTTTATGATAAAAGCAAGAAAGGAAAACATAAACAACTGTAGTTTGTCTTTGATTAAATGGAACAACAATTTCTTTAAAAAAGATATATCAGGCCAGGCATGGTGGCTCACGCCTATAATCCCAGCACTTTGGGAGGCTGAGGCAGGTGGACCACATGAGGTCAGGAGTTCGAGAACAGCCTGGCTGTCGTGGTGAAACTCTGTCTCTACTAAAATACAAAAAATTAGCTGGGTGTGGTGGTGGGCGCCTGTAATCCCAGCTACTCAGGAGGCTGAGGCAGGAGAATCACTTGAACCTGGGAGGCAGAGGTTTTAGTGAGCTGAGATTGCGCCATCGCACTCCAGCCTGAGCAATAGAGTGAAACTCCATCACACACACAAAAAATAAGATATAACAAAGATATGAAATCATTTAAAAAATACAGTTATGTTCTTAGTATATCCTCCTTTATGTAAAGTCAAAGAGACATCAGCAAAATCAGGAGAAGAAGAATACAACTAAGTAGCTGGCTTCCTAAAGTAATCATTAATGCAGGTTTGGATTGGTATTTTCATCAGATAACTATTGCATTCTTATTGGTTATTTTCCCAGTTTAGAGACATAGTTTACTGGGGTTTTTTTTTTTAATGCTTACAGAAAAATCTCAGTTCAGATATCAAGTTAGTGAAGAGAATACAGAGAAAATTTACTGCTCCCTTCTAGAAAAAAATGGAATACAGAGAAGTTGCTAGTAACTAGCATTATGAGACAAGATTCTGAAGTAGACTAACTGGTGTCAAAATGACAACTATTTCAGACATTACATGAAAATCAAAATGATATTTGATAAACAAATGTTATAGACAGTGCTAAAATATTGTATCTCAATTTTTTTCTTACCCAACATAGTTAATCCAGATACTATTCTGTTTACATAAAACATTTGTTCACATACCAGCATGTAACATTTATTATTAAAATCTACGCTGCTTCATAGTGACAAGTTGTTTTTTGTTGTTGTTTTCTTAGGAATGTGGGCAAAAGTTTTATTATTTTTTCCATTTCTTGCATTTGAAATACTCTTTGGTGACATCCTAGGCCTAAAATTCTTTGCCATAGACCTTAACTGCTACACAACTGCAAGCAACCACTTGTCAGGGGCTTCCCTCTCTGTAAGTTTTACAGAGGCTACCTGTATTAGTCCATTCTCACACTGCTATAAAGAAATACCTGAGAATGGGTAATTTATAAAGAAAAGAGGTTTAATTGGCTCACAGTTATGCAGGCTGTACAGAAAGCATGGCTGGGGAGGCCTTATGAAACTTACAATTGTGATGGAAAGCAAAGGGGTAGCAGGCACGTCTTCACATGGCCAGAAGAGGAGGAAAAAGAGAGGAGAGGTGCTATATACTTTTAAACAACCGGATCTTGCAATAACTCACTATCCGGAGAGAACAGCGCCAAAGGGAAAATCTGTTCCCATTATCCAGTCGTCTCCCTCCAGGCCCCACCTCCAGCACTAGAGGCAACTCATGGCAGTGGGTTAGCAGTGGCACGCACTCGAGTCTCTGCCTCTGCGCAAACTCACTGGGGGCAAGGAAAGAGCCACAGTAACAAATTCTTCAAGAAAATGTCAAAAACAATCTTGGGACACACCCAAACAAATGTAGTTGTTAAGGAAATATTTATTGATGCCTCATATTCTTTCACATACAGATTATAAATAGTAAATGAGACAGAAGAGGTATGCATGAATGGATTCAATCTTCTCAAAGCTCTTTGGAGATGGGAATTCCTTCTCATTTCACAAAGGAGTATAATGAGCTTGAGTAGGGTAAATGATACATAGTCAAGGTTACACTGATACTAAAGCAAAAACATGACTCAAATCCAATCTTACAGATTCCATTCTCACACCCACTTTCTCTTGACCCCCAGCAGGTTTTCCAAATGATTTTTTTAAAAGAAAATAGAGTTTCTTGAGACTTCTTGTTCACAAAGGATGAAGTTGGAAGGCTTTCCCACTGCCATGTACTAAGCAGCAAAGCTTGGGTTCATGCCTACTTTGTTCTAGCTCATACTCCATGATCTTCCCTCAGTAGAGCAAGGCCCCATTTTACCTACAGTTGTGTAACTTCCAGTAGTCAAACTAGCAGCAGGTCAGCCTGATATAGGCCGTAGATGAGCTTTAGTTGGCTGGAGAGTGGCTTTTTAATCTAAAAAGTCAGACACATATAAATAAGGCATCTTTGTGCTCACTACCCAGAATTAACATGTGTAAGATTTTTACATATTTGCTTTAAATTACATATAGATTTAAAACGGATTCCCTTATGTTTTTTCTACCATTGTACTCACTTTTTCATCTCTGCAGATGTAATCATAATCATGAATCAAGTTCCATTTGTTTATATTTTATGTGTATATATTCCAAAATATATGGTATTGCTTTGGGCATTTACAATTTCAGTAAATGGTATAACATCATGTATTGTTTTATACTTTCCGTTTCTCCACAAAACCATTTTGTGAAATCCATGCATACAGACAAACATACATTTAAGTTATTTGTTTTAACAGTAAATATGTATTTAAGTCATTTACTTCAAGTCCGTAGTTGGAATAAATCTCAATTAATAAATCTATTTTCTCTTGAATGGGGCACTGGGTTGATTCCAATTTTTGACTACTATAAACAATGAGGCTATGAACTTTCAGACACATGTCTCCATATAAACACTGACAGCTTCTCAGGAATACACACATACCTAGGAGTGAAATAAATGTGTCCTAGGTAAGAGATAAGCATTTTCAACCTTTTTATAGTGTCCAATTTTCTCCAGATGATTGGATTCATTTTCAACTCCACCAGAATTTTTTGTGATTTTGTTTCCTAAAACCATTCTAACATTGCAAGGTTGATCAACTTCTTGCCAATGTAATGTGTGTAAATGGTGTTTCGCTTCTATTTTTATTTGAATTAAAGAGATTGTATGTATTGTGGAAGGTTCTGTTCATTCACTTCTCTTTTCTATGAAATGTGTGTTCATAAGTTTGCCCCATTTTTATTTAGTTGTGTGTCTATCTTTAAAGTTACATTTAAAGGGTTTATTTACATTTTCCAAATGCTAATCTTTCTTTTATGTGTATATTGAAAATACCTTCCATTAAGTAATTTGCCTTTCGATTTTTTATTGTATCTTTATGTAATTTTTCAATTCTGATATAATAACATCTGACAGTTTTTTAATAACAATTTTGAATCTTGCTTATGAAATCCTGACATAACAGAAGGACATAAAGAAATTCTCCTAATTGATGGTGGGGGTTTTGAAATTTTGAACTTAAATCTTCTTAGACACTATAGTCTCTCTGGTTCACCACAGACCCAATCAGGACTTATTCTCTAATGCCTTGCCACTGTTACAAATTTCTCCTCAGGTACATATATAATGTCTTAATCTCTAGATTTGAGAGTAAAAAAATAAAGTTACATTATCTGTATTTCTCAGATTGTGGGTTAGTTTGAATTAAATTATTGTTATAGCTGTACAACCCTAATCCAGGGTCTCCATGGAAAAGAAACCTTGACAGAATTCGTTCTGGGGGATGGAGAGCTTCTGTTACATATGATCTACGTTTTGTAGAGATGCACTCCAATGGACTGAAGCTGAATAATTTGGCTTACCATTTGCCTCTAACAGTCCTTTTAGGAGCTTTTGTTTTTTATCTTTTCATTCCAAATGAATCAATGCCAACTATGACATATATAACCCTCAGATGCTGGACTGGAGATTGGCAAGTGCACATTTCATCCTGGCTGTGACACTGACACTGTGGAACTCAGGAAAAGTCCTCTCAGTAGATGTAACAACAACAGAGGTAATGGAAACTAACTTAGAGAAATAAATATATATGCTTGACATGTCTTATAAATGATGTTTACATATAAAAGAATATAAATAAATATATTCCATATACATAAATATAACATATATTTATATATCATATATTCTATATTTTATATAGAATATATATTTTATAAATATA
>NW_016805666.1:4867135-4879087 GCF_001698545.2 Rhinopithecus bieti
ATCTGATCTTATTAGAAACATATTCTTCATGTTTCTTAAATAGCATCAAGTGAGAGTCTCAAATGCATTATATTGAAGGACAAGTTTTATAAAAGTTTTGTTTTTTTTTTAAGATTAAGGATATTTCTTGAAAAAACGATTGTTGAGTGTGTGTTAGTTGGAAAAATAAAAGCATGTTTTTGGAGGATGCTTTGAAAGATAAAAAACCTTTGCCCTTTGAAGGTTTATCTCCTTCTTTAGGATTTATTTCGGGTTATTTCTGCATCATTCCCGTCTCCAGTTTCTATATTGTCAGGATTATACAGGGAAGTGATAGAAGCTAAGATCTCAGTAGTTTGAAACCATATTGTGGGCTTTGTGCTGTCAGTAATAAAGAACTGTGAGAGATTTGTAAATTTCTTTTTATATGACAAAAGTAGTATTGGGGATAACTAACTTTATAACAGTATTATGGGCGAAATAGAAAAGAGAGAGATAGGAGGTATCAAAGCAAATTGTAAGGTGATTAAGGGAGTACACTAAGCAGTAAGGAGGACTTCATTTAAAGTCACCACTTGGATGACCTGAGGTCAAGAGTTGGAGAAAAGCCTGGCCAACATGGTGAAACTCTCTCTCTACTAAAAATCCAAAAATTAGCTGGGCGTCATGGTGGGTACCTGTAGTCCCCACTACTTGGGGAGCTGAGGCAGGAGAATCACTTGAACCTGGGAGGCAGAGGTTGCAGTGAGCCAAGATTACGCCAGCCTGTTAACAGAGCAAGACTCCGTGTCAAAAACAAAAACAAAACAAAAAAAACAGCAACAAAAAATACCAATGACGGGAATCAAAAATAGCAGCCAGAAGATAGATTGTCCTGCAAGAACTGACCAGACTTAGGGCACATATGACTGGATAAGGAAACAGGAGGCTCAATAGCTTTCAGTTTACATGTCAGGCTACAGGTATTTTAAAAGAGACTTGCTTGAGTCAATGATTAAAGGGCTTGAAAATGCTACTCTTTTGTTCTATTGGAGAAAATGAAGAGAACAGAAAAATGTATTAGTCCGTTTTCATACTGCTATAAAGAACTGCTCAGTCAGGTGTGGTGACTCATGGCTGTAATCCCAGCATTTTGGGAGGCTAAGGTGGGTGGATCACTTGAGGTCAGGAGTTCAAGACAAGCCTGTCCAACATGGTGAAACTCCATCTCTACCAAAAATGCAAAAATTAGCTGGGCATGGTGGTGACCACCCATAATCCCAGCTACTCAGGAGGCTGACGCAGGAGAATCACTTGAACCTGGGAGGCAGAGGTTGCAGTGAGCCGAGATCAAGTCACTGCACTGTAGTCTGGGCAACAGAGTGAGACTTTGTCTCAAAACAACAACAACCACCAAAAAAACTGCCCAAGACTGGGTAATTTATAAAGGAAAGAGGTTTAATTGACTTATAGTTCTGCACGGCTTGGGAGGCCTCGGGAAACTTACAATCATGGCAGAAGGTGAAGGGAAAGCAAAGCGTATTCTTCACAAGGTGGCAGGAAGGAGACTGAATTACCAAACGTCTATAAAACCACCAGATCTTGTGAGAACTCACTATCATGAGAACAGCATGGGAGAAATCATCCCCATGATTTAATTACCTCCACCTGGTCTCTCCTTTGACATGTGGGGATTATGGGTATTACAATCCAAGATGAGATTTTCGGTCAGGTCACAGCCAAACCATACCATTTTGCCACTTGCCCCTCCCAAATCTCAGATCCTCACATTTCAAAACACAATCATGCCTTCCCAAGAGTCCTCCAAAGTCTTAACTTATTCCATCATTAACCCAAAAGTCAAGTCCAAAGTTTCATCTGAGACAAGGCAAGTCCTTTCCACCTATGAGCCTGTAAAATCAATAGCAAGTTTGTTACTTCCTAGATACAATGAGGGTACAGGCACTGGACAAATGAACTCACTCCAAATGGGAGAAATTTCCCAAAACAAAGGGGGCACAGACCCCATGCAAATCAGAAATCCTATAGGGCAGTTATTAAACCTTTGGAGATCATTCCAAAGCCATTTCCTTTGACTCCATGTCTCACATCCAGGTCATGCTGATGCAAGAGGTAGGTTCCCATGGTCTTGGACAGCTCTGCCCCTGAGGCTTTGCAGGGTACAGCCCCACTCTCAGCAGCTTTCAAGGGCTGGCATTGAATGTCTATGGCTTTTCGAGATGCACAGTGCAAGCTCTCAGTGGATCTATCCAATCTGGGGCCTGGAGTACTGTGGCCCACTTCCCACAACTATACTAGGCAGTACCACAGTGGGGATTCTGTGTCGGGGCTCCAACCCCACATTTCTCTTCTGCATTGCCCTAGCAGAGGTCCTCCATGAGGGCTCCACCCCTTTAGCAAATTTCTGCCAAGACATCCAGGTATTTCTATACATCCTCTGAAATCAAGGCAGAGGTTCCCCAAACTCAATTATTTACTTCAGTGTACCAGCAGGCCCCAAAACATGTGTAAACCACCAAGGCTTGGGGCTGGAACCCTCTGAAAGAACGACCTGCCTGTATGTTGGCCACCCTTAGCCACAGATGGGATGCAAGGCATCAAGTCCCAAGACTGCATAAAGCAGCAAGGCCCAGGGCCTGGCCTATTAAACCATTTTTCCCTCCTAGGCCTCTGGGCCTGTGATGGGAGGGGCTGCTGTGAAGCCATCTGACATGCCATGGAGACATTTTCCCCATTGTCTTGGCGATTAGCATTTGGCTCCTAGTTACTCAAGCAAATTTCTGCTGCTGGATTAAATTTCTCCTCTGAAAATGGATTTTTCATTTCTATTGCATCATCAGGCTGCAAATTTTCCGAACTTTTTGCTTTGCTTCCCTTTTAAACATAATTTCTAATTTCAAACCATCTCTTTGTGATTAGATAAAACTGAATGCTTTTAAGAGCACCAGCTCATATTTTGAATGCTTTGCTGCTGAGAAATTTCTTCTGCCAGATACCCTAAACCGTCTCTCTCAAGTTCAAAGTTACACAGATCTCTAGGGCCAGGGCAAAATGCCACCAGTCGCTTTGATAAAGCATAGCAAGCGTCAGCTTTGCTCCAGTTCCCAACAAGTTCCTCATCGCCATCTAAGACCAACTCAGCCTGGACTTCATTGTCCATAAAACTATCAGCATTTTGGTAAAAACTATTCAACAAGTCTCTAGGAAGTTTCAAACTTTCCCACATCTTCCTGTCCTTCTGAGCCCTCCAAACTGTTCCAGCCTCTGCCTATTTCCCATTTCCAAAGTTGCTTCCACATTTTTGGGTATCTTTATAGCAGCACCCCACTCTCTGTGGTAACAATTTTCTGTTAGTCCATTTTCATACTGCTGTAAAGAACTGCCCAAGAGTGTGTTATTTATAAAGGAGAGAGGTTTAATTGACTTACGGTTCTGCATGGCCAGGGAAGCCTCAGGAAACACAATCATGGTGGAAAGTGAAGGGGAAGCAAAGTACCTTCTTCAAAGGCAGTGGAAAGAATGGATGCAGGAGGAACTACCAAACATATAAAACCAGCAGCTCTCATGAGAACTCACTCACTATCACAAGAACCGCATGAGAGAAGCTGCCTCCATAATTCAATTACCTCCCCTGATCTCTCTTTTCACATTTGGAGATGATGAGGATTACAATTCAAGATGATATGTTGGATGGGAACACAGTCAAACCATATCAAAAGACAATAGAAGGAATAATCTTAGAAGAAAAACAGAAAGTGAAGAAAAGTCAAAATCAAGGTCTATAGTCTGGCACATGGAAGAATCACTAGAAGTGGGAAGGGAAGAGATTCCCCAGAGCTAAAAATTTTTCCCACATGGGAATATTCTCACAATCTTAGAGAAAAAGCAGTATTTGTGGGACTACAGAATGACTAAAGATTGTTAGTAGGAGCATTTAAGAAATGCTATCATTGGGCCTCAGAGAGGAAAAGACAGACCTCACAAACTGAACAGCTATAGATTTATGACTTGGATGAAGTGCAAAGTGGCAACATGTGTAAGAAACAAACAAGAAAATTGACATGGTACACAAAGTTATTGGGATATCTCAGACACATTGCGGACACAAATACTGATAAATCACAGAGATAGAGAATGTGAGATGCTTAGACACAGAGACTAAATGTTTATTTTTGTATCCTTCATGTCCAATGCAGAACCTAGTACATAGTGGATTAGTAATGGCTTGAGTTAGTAAATAATGAATGAATGGTAAAAAGAAAATAGCATGAGATTTGGTTTGGAATTCATTTAATAAATATTCATCAGAAATTTGCTGAATACTAACTATGAGCAAAATATGAGATGAAGCATGAAATAAATCAAATGAAAGACTAATTAGACAAACGCATTGATTCAAGATTCAACCTAATAACAAATACAAATGTATTATAACCAACCTGGCACAAGGCAAAAAATAATAAGTGCAATGATGAAAGAGGTATATAGCAAAGCACTATGGGAATGATAAGGAAGGATGAAATTGTTGCTGGAAAAGAATCTTACAAAATGATTGGTAAATATGCTAAATGTTAAAGGCATTCCAGGAGTTTTTCTTTTCTTTTCTTGTCTTGTTTTTTTCCCTTGGTTATACCCCTCTTCTACGTGTTTCAGTCCCCAAAGATCTAGCAGTCTCTATGGAAAATAACTTCATAAGAAATTATAAGTCCAGGCACGGTGACTCATGCCTGTAATCCCAGCACTTTGGGAGGCCGAGGCTGGTGGATCACCTGAGGTCAGGAGTTCGAAACCAGCCTGGCCAACACGGTGAAACCCTGTCTCTACTAAAAATACAAAAAATTGGCCAGGCATGGTGGTGGGCGCCTGTACTCCCAGCTCTCTGGGAAGCTAAAGCAGGAGAATCACTTGAACCCGAGAGGTGGACATTGCAGTGAGCCAAGATCACACCATTGCACCCCAACCTTGGCAACAAGTGTAAAAGTTTGTCTGAAAAGAAATTATAAAATGTTACATGATGAGAATGTCAGCTAACGGTAGCAAAAGCCAAATGCATATATACATACTTGAAGTCTCTTTGTCTAAATGAATGGAATCACCTTTCCTTACCTTGTAGGTCTTTGATTCTGGAGTCATAGATGTGCAGTCAACACCCACAGTCAGGGAAGAGAAATCAGCCACTGATCTGACAGCAAAGCTCTTGCTTCTTGATGAATTGGTGTCCCTAGAAAATGATGTGATTGAGACAAAGAAGAAAAGGAGTTTCTCTGGTTTTGGGTCTCCCCTTGACAGACTCTCAGCTGGCTCTGTAGATCACAAAGGTAAACAGAGGTAAGTGAACTCTTAGAAAAGGAAAGTTTTTATTTTCTAATTATTTTATTCTGGATTCTAAAACAGAGAATTCCACATGAAAAATACAGTGAAAACTTTGTATAGAAACAGATTTGACAGCATGTTAGCTAATCTATAGGTTTAATAATACAGTTTTCAAAATAACTGTTTAGGGAGCAAAATGACTGCCACAGTGTGCATTAGTATTTTTGTCCTAATGTTTCCTAAGTAAGATTCTGTCTTATGCAGATATAAAACAGTTATTATAAGACATTACTGCATTTGGGAGGTGACGCAAAATGTGTGCTCAGTGGTATAAATGTTCTGGTGAGTTGAGTTTTCCATTTGCTAGAGGTAACTGGAATACCCTTTGGTCTTTACCGTTGATACAAACCTTTCCAAATTGTGTGAATGAATCTAAGTGAAAAGCTCTCAGAACTTGGAGTCAGAACACATGTGTTTCTGTCAAATTTCTGTTTCTTTCCATGTGACTTGTAAAGTATCTTATCCTCTCTGACACTCAGCTTATTTATCCACAAAGTGAGAACAATTACTTGGTTCCATAAAATTCAAATAAGATAATCAAATGTAAGTGCTTCATAGAATGCTAATTATTATAATAGATTTAGAGTAGTGAAACATCCCTTTAGGTCAGTAATTTAAAGTCATCATTTCAAACTTAGTTCCTTTTCTTCAATATCTGTTCTTCATACTGTACATTTCGTATTAGAAGTGGCACAAAAGACCACCTAAGTACCATAGACAGACACCTGGGAAATTGACCCAAGATTCCTTTTGTTCACCCTGAACATTTCTCACTAAACTCTGTAAATACTGTTTGCCTTATATATTAGAAAAGGAAATTATGTTTATCACAGCACTATTCACAATAGCAAAGTCATGGAATCACCTAAGTGTCCAACAGTGGTGGACTGGATACAGAAAATATGGAATGTAGACACCATGGAATACTATACAGTCATAAAAAAGAAAAGAATAAAATTATATTCTTTGCAGCTACATGGATGCAGCTGGATGCCATTATTCTAACTGAATTAATACAGAAACAGGAAATCAGATACTAGATGTTCTCACTTGTAAGTGGAAGTTAAACAGTGGGTATCCACGGGCATAAAGATGAAAACAATAGACCCTGGGGGCTCTAAAAGGGGGAAGGGAAGAGGGAGGAGTTGATAAACTACCTACTGAGTATTATGTTCACTATTTGGGTGATGGGTTCACTAAAAGCCCAAACCCCAGGATCGCCCAATATACCCACGTGGCAAACCTACATATGTATACCCTGAATCTAAAATAAAATATTTTTTAAAAATACTTTGTAAAAGATAAAATTTAATTCAAATAAATAAATAAGAAAATTTTAGGAGCTTCAGTAGTGCAACTAGTCAGTGTGCAGTACTTACAAAACAGGAAGCATTAGACTTACCTCATATATGAATATCTACACAAAAGTCATAGATAAAATGTTAGCAAATAGAATCCAACAGCACTTTTAAAAATATAATACATTTTGACCAAGGGGGGCTTATTCTAGGAAAGTAAATATGAGTTAATATTAGTAATTATATAATGTAATATTTCATATTAATAGAACAATAGATAAAAATCATATGATTATATCAATAGATGACAGAAGAGGTATTTGACAAAATCAAATATTTATTAACATCTAAGGAAGTGCAATGGAATAAGAACTGAGAAACGCTTTTTAAACATGATGTATATATATGCGTGTGTTTGTATTTTAGCCCAAAAGCCAGTATCTTATTTAATGGTTGAGGCACGTACTGTGTTCTTAAGTCAAAAAACTCAAAAGCGGCCAGGCGCGGTGGCTCAAGCCTGTAATCCCAGCACTTTGGGAGGCCAAGACGGGCGGATCACGAGGTCAGGAGATCGAGACTATCCTGGCTAAGATGGTGAAACCCCGTCTCTACTAAAAAATACAAAAAACTAGCCGGGCGAGGTGGCGGGCGCCTGTAGTCCCAGCTACTTGGGAGGCTGAGGCAGAAGAATGGCGTAAACCCGGGAGGCGGAGCTTGCAGTGAGCTGAGATCCGGCCACTGCACTCCAGCCCGGGCGACAGAGCGAGACTCCGTCTCAAAAAAAAAAAAAAAAAACTCAAAAGCAGAAACATGTCATCTCCACTTAAGTTAAATTACAAACTTAACACAATTCTAATAAAAAGTGCCATCAGTGTTGATGATAAAGTTCATATAAAAGAATAAAAGCTAGCATAGCCAGAAAAACTCTGCAAAAGAGACAGAAAAAAAAGAGCCCTACCAGATATTAGTAAGCAAAAGAATATAGTTTGAATAAGTGATGTTGGGATATGACGAAAAAGATAAAATTAATTCATTCTCAAACTATACATTATGATAAATTCTAAATGCATCAGAGATTTGATTGAAGAAATAGATGAACCTATATAGGTACTAGAAGAAGACATTATTGGAAGTTCTACATAGAGAAGGAATAGAGAAAGTCTTCTAAATTCAGATGTAAAATTTGAATAGAAAAAATAAGGAAAAAATTAATTACATATTTTAAAGTTTTCATGACAAAAGATACCATAAAACAAAGTAAAAACACAAAGAATAAACTGGAAAAAATGTTTGTAACTTAAATCAAAGGGTTACTATATTTAATATATAAAGAACCTTGAAAATAAAGAAGAAAAGAACAAACTATAGAAAAATTGGGGTAAAAAACAGTAGTCGATTCACGAAAAAAACGCAAATTGCCTTTAGTCATGTGAAAAGATGCACACCATTCTTGTTATAAGAAAAAAGTGTACTATGATTTTACTGATATACAATTCCTCACCTGACAGATTGGTAGAAATGGATTTTTGAAAAACCAGAATAATTACTGAGGCTATGAGAAAAAGGCATTCCCACGTGGTGCTGATTGGAGTGCAAAATGGAACCTACATGGAGACGAATGTCGCAATATCCAGCATAGTGTATGTGTGCTTACTTTTTGGCCCAGCCTTCCTCCTATTTCTAGATATCTCTCCCAAATATATACTAGTAAAAATGTGTTTAGAAGAAGAAAGCATGCATAAGGCTGTTCATTTCAGAACCACTTTTATAAACTTTTATTTAAAAAATAAAATTATAAGCAAAATACAGAAAAATATTGACACCTGTGATAACAAAGAAATGACTCTTAAGGGCAGTTTGTTGTCCGGGGGGAATAACTCTTTTTCGGAGGAGGCTTACTGGATCCTTTAAGTGAAAAGTGGTGTTGACAGACGGCCATCTGGGCATTAGGGTTGCTAATTTCTCTTGGATTAGTGATTGCTTTTAGGAATTTTAGAGGACAGACTGAGTTATGAGTGCATGCTGATATTAATCAGAAACATAAATTTATACTAATATGAATGTTTTTTGGACATTTTGAAATCATGCCATATCAGGTGTTATAATTTTATTTAACATGTTCAACTTATAACTTTATTTCATTTTTTCCATGCCATGAATCCCCTTTCTTATTTGCATCAAGAATGACAGAATTTGATTATCAAATAAATACATATTTGCTTTATTTCACAATACAAACTCAACCATCTCAGAATAGCAATACCAAGATTATCACCAGCAATACGATTTCTCAAAATAGTTTGTAGTTAATAATTTTACTGATGCTCAGATTGTCATACTTTAGCTAATTAGAACATCCTCAAATTGGCTCTTGAGTTCTTTTGAACTGAAATTAGAAATAACAAGTTTCCTTGCTATCAGGTATGACAAGATATTCAAGCTCACTTCGTACATTTTCTTCCCCAACTCTGCCTGGGGAAACAAAATTATGAGTTTTATAAAGAAATATTGTGCAAAGGAGGATTGTAATATTTAAGGTTCATTTACAATGGGCATTTGGCATCGACAGAACAAGTATTTCTATGCATACATTCAACATTTTGCAGCATATTTACATTCAAGTTACATTTCCAAATTCTATGCCAAATAGAGTCTAACTCACCATCACAAATCCCTCAGATATTACTAAAATCCTATTTATTTGGTAGGAGTGCAGTATTATCTTATTAGAAAATAATTTTATGTTCCTACTAGATAAACTGTATTTTTACTACTTCAACGAAATTCACTGACATTTTCTTCCTGGTTGAATGCATTAAATCTGTTTAAATCTATGACTGAAAAATCTTTAGAAAATGTTAGTTATCGGCCGGGCGCGGTGGCTCAAGCCTGTAATCCCAGCACTTTGGGAGGCCGAGACGGGCGGATCACGAGGTCAGGAGATCGAGACCATCCTGACTAACACGGTGAAACCCCGTCTCTACTAAAATACAAAAAACTAGCCGGGCGAGGTGGCGGCGCCTGTAGTCCCAGCTACTTGGGAGGCTGAGGCAGGAGAATGGCGTAAACCCGGGAGGCGGAGCTTGCACTGAGCTGAGATCCGGCCACTGCACTCCAGCCTGGGTGACAGAGCAAGACTCCGTCCCAAAAGAAAAAAAAAAAAAGAAAATGTTAGTTATCAATTCATTGTTTTTGAAAACATATAAATGAAGAGAACATTAAACTTACCTTTCTTATATGACCTTCACCAATAATAGCAGAGAAGGTGGAATTTTCTCTTTATAGAATTTTTGCATCTAAAACAATCAAGAAATTGTGTAATTAGTAAATGAGATAGAAATTTCTCTTTATAAAATTATTTTGGCTAAAAAATGACAGAATTAGAAAACTTCTGTTTTGCAAACCCTAATGAAATGATGGATCTAGACAATTATCATTAACTACTGTTAGCATCAGAAGAAGAAAACAGCAAGTCATTATATGCCTTCTGATAATAGAATCCAGCACTACCTATAAAATAGTACTGCCAAAAGCAGTCTTTTCTCTAGATCTATACATACCAATTTTCAGGAAATGTGAAAGACAGAAGTGAGTTCAGCGACACTACGGGGATGCAAATAGCAAAATCCAGACTGTGGGAAACTGCAGGACAAATAATCCAGTTTCTTCCATAAATAAATTACAGCGTTTGAAGGGATTAAAAAAGAGATAGAAAGGGAAGGGGATTCTAAAGTAGAGGGATTTATTAACCAGTTAAAACGTTTTACGTGTCCTTATTGAAACAATGATCCTTTAAAAAATTAATACACATAACAGACATTTGTGAATGTGAACAGTAATTATTTGGTGATGTTAAATAACGATTATTTACTTTTAAATATGAAATGATATGGACCTTTAAAATGAGAGCGATACCTCAGTTAAATATTTAAATATGAAAGTATTCATCTGATTTAAAAAAAATAATATATGAGTGGTAGTGGAATGGTTGAAGTAAGATTTGCAGTAAGCTGATAATTATTGACTTAGAATGGTGTGCACATGGGAGTTTGTTATACTATTCTATTTTGTCATATGTCTGAACTATTTTATAGTAAATTCCTTTAAAAACTAAGCAATGAGATAAACAGCGATCAGACCTGGTAAAAGAGTAAATAAATTAATCACATAAGGTCAAGAAAATGACTCAATATGTCAAAAACATATGAAGAATAGAATAAAACAAATTAATGTATAGTTTAATAAGAACTTTATGGGAACAAATAAGAGAAAAATAATTACTATTTAAATAACTTTTGGCCCAAGTGCAGTGATTCACAGTTGTAATCCCAGAACTTCGAGAGGCCAAGGTGGGTGGATCACTTGAAGTCAGTAGTTCAAGACCAGCCTGCCTAATATGGTGAAACCCCGTTTCTACTAAAAATACAAAAAAATTAGCTGGGCATGGTGGTGGGCGCCTGTAATCCCAGCTACTCGGCAGGCTGAGGCACAAGAATAACTGGAGTCCAGGAGGCAGAGGTTGCAGGGAGCCAAGATCGCACCACTGCACTCCAGCCTGGGCGACAGAGTGAGGACTCAGTCTCAATAAATAAATAAGTAAGTAAATAAATAAGTAAATAAATAAATAAATAAATAACAGGATATTTTATCAATACTTTTCAAGAAATAGTGAAAACATTTTCAAATTCAGTAATTAAAACAAATTTTGGCACACATAACTAGTGCCCTTTCTGACAGGGTAAGTGGATTATTCTGCTAAGAGAAAATCTTGTAGGAGATGGCTTAGAGGCGTAAACATTAAGGGCACATTCTTGCCTGGGCGCGGTGGCTCACGCCTGTAATGGGAGGCAGAGGCGGGTGGATCACCAGGTCAGGAGATGGAGACCATCCTGGCCAAGGTGGTGCAACTCCGTCTCCACTAAAATACAAAAAATTAGCTGAGCGCGGTGGTGGGAGCCTGCAGTCCCAGCTACTCAGGAGGCTGAGGCAGGGGAATCGCTTGAACCTGTAAGGCAGAGGTTGCAGTGAGCTGAGATCGGGCCACTGCGCTCCAGTCTGGCGACAGAGCAAGAGTCCGTCTCAAAAAAAAAAAAAAAAAAAAAAAAAAAAAAAAAAAAAAAATCTTTAAAAAGAAGAACAAAATTGAGAGGATTCACACTTCCCAATTACAACACTTACTACTAAGCAACAGTAATAAAGAAAGTGTGGTGCAGTCATAAAGACAGACAAACATATCAATAGAATTAATTGAAAGTCCAGAAATAAGCCTGGATGCCTATCATCAACTGATTTTTGGCAAGGG
>NW_016805666.1:4879375-4903271 GCF_001698545.2 Rhinopithecus bieti
TGAGTTTTAGTTAGAAACAATTTCAGACTTGTTTTGAGTTGTAATGATAGTTCAAACATAATACAGTGTTAAAATTTTCTCTCATCTGTTACTAAGGCTTCAACATCATTAAAAAAATTACATATATATATCACATATATATAAACCACAAGACTAAAATGTCACATATTTAGTAACAAGAATGTATAGCTTGCAATTTTGCAACCTTTATGTAAAATAAAATTTTATAAAATTATAATAATTTCGCTTAGAAGAGCTGTACTGAGGGTTATTTACTGCTATTTTTTCAAATTCTATGAGACAAGAATTTTCCTCCTTCCTTATGTGTTGTTAGATTTTTCACAAGACCAGGAATTATTTGTTACTGCTATATGCATAAGTGTGCACAAAAACTTCATGAGTTTCTTATAAATGTCTGTGGTTTTCATGTATATGCCCTCATGTTTTTCCCTTTATCAGGCACACATTCTCTATCTTCTCATACTTACTAAGAGAAGGTAATACATCTGAGATGCACTTTCCATACTCTGTGCTTAAAGATCACATACATCACTTAATTCAGGGATTCATAAACTTTTTGTGTCATAGGTCACTGTAGCAGTTTGGTGAAAGCTATGAACCCCTTCTCAGAATATTTTTTTGAGAGTGATAGAATTTATAAGAGTTCAAAGGTTACCCACTGTTTAGAAACAGAATTATCAAAAACAATTTTTAAAATTAATTTGCCATATAACATATATGAAATATTTTAAATATTTTATTTATTAATACCTAAAATAAGATGTAAAGATATGTCTGCAAACAATAGCTGTAGCTGGGTGCGGTGGCTCATGCCTGTAATCTCAGCACTTTGGGAGGCTAAGGCAGGCAGATCACCTGAGGTTAGGAGTTCGTGACCAGCCTGGACAACATGGTGAAATCCTGTCTCTACTAAAAATACAAAATTCAGCCAGGCGTGGTGGCACTCATCTGTAATCCCAGCTACTCGGGAGGCTGAGGCATGAGAATCGCTTGAACACGTGGGAGGCAGAGGTTTCAGTGAGCGGAGATTGTGCCACAGCACTCCAGCCTGGGTGACAGGGAGACTCTGCCTCAAAAAAGAAATTGTTGTAACTAGTGCAGAACATAATCATTTCAAAGTATCTATGATAACTAAAATGTGCTTTGAAAGTATCTGTGGTTTATGTGAGTAACAATGTTCAGACACAACTATTACTATTATTTCTTTTCTATATTCATAAAGTAAATGCTTTTTTTTATTATTTTTATTTATTTATTTATTTATTTTTTGAGATGGAGTCTTACTCTGTTGCCTAGGCTGGAGGGCAATGGCTTAATCTTTTTTTTTTTTTTTAGATGCAGTTTTGTTCTTGTTGCCCAGACTGGAGTGCAATGGTGAGATCTCGGCTCACTGCCTCCTTCACCTCCCAGATTCAAGTGAGTCTCCTGCCTCAGACTCCCGAGTAGCTGGGATTATGGGCATGGGATAATAGGTGCCTGCCACTATGCCTGGCTAATTTTTGTATTTTTAGTAGGGACTGTGTTTCTCCATGTTGGCCAGGCTGCTCTCGATCTCCTGGCCTCAAGTGATCCACCCACCTCTGCCTTTCAGAATGCTGGGATTACTGGCATGAGCCACTGTGTTCGGTCATAAATGTTATCTTTCATTTACAGGTTAATGGAACTAAAGATGTAACCCTTTCCCATCTACATGTATAGGCCCCAGAATTATATTGCTACATAATCCCAGATTTTAAAACTCTGAGTCACCAGGGTACAAAATGTATTATTTAATTCTAAAATACTACAGAATATCAGAAAAGAAAAAGAAAATTAACTGTACTTTCAAAAAGGTCCACCAGGAGATGGAAACAAAAAAACTCATGAAAGCTAGGGAAAACAAAGATGAAAAGAAACAAATATAAAAAGCTAAACAGGGAAAACCCTATATCAGATCATATTAACTTGAAACGAAGAACCACCTGTTGTTTCCTATTGTGTATTGCTTAACATATTTTTACCTGAATAGGACACTAGCTTCATTTTCTGATTCATGTGCAAATTACTTCAATTCTCCGGGCAACACTAACTCAACTATACTTTGAAGCCCAAAATATTTTCCTCATTTCCATTCACTTGTTTAGAGTCTGAAGTGATCATTTTATTTCTGTTTTCTTGTTTTCGTTTTTTGAGATGGAGTCTTGCTCTGTCGCCCAGGCTGGAGTGCAGTGGCAGAATCTCAGCTTACTGCAAGCTCCACATCCCGAGTTCTAGAGATTCTCCTGCCTCCGCCTACCGAGTAGCTGGGACTCCTGATCTCAAATGATCTGCCTGCCTCAGCCTTCCAAAGTGTTGGGATTACAGGTGTGAGCTACCAAGCACTGCCTTTTCTCTGGAAAAAATAGTATCTACTATCTGAATGACTCTTTAACATTAGAAGATATTGATGGCTAGGCGCAGTGGCTCACGCCTTTAATCCCAGCACTTTGGGAGGCCGAGGCAGGCAGATCATCTGAGGCTGGGAGTTTGAGACCAGCATGACCAACATGGTGAAACCGCATCTCTACTAAAAATACAAAATTTGCCGGGTGTGGTGGCTCATGCCTGTAATCCCAGCACTTTGGGAGGCTGAGGCAGGCAGATTGCCTGAGGTCGGGAGTTCAAGACCAGCCTGACCAGCAAAGTGAAACCCCGTCTCTACTAAAAATATAAAAGTTAGCCGGGTGTTGGTGGCACGCTCCTGTAATCCCAGCTCCTTGGGAAGCTGAGGCAGGAGAATCGCTTGAACTCGGGAGGCAGAGGTTGCAGTGAGCCAAGATCGCACCATTGCACTCCAGCCTGGGCAACAGAGTGAGACATCATCTCAAAAAAAGAAAGAAAAGAAAAGAAAAGTAGTGACTTTTTTCAGGAGCATACCTCCCTGGAAGAGATCACGCAAGGAGTGGCCAGGAGAAAAGTATCCTGACCTCTCACCTGCTCTTCCTCTATTCTGTCTTCCCCAAATTATCTATTGCTTGATCCACACCAAAGCCAGAGGGCACAGGAACATTTATGTGTTCCAAAAAGCTCAGCCTTCTAGGACTAAAAGTAGGGTGAGAAAAGGCAGCGTGTGTCTGAGAGCAGAGGGAAGACAGCCAGCAAAATTATACACATTTTGGAGATTTAGGTCAAGAAACACTTTGCTCCAGAATATTGTTATTATATCGCCTAATTGAAAGAGAAAAACTCCATAGGTCATAATCAGAAAAAAAAACAGTTTTTCCTCCCATCCCCTGCATTCCAACCCACTCAGGGGGAGTTGTTGTTCCCTACCCCTTGAATAAACCAAAAGGCAGGTATTAATGGCTCTACTGGTCACGTCGAAATAATAAGAATCCCTCTAGTTACTTGTACTAGAAAAATAACCATATAATAGTAATTCAAATAACCATTATTATATGTGACCTCAAACCATGAATATTAATAAAGCTTCTCTTTCCCCTAGCTTGGACCCCATTCATCCTGGAAGGCTTCAGTGGGAAGGAGCTTGTGGCCATTTTATATTCACACTCTCCCCTACCACAATAGGCTGCCTTTTGTCTCCTCCAGAACTGGGGATGGAGATGCATGCAGAGAAGTAAAACAAAGTCTTACTTGACTTAATATCATGACCTGTCTTTGTGGTCTCATGACTTTGCTGAATGCTCAAAGCTGACTCATTGTGGAATGTTTCTGGGAGTCACATAACCCCCAGTGTGAATAGTAACATAGATGTCCTTACCTCCAAGAATACTCCTCTTCTGGCAGGTCTGGCAGGTTATGCCCCTCATCCTCATCCTATTCTCCCGTCTTCTGCATTTGACACCACCATCAGCATCCTGCTGGGTTTGCTTCACCCTGGCAGAAAGCCCTTGGGGCAAGGTCCCTTCTATAATTGACCCAGGCTCACTCTCTCCACATGCTCTACATCTGCCCACAGAAAACCCACATCCTTGACTCTGGTTACTGAAAGTGAAGCTGTTCTTGGTGCAGTCATCTCTCCAGTCTAGTATCAAGCCAGTTCTCACAGTTTCTTGCCCTTTAGATTTCATAGACACTATTTGATGAGGTTCACCATGCTTCAATGGGCATATTTTAAACTCGAAGTGTTTTTCCTCAAAGCCCTTTCCCCATATGAAGGAAGAGGGGAAATGCCATTGTTTTTCAATAACTTGCTCCCAAGAAATTCTCCTTTCCTGAGCTATTCAGTAGGAATCCTTTTATTGGATTGAAGTTGGAAAAGATTAGTTTGTAGCAACCTCCTTCGGAAATACTACATAAGTCTAGCACCTCACTTTGGAATGCAAAACGAAATACTTCCCACATACTTCCTCTCTACCTTTCTCTCTGTCTCTTTTTTATTCAGCCTTTTAAAGCTACAGCAAAAAACTGAGAAAGCATCCCATTTTAGTATTCTGGCACACTACTTTTTAAAAACCTCTATCACACACTAAGAAGGAGGTATTGTTACCAGAAAGAGGTCCCAAACCAGACCCCAAGAAAGGATTCTTGGATCTCACACAGGAAAGAATTTGAGGCGAGTCCACAGAGTAAAGTGAAAGCAATTTTATTACAGAAATAAAGAAACAAAAAAATGGCTACTCCATAGACAGAGTAGGGCCCAAAAGCAAGAGAAGGAATGTGTCCACTTTAGATATAATGCTTGTTTACGTATAAGATAATAAAGCAAAAAAAAAGAAAAAATCTTTGGGGAGATGTGCACTACTACAAGAGCTTATGACAAAGGACTGTTAATGTTTGTGTAACTACTGTCTTCCACAATAATTTATATTATTATATTTAAAGTGAAACTTATTTTTAAACTGAGAATGCTTTTGTTCTTATGATATCATAACATCAGGACATTTCCTGGGCCTACTAAGTCCTGGATCTCTTCCATCAACATTATTAACATGTTTTCTTAGCTGTAAACATCCTCTGACTAAAATGCCTAACCTTCTGGGAATGCTGTCCAGCAAGTCTTAGCCTCATTTTACCCAGCCCCTATTCAAGATGGAGTCTCTTTGGTTCAAATGCCTCTGACATTAGGATCCACATATTATTATGTTTTCAGAGAGACAAAATTATTTCCCTGAGATTATGTTAATATAAATTACATGCCAGATTGTTTAACTCCAAGGCCATGACTTTCCACTTAATTTCTTTGCACAAAGCTACTAGAGCAAGCAAGAGGGGAAAAACGGCAGCGAAGGCAGGCAGTGAGGCAGATGCTTACATTCCTGTGAGGTTCTGATTAGCCTAAGTAAATCTAGGTTTTACATGTGAAATGAGGAAGTAGAGGGAAGAGTCAATTATGCGTTGCCTCAAGTGACTTTCTACAAAGAAATTAAAGTTCTGTGTGAATAAGGTATTTGTCAAAGGCCAGGAACAGTAAGATTCACTTAGAATATATTCATTAAAGGAATACTTTTAGAATTACTGTATCCATGATATATCCTACCAGGACTGCAGCTATCTGAATTCTTGCCTCCTCAGAAGAAAGACTTTGACTGAGGAGCATAAAGCAGAAGAAGAGACCTAGGCAAGTTTTAGAGTAGGGGTTTATTAAAAAGATTTAGAGCAGGAATGAAAAGTAAGCTACACTTGGAAAAAGGCCAAGCGGACATCTTCCTGTTTGACCTTGGCCTTAAGGTTTTATATGCTGACCTACTTCCGGCATCTGGCGTCGCTCTTTCAGTGGAATGCCCCTAGAAGGTCATGTACCAGTTAAACGCCACCATTTAACCTCTTAAAGCACATGCTTGAGCCCACTCACCCAACTCCTGAGATCTTATCAGGAAGCTGCTGATCACCAGTTTCAGATATTTCTGATCTATAGGGAAACTGCCTTTCTCTGTGCTGGCTGTGACCAATTATTACTTTAGAGAGGCCGTGTGACAAATGCTTGACCATCACCTGTGGTTACCTGACTTTCCTGGTGGGGTGTGGCGGCCGTCTTCTGCTCCGTTCCTGTTCATGCCCCAGTACAGCTCTATGCACTGTAACAATAGGTTCAGGCTAAAGTTGAGACTAGCAATGCCAGATTCAATTTGTCAGGTATGATTGCCCTTCTTGACAAAAATCCCAAAGATTACGGTAAAAATTCTAACATTTTCTTTTCTTTCTAACTCGTTGTGAAGAAATGCCACAGAACTAGGCCAATCACGGCATCTCAAAGTTTATGCTTTTCTTTTTTAGCTCTTATTTGGTCATCTCCAGAGGACGTAGTTGAGAACGAGCTCCATTTCAGGTGTGAGAAAACAGAAAAGGGATTCAGTATTAATCGAAATGTGACTGAGGCATTTCTCAATCAATAGAGGTGTATTTGGCTAAAGTTGAAGATACTCGCGGGGAAAAAGAATCCAAGTCCCAGGAGCACCTGTGACCTGTGCTTTTTCCAAAGCGTGTTTTCAAGGGGAAAGAGCATGCAGGAGGGGGAAAAAGGCAGGAAGGGCAGGCAGTGAGGCAGATGCTTCCATTCTTGTGAGGCTCTGACGAGCCTCAGTAAATCTACATTTTACATATGACAAGAGCAAGTAGAGGGAAAAGTCAGTGATGCATTCTCTCGTGCTCAGTAAATCTACAGTTTACATAAGATAAAGTAAACATGTGTAAAGAGGGAATAGAGGAAATTAGGCTGTGATATGGGGTTGTGGAATTATAGCTCAGTTTAGAAACAGAAGGAAGGCAGTAGTATTGACTCAGTTTTCGAACTTAACTTTCCCTTTGGCATAGTGATTTGAGGAGATTCCATGTTCTTTCACAACAGTGTGTTGCCCTTTTAAGTGCTGCCTTCTTTAACAATGGGAAATGCCTTTGAGCATAATGATCTTGGGCCACCGTTGCCAGTGACTGTTCCTTACTGCATACCTCTTCTCCACTCAGCTCAAGAACACAGGATGAGACAGTCCTGTTACCTTTTCTCCCAACCCAACTTATGTATGAAGATTTAAAACTGTCTCCCAAAGGGATAATACTCGATTCCATATATAGGCTTTGCAATGTATTACACACCCTAACCCCCAAAAGAGCATTCTACAGGATATTTCTGTATTAAATCCATTTGCTGAACAGAAGTTTTAGAGGTTTTAAAAGTTTCATTAGCTCCTCAAGATTCATGAGCCAAGCAAATGGAGACCCTCTCTGCTTTATATGATAAATTCCATATTACCGGTGGAGGGTGTCCAGGTTCTTGGCGTCTTGAACAAAGAATTAAACAAAACACACAAACAAAGCAAGGAAAGAATGAAGCGACAAATGCAGAAATTTATTGAAAATGAAAGTACACTCCACAGGGTGGGAGCGGGGCTCAAGGGCCCCGTTATAGAATTTTGAGGAGTTTTACATACCCTCTAGAGGATTCCATTGGTTACTCGGTGTACGCCCTGTGTAAATGAAGGGATGAAATAAAGTTACAAAGTCACATACTGGGCACGCCCTATGGAGAGGATATTTTCTGTCATAGCTGAAGTGTGCATCGGGCTTATGTTCCCTGCCTCCAGACCCTACCTATTTTCCTGCCTCATCTACAGCCATTTCCAAATTAAGCATGCCAATACAGTCACTTAAATCTCATTATGTGATTCCAGTACTCACGGTTTCTTTCTGAATGCCTGTCCATGTGGCCAATCCCGTGAGATAATACATTAGAAGCTGACATTATGGCTAGTCAGCTCCATCATCATAAATTGAGCAGAATCTGTTGAAAAGTGAATGATCACTTTTGACACAGAATCCTAGAAGTCAAAAGTAAACTTCCTGCTAAGTGAATTAGCACTTTCTTTTGTTATTCAAAACTACCCCACTTATTAAGTGGGGTAAAACCCTACTTAATAAATTATTTTCCTTCTCATCCTTCACAGGTTCTTGCCAAGACCTGCATCTTGGGCTATTCTCACATGTCAGTCCTTCCAAGGTTGTATATAGTGATATCTATCCTAATGTAAACATTTCTTAGTTTTGCATTGTAATTTTAAATTGCAGTAACCAAGATTGCAAGATTCATGGAGGATCATTTATTTTTTCTACATGCTCCTTAAGTTTTTCCTACGTTTTCTAAGTTTTTTCTAGAATCCCCAAATTGGGTGTGGTCTCTTCTCTCTTGGAATTACTCCATTTACTAAATTGTTGAGAAACAATTTACCAGTTGTTTCTGTCCTGGATGTGAAGGGCCTGTTAGGAAAAAAATGGCTTTTGCCCTGTCCTTCATGCACTCCTTCCCAGGGAAGGAATGGCCACTTCTCTGATTGGTCAGTTTGGGAGGAGTAGTTGAGCCTGTTCAGGTTATCTGCTTGCTTCCTCTTTTTATTGGAAAACAATGACTAGTTATAAAAGTCTGTCTAATACAGGGAGAAAACAACAGGAAGCCTTATGAAATTCAGATGTAAAGACACATTGTATATTCAATTTGATCAGTAACAAAAATGACATTTTGTTTACTATATATTGACCACTCATATTTTATTTCTCTACTGTTTCTGAATGTGGACTTGAGAAAAAAAAAGGCAGTATATTTTGGTTCCTTAAAACCATATCACCATTCAGATGTAATGTGCTCCTTCATCCTATCATTCTGGAATTTGAATTTAAATTTTAACTTGGTTTTGGGCACTTTGATTATTTCCCTTCTCACAGGTTCTTGCCAAGACCTGCATCTTGGACTCTTCTCACATGTCAGTCTTTCCAAGGTTGTATATAGTGATATCTGTCCTAATGTAAACATTTCTTAGTTTTGCATTGTAATTTTAAATTGCAGTAACCAAGATTGCAGGATTCATGGATGATCATTTATTTTTTCTACATGCTCCTTAAGTTTTTCTTACGTTTTCTAAGTTTTTTCTAGAACCCCCAAATTGGGTGTGGTCTCTTCTCTCCTGGAATCTCAGAGCACTGTGAATCTCATGGTATTAGATAACTATTGCTACGCAACAATTACCTACAATTAACAACAATACACATTTTTGTTCTCATACACTTTTTGTGCACCAGAAATCCAGGAAAAGCTTGACTCATTTTTTTCCAGCTCAGGGTCTCTCTTAAGGTTACAGTGAAGAGTTGGCCTAGGGCTTCAGTCATCTGAAAGTTATAGTGAGGCTGGAGTATTCACTTCCAAAATGGCCGCTCACTTGGCCGAAGGCAGGAAGTCTCTGTCCGTCACTGGCGGTTGGCAAGAGGGCTTAGTTCTTTGCCATGTAAACCTCTCTACAGGGTTGTTAGCATGCACTTAGGAAATGACAGCTGGCTTCCCCCAGAAGGAGTGATCCAACAAAGTAAGGCAGAAGCTGCAATAGCTTTCATTACTTCCAACAGTGTCATTTCCACAATAGTCTATTGGCTGGAGAAGTCAGCCCTATTCAATGCGGAAGGAGACTACATAATGGGAGAATTATTGGGGTCCACCTTGGAGTCTGGCTAGTACACTCATGTAAGGTTTTTTTTTTTTTTTTTTTGAGACGGAGTCTCGCTCTGTCGCCCAGGCTGGAGTGCAGTGGTCGGATCTCAGCTCACTGCAAGCTCCGCCTCCCGGGTTTACGCCATTCTCCTGCCTCAGCCTCCCGAGTAGCTGGGACTACAGGCGCCGCCACCTCGCCCGGCTAGTTTTTTGTATTTTTTAGTAGAGACGGGGTTTCACCGTGTTAGCCAGGATGGTCTCGATCTCCTGACCTCGTGATCCGCCCGTCTCGGCCTCCCAAAGTGCTGGGATTACAGGCTTGAGCCACCGCGCCCGGCCTCATGTAAGGTTTATACTATAATAAATAATTTCCCTGGTTTACTAATCTAAATTACTGAACTATTTGAAGGAACATTCTTTTTTAGTGATTACCGTTTTCTCCCATTTTGGATAGTACTCAGTGTCGGTGGAGCTCTGTGCCTTTCTTGAAGGAGGACTAGCATTTTAGTGCCCCTTTACTATGTAGTAGTGAAATCAGACTACCGAGTTTAAGGAACATTTTCCACACTCTGATTTGAAGTTTCTTTCCTTGGATCTCGAAACCATGAACAGGATTAGTAAAAGTTGTTGTATCCAACAAATGGAAGGAAAAAAAGTTTTAATGACACCTGAAACACCTATTAAGAACAGTTAAACAACATTTAGACATTGAAATTTTAAATGAAGTGCTAGTCTGTAAAATAAGCCTTACAAATTTTAAAGGCATAGTTATCATAAAAAACATGTTCTCAAGCTACAATGTGATTAAATAAATGACAGAAGGATAACCAAAAAGAAGCTGCAATTCTCAAGTCATTTAATGAGAATAACATTATCTAAACACCAAAACCACATATGGAGAGAATAAGAAAAGAAAACTGTAGGACAGCCTCATTAATGACTACAGATAGAAAATTCCTACCAAAAAAAAATAGCAAAACAAATCCAGCAATGTATTTAAAAAATGCCATTATCATGTTGTTTATCACAAAAATACGATGTAAGCTTAATTTACTTTGAAAATCAATTAATGGAGTTAACAAATTGAAGATATAAATCACATCATCTCTATAGACTCAGAAAAAGCATTCAGTAAAGCTAAACCCCCACCTATGATTGAAATCAATTGTAAATTAATAATACAAGGAAACTTTTTTAACCAAGTAAGGGACACTGTTAAAAATGCCTACAACATTTATTCTTAAATGATGCCACTTACAACAACAAAAAGGTCTCTGGAGAAAATTTTAACAATTTATTTGAAGACGTTAAAAACACTCTAAATAAATGATCTTGGATAGTAAGAATCAATATCATAAAGATTTCAATTCTCCCCTAAATGAATTATACCTGGATTCAGTACAATTCTAGTCAGAACAGCAATAGGATATTCTATGGAACTTGACAAGCTGAATCTAAAATTTCTGAATCATTAGGCATGAATATAGATTTTTAAAAAAGAAACATGATTTTACTCACCCCATAAACACAAATTAAATTTGTTCTTGTTTATTTTGTTTTGAGATGGGGTCTCGCTATATTGCTCAATCTGATCTGAACTTCTGGACTCAAGGGGTAGTCCCTCCTCAATCTCCCAAGTAGCTAGTAGTGCAGATATGAGCCACTGTGCCTTGCACAAATTAATTTCAACATATTAAAAACTGAAATGTGAGAGGCAAACCTACAAAAATATTTTATGACATAGGAGAATATCTTCATAATATTAGGGTAGAAGTGATTTATTACATGAGATGCAAAAATATTGATGTTTTAAAAGAACATCAAAGATTTTTTTAAAAAATCACAATAAAGAAGGTGAATCACAGATGGGAGAAGATATCTGAAATTTATAACTCTCAAAGTCTAATATTCAGAGTATTCAAAGCCCTCCTACAGATAGATGTTTAAAAGAAAAGAAAAATATAGAAAAACAGGCAGCAGATTCAAACAGGCACTTTCAAAAGAAGAAATCCAAGTGGCCAATAAACAAATGAAAAGCTGAGCAACATCATTAGTATTCAGGGAAAGTAAATTAAAACCACAATGATATATGATTACCAAAGCATTAGGCTGGCAAAATTAAAAATCCCAGAATACAAGGGCTGGCATAAATTTGAAATAATAGGAACTATCATACACTGCTCTTGGGTTCATAAATTCATACAATAACTTTGGAAAATAATATGACACTATGGAATAAAATTAAGTATAGGCATAGCTGTCAATTCTACTACTGGGAATATACTGTAGAGGAATCCTTACATGAACACCAAAGGCATGTACAGCCGAACAATACGTAACAACAACAAATAGAGGAAATACCTCAAATTTCCATCTATAGTAGGATGGATAAACAAATGGTTGCGTATTCATGCAATGAAATATTATACAGCAGTGGCTGTGTGCAGTGGCTCAAGTCTGTAATCCCAGTACTTTGGGAGGCCGAGGTGGGCGGATCACAAGGTCAGGAGATGGAGACCATCCTGGCTAGCACGGTGAAAGCCCGTCTCTACTAAAAATACAAAAAATTAGCCAGGCGCGGTGGCGGGCGCCTGTAGTCCCAGCTACTCAGGAGGCTGAGGCAGGAGAATGGCGTGAACTTGGGAAGTGGAGATGGCAGTGAGCCGACATCACACCACTGAACTCCAGCCTGGGTAAGAGAGCGAGACTCTGTCTCAAAAAAAAAAAGAAAAGAAAAGAAAAGAAAAGAAAGGAAATATTACATAGCAGTAAAATAAAGGAACTACAGCTCCACATATCAGCTTGGAAAAAATCTCAAAACACATAATATTTGCTGAAAGAAGTAGAGAAGAATTCATACATAACTTTTGTCCCAGCTTGATGGAACTATGATTGACAATATAAATTGTATATATTTAGGGTGTACAGCATGATGTTTTGCTATATGTACACATTGCGAAATGATACCACAATCACATACCTATCACCTGACAGTGACCGTTTTTTGTTTTTTGTTTTGGTGAGAACACTTGAGATCTGCTCTTAGCAAATTTCAAGTATAGGTTATTATTAACTTCATTAACAACATAATAATTAATATTTACATTATTAGCATGTTAATATCAACATTATTAACTATAGTCACAATGCTGTACATTGTTTGTAGTACTCAATTCCTTTTAAGTGAAATTCTGGAATTGTCAAGTAAACAACAGATTTTTGAAGAATACATATAGATTCTGAGATTATGCGAAAATCAAGGGAATTATTAGACCAAAATTTAGTCTATAGATTACTCTGGGACTGAGCCATGCAACAGTTGCAGTTTGGGAGGAGGAATACCGGAATTTCTAAAGTACTGGTAATGCTCTATTTCTTATGCTGCTGCTGGGAATAGGGCTGTTTACTTTTACTCTCTTTAAATTGAACACAGATAAATGTATAGGCTCTACTATGTGTGAAGTGATTCTCAATAAAAAGTTTAAATACAATTTTTCCAACTGCTGTTTCTTAGAATGTAAAATACCTTTAGAAATGGAGTTATCCAAGACTATAAATGTTAAAGAAAATCTTGTGTCACATAGGAAGTTTAGATTTTCGTGTGAAAATTAAAGTTGCATTTAAAATAAACAATCTAATCATTGTCATCATATTAGTTTGATAAATATTCTATATCCTTAAACTACTTTACTTACAGAATATTTCAGAATGGAAAACGTGGGTTGTTTTAAATGCATGTATCATATAAGCCATGTCATACCATCATTTTGTCACAAGAGGGACTAGATAGTCAAAAAGTACAACTTTGCCTTTTGGTTGTAAGATTATATTTTCTATCTAACGTTAATTTTCCATACACTATATTCATGCCAGTGAATGTATTTTAGAGTATAGTACCATTATATATACATATATATTTCATATCAACAAAAATGTTAAAATAACTACTAGCTTGCTGTTTCACTTCTGATGGATATAGATTGTATAGAAAGTATTTAACCAGGCTGTTATGGTTTCTGATTATGTGCTTTATGAAAATTATTTTATTTTGTGTTAGTACTAAAATTCAAAAGTGAATTGATTTATATATATATATTTGTTGTATTTATTTTTCTTATTTGATTTCCAGATATCTGTAAGCATTTACAACCAATCTCCAACTTGATAAGATGAATCGAAGTAATTATGAATTTATTGCTAGAGTAAAACCATGAGTTACTATTTTATCCAGTTGACCAGTAGTTTTCACTTAAACTTGCTTTGCGGAACCTACGGTGTTTCTGGAAGGTCTGTCAGGGGCCACTATATATGGAGTAGGAGGGATACCTTTTTACTGGGACAATTCTTTACTTAACTTTTCATATATTGCTGTCTTTTATAAAGCTTTTTATCTATAGAAATAATTACAAATTGAAAACCACTGGACTAGACTGGTAGGAAAAATTAGTATCAGTTGAAATGTAGGAAATGTTTTTACATGTGTTACCTCATTAGCTCTTTTCAATGTAAAATGTGAACCCTGAGAGGTAGCCTTTGTCTTGTTCACCATCGTAACGCCAATGCAGAGAACAACACATAACACATGGTTAAGTTGGTGTAACACATGGTAATGCATGAAACATTCAAATATCACTTAACAAGTAAGTTTGTTAAGTGAATAAACAGCTCCAGAAGGTGGGCATAACAAGTATTATTTGAATTTTATCAAAAAGCAAAGAGTAGCTTAGAATAAAAGACTTGCAGAGGGTCATACTATCAGTAAGTAAAAGAATCAAGTAGAACCCAAATCCTCCATCTCCTGGATTTTAATACATTTTGGATCAAATCTGGGGGAAAGAAGGTGAGGAGAGAATGGAGAAAAGGGAAAGAAAGGAAGTAGAACAGAATTTAAATTTATTTTGCTTTCCACTATACCGTAGCTGCCTCTTATTTGATTGAGCAGGGAAAGATCAACTGTAGTAAAGCAAAAAAGAAAAACACGTTTTCACTTATTTACATTCATTGTTGAGAAAATAAGTTTTGGTAGGAGAGACCAAAGGATGTTGTTTTAATCATACATATCTCTAAAAGAGTAAAAGGGGCCAGGTGTGGTGGCTCACTCCTGTAATCCCAGGACTTTGGGAAGCCAAGGTGGGTGGATCACCTGAGGTCAGGAGTTCAAGACCAGCCTGGCCAATACAGTGAAACCCCATCTCTTCTAAAAATACAACAAATTAGCTGGGCGTGGTGGCAGGTGCCTGTAATCCTAGCTACTCGGGAGGCGGAGGCAGGAGAATCGGTTGAACCCGGGAGGCAGAGGTTACAGTGAACCGAGATTGCGCCATTGCACTCCAGCCTGGGCAACAAGAGCGAAACTCCGTCTCAGAAAATAAAAAAAAAAAAGTAAACGTATTATTTTTTCCTGACAATGTCTATTTCTAAAGGGAGTTTGGGGAATCAGTGCAGGTATCATGTGACTGCTTTCCCCAGCTGCTATTTCCTTCCCTTTCTCACAAGTCCTTCAAACACCTGGGAGGACTGGTTTTTCACTTCCTCTCATTCATGTTGTTGGCAGAATTCAGTTCCTTACAGTGGCAGGACCAAGATCCCCATTTGCTTTCAAAAACTAGTAGGCTGGGTATGGTGGCTTAGGCTGGTAATCCCAGCATTTTGGGAGGCCAAGGTGGGTGGATCACCTGAGGTCAGGAGTTTGAGACCAGCCTGGCCAACATGATGAAACCCTGTCTCTACTAAAAATACAAAAATTACCCAGGCGTGGTGGCGTGCACCTGTGATCCCAGCTACTCAAGAGGCTGAGGCAGGAGAATTGCTTGAGCCTAGGAGACAAAGGTTGTAGAAGGCGAGATCATGCCAACACCGTATCAGTTTCCATGTCTATTTTTATTAGCCTTGTGTGCATAGCACCAAGCACAGAATCTGGCATATAGAAGGTATTAAGTAAATATTAATCGTCTTTAAGTACATTATTTTAATTAGAATTAATCAATGTTTATAGGTATTTTCAACGTACAAGGCACAACAGTAAAAACCTCCCATGTTCTCCATACTTTCCAAGACTTTTTTTTCCCCCGAGTCAGAGTCTCGTGCTGTCGCCCAGGTATGAGGGCAGTGGCGCGATCTCAGCTCGCTGCAACCTCAGCCTCCTGGATTTAAGCGATTCTCATGCCTCAGCCTCCCAAGTAGCTGGGATTATAGGAGTGCGCCACCACACCCGGCTAATTTTTGTATTTTTAGTAGAGATCAGGTTTCACCATGTTGGCCAGGCTGATCTCAAACTCCTGACCTCAAGTGATCTCCCCACCTCAGCCTCCCAAATTGCTGGGATTATAGGCATGAGCCACCGTGCCTGGCCTCCAAGACCTTTGCTAAGTTATTTACTTCGTAGTAATATCAGGAGCACTGATATGACTGTGTAGTTAAGGAAAAAAATTGGCATAATTATTTTCCTCTACTATTTACATTAAATCATCATCAATCTGAGAGTAGTCAGTTACAGGTTTTTGAGGGAAAAGGTTATTTCTGACTCATTTCTTCCACCCATTAACAGCTGCAAAAAGAACCTTATACACAGCAGATACACAGTAAATTATAATAGAAAAAACAATTAAATCAAAATAAGAAAAGCCTCGAAGGTATTAAGGTTTTCATTCATGTTTAGTGTTTAAACTAGTATAAAGTAATTATTGGTAAATAAGTATAGTTTAATAATATGATAGTAGGAATTAGAGAAGAACTAAAGAAGTTACTGAAAATGTTCTGAAGCAAATATTTTCTTGACTGTTTAAACTCCTGAAAATTAAGTTTTCTTGTGAGACACTATGTCCTACATCACTGAGATTTTCAAGCAATGAAGTATATCACCATTGGTCAAAAAATTGAAGCAGGCCAGGCATGGTGGCTCACACCTTTAATCCCAGCAGTTCAGGATGCCAAGATGAAGGATCACTCGTGCCCAGGAGTTTGAGATGAGACTGGGCAACATGGCAAGACTCCCATTTCTACAAAGAATTCAAAACAATTAATCAGACATGGTGGCACACACTTATAGTCCCAGCTACTCAGGAGGCTGAAGTGAGAGGATCACTTGAGCCCTGGAGGTTGAGGCTGCAGTAAGCCATGATCACACCACTGCATTCCAGCAGAATTCCTTACATTTGGCGGGAGAAGAGCATTTTAAGTTTATTTCTCGTTACAAAAGTGTTTGTCTGCTGGTAATGTTCTGTTTCTTGGTCTGGGAATTTATTACACTTAAAATCTGTACATGTCTAATATTTTTATAATGTGCCCTTCTTTCTGCCCTCTTTTCTGCATGTATATTTTGTCAACAATAAGCCTAACACTTTTATAAGCCAGTTACCTTTTCTATGAGATGAATCACTGATTTACATAGGCTTCTTAGACTCTCCCTGCTGTCTCTTTCTTCATAAACATTCACACTGGCCTTAATTCCCACGGCCAGTGAAAGTTATACAACCGAAGTTCTGGATCCTCTCTTGTTAGGATTTTGGCTTGATAGAACTAAGTGATGATAATATTAGCAAATCAAATTGAAAAGTTTCTAAAGTGCGTCTTATTTTTAAAGGGGTAATTTACAGAAAATATAAGGTGGAAGTTATGTTCGACCTTTGGTAGTACTGTGTGGATTTTTTATACTTCGTTTTAATAATGAAGATGTTTAATTTATTTCAAACAGTATTTAACAAAGAGAATATAAGCAAATGTCGACCATCACATACAAAGTTTTTCTGGGTGAAGTTTAAGGAAAGACATGAGAGGCAAATACTCTTTCCTGTCCCACCATCATCCTTCTTTAGATGAGCCATTCTGAAGCAAAGTTTGTGAAAAATGACTGCTCCAGTTTAATCTTCACCAAATAACAGGAAAATACAATTTGAAGGGGGAAGGGATTTTCTCAAACTAAAGCACTTAGTTGGCAGATTAGTATGCTGATAAGACCTGGCTTTTGGTTTGGTCTATTTGAATTTGGATAAGTTAACTTCTCTAAGCCTCAGTTTCCTCATATGTAAAATGGAGCTAATAATATCTAGTAATATCTACTCCCACAGATGTTGAAAATATGAGATAGTGTCTGGCACATAGTGGGTACTGGTGATGAGAACTATCATGTTTATTCCAGCTCCCAAAGAAAGCCCCCAGATCTCCATAAAATAAAATGACAGAAATAATGATCAATAACTTGCACTTTAGCTTCACAATGTCCTCCTTGGTTTGTTTCAGGAAAGTAGTAGATCATCCAAAAAGGCGATTTGGTATCCCCATGGATCGGATTGGTAGAAACCGGCTTTCAAATTCCAGAGGCTAATTGATTCCAATTGTGAGTACAATTTGAATAAGTAACAATATATGCAGGCATTTGATTAACATTTCACAACGGAGTAATCAATCCATTCTTGCTTTTAAGTCCCCCTTTTGATTTCCTAGCTTATCAATTCACTTTTCAATCATTTATGTATTCAATTAGTATAGTATATTAATGTTAAATCACTTAAATGATAGTGAAAAAGCAAAAGAATGTGCTAGTTCTGCTTCACTCTCCAAAATTAGTGATTTAGTAATTTTCAGACTCCTATGTAATTAACCATTGAATATTAATATGCAGATAAGGGTTAAAGTCCTAGTCAATATATTAAATCTCCTTCATAAACGTATAACAATCCCTGTGTTATGAAGAAGACACATTCAAGTGATACACATCATCTTGTTGTCAATAAGTACGTTTTTAGAATTATGATAACGTGGAGCACAGGAGAGAAAATGCACAGCAGAAAGAGCATTAGCAATGGAATCAAAACACTATCCAAATCTTGATTCTTTCATTCATTCATTAGCTTGTTCCTGTTAAGATAGTTTATTTTTCTACAGCTTGTACATTTCAATAATAATGTAGAGGTATTATGAAGATTAAATTAGATGTTTGTAGTGGGCCTACAATATATTGGATACACAATGCATGGCAAGTGATAGTTGATATTACAGTTCTAAAAATTTACTGTTCCAGGCCTTATACTTGGCACTTTATGTGCATTGCTTCACTTAATCATTTTATTTCATAAAGCAATACTATCACTATCTCCAATATCTTGAGAAGTATTGATGTATAATGGTTAAAGTTGCCAGCTAAAGAGATCAGGCTTTATGGGTTCAAATTCCAGGTCATCTATCAATATTTGTTAGCTATGGGAACTTATTTAAATTCTGAAACACTCCTTCATTAAATTAGAATAATAATTTCTACCATATAGCATTGTCCTGAGGATTAAATAGATACATATTAAGCACTTATAATAGTACCTGACATGTTAATTTCTTCATAAGTATTAGTTAATATTATTATTATACAAATAAATGGAAGGCTTAGAAATATTAACTTACAGTGCCACATAGAGTATAAGTGGTACACACAGAATTAAAATCCAGAAAGGTTACATCCTGAGTGGATATGTTAAACACAGCATTTAATCATACATATCCTTTAAACACTAAGTAAATGTTTTTTGAACGTGAAATCTTAGCAATATGTTTTCTTCCAATAGGGCTTATAGAAGGTGCATCCTCGCTTCCTAAAAATAAGACAAACTGGAACTGCTTTAACAATCCGAGGCTAGAGAAGAGGGAATTCTGCCTTCTGCTTCTCTAGAGATGATCCTTAGAACAATAATTTAGAGGCCCCAAAAGTATCACATTAGCCCTGATCTTCTCTTAATTTAAATCTCCCCATTTTGTTCCTCCTTCTCATGCTCTAAAACCACAATAAATAGTCAGTATTTTATCTCAGCTCTCTCATTCTCAGAATCACTCAGTTAAAATAAATTTCTTTATCATGCAGTTGTTTAATGAACCTCTGCGGTTAATGAATGCCTGTAGATACAAGAGAACTTCCTGAATCCTGCCAAGAACACTGCCTTTTAATCAGCATCATCTTCAAAATAGGTTGAACATTATTTCTTCATATCTAGAGATATACCAAGTTTGGTCACTCTTCAAGATTGTTAAAAATTACCACATTATATTTGAGTAGAAACTAGCTAATTGCTATTTAAAAACCAAGTAACTCTTTGAGTCCTCCAGTTTCTTGATGTTCTGAGAACATTATGACAATAAGGTAAAATTAATCAAGTTTGATTGGTTTCCACATATACCTTTACCACCCTTGATTATCACCCATTTCAACATTTTTTAGTTCAACCACAACAAGTTATGATAAATTATACGGGGAACTCATTTTCACACGAAATTTTTTTTTTTTTTTTTGAGACCGAGTCTCACTCTTTGGTCAGGGTGAAGTGCAGTGGCTGGATCTCAGCTCACTGCATCCTCCCCCTCCCGGGTTCAAGCGATTCTCTTGCCTCAGCCTCCCGAGTATCTGGGACTACAGATGCCCGCCACCACCCGCCGGCTACTGTTTTAAAATATATTTTAGTAGAGACGAGGTTTCACCATGTTGGGCAGGATGGTCTGGATCTCCTGACCTTGTCAATCTCCCGCCTCCGCCTCCCAAAGTGCTGAGATTATAGGCGTGAGTCCCTGTGCCCGGCCTTGAATTTTTATATGAAGACTGAGACCGTAGAAATTTCAGCTAGCTACTAAACTATGAAGACAGTTGAATTAATACAGTGCTTCCTGAATCACTGTTGGGTGAAATCCAGTCAATTTGTATGTTGTGTCCTTTACTTTTCTTTTCTTTTTTTGAGACAGAGTCTTGCTCTGTCGCCCGGGCTGGAGTGCAGTGGCCGGATCTCAGCTCACTGCAAGCTCCGCCTCCCGGGTTCCCGCCATTCTCCTGCCTCAGCCTCCCGAGTAGCTGGGACTACAGGCGCCGCCACCTCGCCTGGCTAGTTTTTTGTATTTTTTAGCAGAGACGGGGTTTCACCAGGTTAGCCAGGATGGTCTCGATCTCCTGACCTCGTGATCCACCCACCTGGGCCTCCCAAAGTGCTGGGATTACAGGTGTGAGCCACCACACCCAGCCCTGTTGTGTCCTTTTCTTAGCAAACTTTGTTGAGCATCTTGACAATCACTGTTCTTATATTAAAATTGCAAGGTGAGAATATCATAAAAGAATCGATTTAGAAAAGAACTTATCATAAATTTTCCCTTTCCCATTCATCAGTCATTGTGGGTTCACCTCTTCAACCATTATGTTTCTATTTCTTTTCCATCGCTGCCACCAAGATTTCTCTCAGACATTTGTTTATTTCCTCATGTGAAGTTTCATGTTATGTAGTTTATGAATAACAAAAGACATGAGATGATAATATATTTCTAATTTCCAATCAAATTTTCAAAGTTACTTTTGATATTTTTATCTATTGTCACAATATTCCTTTGGATTAAACAGGGGTTGTACTAAAGTGTATCATTTAATAGATAGCAACTTAAAAGTCATTAAATACGGTTCACACAATCATACAGCTAAGAGGTTCAAAAACATAAAGTTTCATTTAGTCCAACCCCATTTTTTAAAACAATGCAGGAAAATGGAGCTTGCAAGAGGAAATTAACTTGTCTCAAATTTTATAGACTCTTGGGCAGAGCAAAATCTGGGGTCCAGGTCTTTGGACTTACAGGCCAACATTCTCTTCATGACCCAAAAGGTCTTCTTGGTGCTAAGTTTTCATTGTTGAATGCTAAATTCTTTGGCTATACATTTCTAAGATGAACAGAAATCGTATCTCACACTTTACAAACATCTTTGTTTCACTTCTGTGCAGGTTGATGGATTTACTTTTGGAGCAGGTTTATTTGTGGGTTTTCATTTTCTGGGTTTCACTTTAACACTTCACATTAAAAGTAAAACTGCTGCCTAATTATGGAAGTGTTGCTTGATTTGAGGTCATGTCTAGACACAGCTGCTCTATGATAGCCTAGTATAGAGGCCAAATGCCCCCTGGAGCTTTGCTAACAGCCACTGACATGAGGCCGATTGATAAATATGAGAAAAATCACACAAATTTATTTAACATTTACACATGGGACCTTCAGAATGAAGACCTCAACTCTCCATGGAGGTACAGAGATGCTTATATCACATCTTAAGGTTACAGAAAGAATGCAGACTCAGAGCATGGCCACAACCAGGTTTTATCAATCGTTCCAAGGCAGGTTATGGGAGAGAGAATGGAAGAGGCTTGGCTAGCAAAGGTGGACTTGTTATGTAGATGAAACCTCATCGGCAGCAGCCCTCAGAGAATTTAGATGGTGAATGTTGGTTTTCAGTCCTTTAAAGGTATCAAACTCTCAGTTAATCTTTCCTAGTTCTGGACAAGGGAATGGCTGCCTGCATGAATGCAAATTCTCCACAGATCTACACATGCAAATTTCCTCCACGAAAGACGCATTTTCAGGATCACTTCAGAATATGTTAAAGAAATATATTTTGGAGTAAAATATTTTTTATTAACTTCAATCCCCACTTTGAAACTTAAAAAGCATTTCACACATTAAAAGCCAAACTAATAGCTTTGGAGAGATTTGGAATGGAGGTTGTTAGATAGAAATAGACAAAAAATGGAAAGACAAATTGGGATAAACAGAAAAAAGTAAATTTAAATATATTATCTCACATCTTGTTTAGTCGTCTCTTAGTCCTGAGAATAGATCGGTTCAGTTAAATCGCTGTGTCCCATTCCAGAAGATGGCACTGAAGGTGGACTAGGCCTCTATATGTGATGCAGACAAACAGATCTTTAATAAGAAGTGTTATACCTAGTCTACCCTACACTAGGTATCAAGTATTTCTAAGGAAATAGAAAAAAAAAAAAAGGTTAAGAACTGTCTAGAGCAGTCTATAGACTAGATTTTTTAGAGTCTCTGAAGCATCTTCAGAATGCAATGGCAATATGACAGATTATTCTGAATTGTGGTTCAAGTGAACTTTGAGAAGTCCATATCAGCAGGCCTGAAGGTTGTTTACATATAAGTGGCTGTTATTTCTCTCAAAATTTAAGTTGTCTAACTTCAGTCTGCAGGGCTTTTTGAAAAGCACAGTTTTAATTTCTAGAGATTTCAGGTCAGAAAAAAATGGCAGAAAAAAAACAAAAATGTTAGCTAGGAGACTTGTAGCCAAGAAAGAATTCAAGATTCAGTCCAAACTATAGGCAAATAATAAAATCTCAAAAACAATGAATAAAGCTAGAATCTAACAACAGGTGTCTGTATAGTTTTCTTTTGAAAGATAATTTTTCTTTCTCCACTTCCCCATTTCTACCAAAGACAAGTCATAGTCCTTATTTATTTGCAAAATAAGTTTCAGTCATATTATATATTATACTTGGTCTGATTATTTGCATAAAGTACAGCAAAAATGTGATTGGCCATATAACATCTTTTGAAATTGGCTTTACTGAGACTTTCCTTATAAGGAATCTCAGATTAGACTTTCAAAAGTTTCTTGAGGTTAACCAAATCAAAGATTTATTTGTGCTTGTACCTACCTGTATGAATTGGGTGAATTTCTCTCTTCTCAGGGTCCCAAAATAACTTGAGATTCCTGGGCCTGTCAGAAAGTGACATTCTTTGCTTAAGCAGTCCCCAGCCTTTTCGGCACCAGGGACTGGTTTCCTGGAAGACAATTTTTCCAAGGACCAGGGGACGGGGGGAAATGGTTTTGGGATGAAGCTGTTCGTCCTCAGATCATCAGGCATTAGTTAGACTCTCATAAGGAGCACACAACCTAGATCCCTTGCCTGAACAGTTCACAAGAGGATTCGTGTTCTTATGAGAATCTAATGCCACTGTGGATCTGACAGAAGGTGGAGCTCAGGTGGTAATGCTCACTTGCCCACTGCTCACCTCCTGCTGTGTGGCCCAGTTCCTAACAGACGATAGACATATGCTGATCTGCAACCCAGAGGATGGGAATGCTGCTTTACTTACCACAGGTCAGGAACTTTGTAAAGAAATCACGTAGGCAAGGTATCAGGCAAGCCTTTCCTAGAGGCTTTTTATTGGCTCTATAAAGTCAAACTCAATTCCTCAAAGTAGTCTGGACATTTCTGAAAATACACCACTCCGCTCAAATCCTTGATGAAATATCCAGTGTCTGCAGTTGTGTAATGTTAAAAAAGAAAACATACTCTTCCTGAACTTATATAAGTATATTGCAAAGTAAAACATATTTCAGACTTGACAATGCTTCCTGTATGATTGAACATGCCAAATAAACTGTATATGTTTTTCTTGGACTTCCACGGGCTCTAATATTCCAAAAGGTAGTTTGAGGTAAAAAAGGCTGAATTTAGCATTTGAATTTTGATTTTGGAAAGTTTATCAAACATCAAAAGTTTAAAATACTTGATATCACAAAATAAGATCACAGGTCTCTGTAAAATAAGACATTCATTTAGCTAAAATAATAATTTGGAGATTTCAAAAAGCATAGAGAGGAGACCCAGTTTCCTAAACAATCATAAAGTCTAATAAAGACAGCATGAGGCAAATTGAATCTGTCTCTCCCGCTCTCCCCTT
>NW_016805666.1:4903590-5027571 GCF_001698545.2 Rhinopithecus bieti
GAGAAAACCAAATTTTACCTTTGTATTCATGTATTATTAATGCTAAAGCTAATTTTAATATGTTTATAAACAAATCCACGTAATTTCAATCAGTTTTATAACCTCTTACAATTTTTAAAATTTCTTCAATTTAAAACAATCCTTAAAACCTCTAAACGAGACAAAATAACTAACAAAAACCAAGGCTGGGTGTGGTGGCTCAAGCCTGTAATCCCAGCACTTTTGGAGGCCAAGGCAAGAGGACTACTTGGAGCCCCGAAATTTGAAACCAGCCTTGGCAACAAAGGGGCACCCCATCTGTACAAAAACATTTTTTTTAATTAGTCAAGTTTGGTGGGGCAAGCCTGTAGTCCCAGCTACTTGGGAGGCTGAGTTGGAAGGATCACTTGACCCTGAGAGGTGAAGGCTGCAATGAGCCGTGATCACACCACTATGCTCTAGCCTGGGTAAAAGGCAAGGCCCCCCCTAAAAAAAAAAAAAAGAAAAGAAAAGAAAACGACCACAGACACCCACATTACATGCCTTTTTATAATCCTTCTTACCAAAAACATACTCTACTTCCTCACACACTTTGCATATTTTTTCTCTTATATCTAGTAGTTTTGACTACATGTGGTTATTATAGTGTTAATAATCAGTAACTTTTATCTTAGTAAAAAACCTAGGAAGTAGGTAATTTTAATTACATATCAGATGTAGAGCCCAGGACAAAAGACAATGCCTGGAGAATCTAATTTCTCTCAGCATCTCCCACCAGGGGAGGCATACCTGGGATAGGGGAGATGGACCAGGTGTCACCCCCGAGCCTCATCATAGGCATCTATCTAGACCTCTGAATTGAAAGATTCAAATCAAGATACACAGACTCAGAAACAAAGTAATCAAGTATCAAAAATCTCAAGCAATAGCTTTTTGGCCGTAAGCCTGCCTGATCAATAGACTCAGACAAAATGTCTAAATTAAAATTCTGAAGACATTTCAATCTTATTTTACCAATAATTCTAAAACTATCTTTATTTCTCCAAGATTGCTAAAATCACATGAACTTGAAAAGCATTTGGCCTTAATTTATGAGTACTCATTTATTTTTAAATTATCATGGTACCATGTGTAGACAATATTAAACATGTATAGTTATAAATACATATATACATATACATGTATGTACAGAGACACACAAGGTATAGCATATACTCTGCACACAAAGACTTCATTGTTTTGATTTTAGAATTTTAGCCATAAGACAGGTAAAACTCACTAGTCTAAAAGAAAGATTCAAACTATGCCTTCGTAAATGGAAAATTTAAGGTTTATATGGAGAATCCTTTCTGAGTTTCAGAGAAAACAGGTAGCAAATTTATATCTCAAAGTACAGAGAGAACTTGATTTTTCAAGAAGCTTGGGTATGTCAAAGGAAGATTATAAATGGATGCCAAGATTCCTTAGGAATTAACTGTAAGATTGCATAAGGAGAGCAATCTCATTTAGATAAATAGCTTTTAATTTAGTCTGTGGTTTTCAGGGAGACCACTGAGGTCAGGACAGAACTCATTAAGGAACAAGGCTAACAAAGTATGTTTAGTTTATAGGGCCTAATAATTTAAATATGAAAAAAAGTGGACACAGTTAAAAGGCAAAGCATTTAGATGTTTAAGCATCAAGGGTTTCTGAAAGTTGAACAATGAGAACACAGGGAGGGGAACATCACACACCAGGGCCTGTCTGGGGTTGGGGCAAGGGGAGGGATAGCATTAACAGAAATACCAAATGCATGCGGGGCTTAAAACCTAGATGATGGGTTGATGGGTGCAGCAAACCACCATGGCACATGTATAACTATATAACAAGCCTGCACGTTCTGTACATGCATCCCAGGACTTAAAGTATAATTAAAAAAAAAAAAAATCAAGGCTTTCACTGAATCCCAGGTCCCCCCCCCCAAAAGAGGAAAGCACCATGGAGACCAGGGCACACACTTTGGGCATTTTGCTGCAAATATATTTTTCTAGGTGTTTAAACCGCACCATTGCTTATCTAATGTGCAAATAAACGAGTAACCCCCTGTAGTAACAACCATTTATTGGAAACAACTATAGTTGGCCATGTCTAACACTGTTTCTCTTGCCTCGCTATTACATACACCAAAGTCAAGTTCTCTCACAGTATCAAATAATTTCTAGTCAAAAGCCAAAGCGATCAAGTAACACAATACAGAAGAGAGCAGAGTTTTAGACCTGAGAGGAGGTTGCCTATGACACTTGAAACTGCAAGGAAGGAAGACTCCCAGCAAGGAGGAAGAGTACTCAGAGTAAACTTCTTCTGAGTTCCTGAAGGAGTGTGATCTGCTAGACGTCTTCTCTAGATCATTTCCTGTGGTACCAAAAATGGCAGAGAGGAAGGAGAAGTAGGGAGAAGTGAAAGTAAATGGGAAAACAATCTTTTTTGTTTGAGACGGAGTTTCAAAAAACTCTTGTTGCCCAAGCTGGAGTGCAATGTTGCAATCTCAGCTCACTGCAACCTCCACCTCCCAGGTTCAAGCAATTCTCCTGCCTCAGCCTCCCAAGTAGTTGGGATTACAGGCATGTATCACCACGCCCAACTAATTTTTTTGCATTTAGCGGAGATGGGGTTTCACCATGTTGGTCAGGCTGGTCTCGAACTCCTGACCTCAGGTGTTCCATCTGCCCTGGTCTCCCAAAGTGCTGGGATTTACAGGTGTGAGCCACAGCACCCAGCATGGGAGAACAATTTTTAAGAAAAGAAGGGAACAGAGAGACATGCACATTTAAAAAACAAAAAAAGTTTTAGTCCACTGAAAACAATTTCCAAAACAGGATCCAAAGAGAAAAAGCAGAAAGACACACACAAACACACATACACATATACACACACAGCTCAGATATCAACTTTTAATTAAGCTGATCTTTAACCATAGAGCTTTTTAAAAATCCCTTTAGTTTTTATTATTATCAGATTTTAACTGGGACAAATAGCTGATCTTAATATTTCTGGCTTTGATTTTTTGTTTGTTTGTTTGTTTGAGACAGACTCTCGCTTTGTCACCTAGACTGGAGTGCAGTAGCACCATCTCAGCTCACTGCAACCTCCGCCTCCCAGGTTCAAGAGATTCTTCTGCCTCAGCCTCCCGAGTAGCTAGGATTATAGGCGTGCATCACCATCCCTGGCTAATTTTTATATTTTTAGTAGAGACAGGGTTTCACCGTATTGGCCAGGCTGGTCCTGAACTCATGACCTCATGATCCATCCGCCTTGGCCCCTCAAGTGCTGGGATTACAGGCATGAGCCACCAAGCCTGGACTTCTGATTTTTTTTTTTTAACCAAAAGTACACTCCCTGGTAAAATTAATAAGCCTTAACCAAGGTTCTGACTTAACCAAGGATGTATGAGGTGTCTCCAAAGAAGTGAATGACCACTCCCAAAAAGTCAAAAGTCACACAAATGTCAAACCAATAGGGCCCCCTGACTGGGTATCAAACCCAGGCCTTGATGCTGAAAGCATGGAATTTTAACTAATGGACCACAAGGCAGGATGGCTTTTATTGTTATTCCCTCAGGCGATCTCTTACAAAGGATTTTAACAGTTTTAGGTCAAATTTTTGCTCTTTAATTTAGTCAAGAGAATTTTGAAGGTTAGCTATGACCCTATTATGTATCCTTCTTTCTTTCTTTTTTTTTTTTTTTCTTGAGAAAGAGTCTCCTCTGTCACCAGGCTGGAATGCAGTGGCGCAATCTCGGCTCATTGCAACCTCCACCTCCCAGGTTCAAGTGATTCTCCTGCCTCGGCCTCCCGGGTAGCTGGGACTACAGGCACACGCCACCATGCCCAGATAACATTTGTATTTTTAGTAGAGACGGGGTTTCACCATGTAAGCCAGGATGGTCTCGATCTCTTGACCTCATGATCTGCCACCACAGCCTCCCAAAGTGCTGAGATTACAGGTGTGAGCCACCATGCCCGGCCTATGTATCCTTCTTTTAATTTAATCTTCTCGTCAGTTGTTTGGTATAAGACATCTCTAAATTTTTTTTTGTTTTGTTTTTTTAAATTTAGGAATTTTAGTCTAACTTAAAGGATCCATCTTCTGGCCACTGACAATTAAGATTTCCAGTGGTGTACTTATTCCAGTAACAACTCAATCCAAAAGCCTCTTCATGTAAAGTGCAGAAGGTAATTTTAGGGCATAGAAGAAACAATGCCAAAGATTCCCCCAGCAAAATCTCACTGCCAGAAACAGGCTAAGATAGCAAAAGACTCTTGTTGCCACAGATTTGTGAGGGGGGTGCCAGTCACAGATATGTTAATCTGTGACACCAGGTGTCCCCTCCTGGGATTGGACTTTCCCAGCATTAACCAGGCAACAAGGGCTGAGAAAACAAAAGCCCCTTATGGACAGGACTTCTTATGACAAACCCCCGCCCCCAAGAGTTTGGGAGATTAGTCACAAAAGAAGTCGGGTTCCCAGGCATTTTTAGGATGACCACCTGATGTGACCCAAAAATCATGCCCTTCGGGTGGTGGAGACCAGGAAAGAATGCTCCCACTTAGTCAGATGTCAAGCTCTCCAGGACATAAAATTGAACAAGAGGGAGCTTTATTTGATATCCCTCTTTATGAACAGCACAGAAAGACAGAGACAAAGGAAAAGACTATTTCTGGGAGGAAAGAGATCAAACAATATGAATATTCATACCACAAAGTATCAAAAAGTACACCAGAGATACTATACTTAACTTATGTAAGTTAAGTCACATAAATCTGTGTCTCACGTTACTCAAAATTGTGCAGAGGAATCAGTGATTTTTACCATTCCCCGATCAGATTACACAGAGAGAGAGAGAGGCCAGGAGCTTTTCTGGTAAGAAATTCTTACTCTTTTTGCCAGCAGATTAGGTCTTGGGTTCTCATAACTGTGACTTCCAGCAGGGTGAAGTTTTAATCTCCCTGCTCACTGCACCAAACGGAAGGTGCCAAGGGCTGACTTTAACTTTTGTCCCTCTGAAAGTTTGCGGAAAATCACTGACATGAGGCAGATGTAAGATTAAAAGGAGAAACGGATACAACTTCATTTAATGTGCATGCAGGGGAGCCTTCAGAATGAAGACCCAACCTACCAGTGGTGTACAAAAAAAGTATATATTGAGGTTACAGAAAGAATGCAGGCTCAGAGCATGGCCCAAAACAGGTTTCAGTGGCAAGAGAGGTTATGGGAGAGAGAAAGGAAAGAGGCTTGACTAGCAAAGGTAGTCTTGCTATGTAGATAAAACCCAGAAGCCCTTGGAGAGAATAGATGGCAAATGATCTTTTCTGAACTCTAAAAGCATTAGACTCTCAGCTAATCTTCCCTAGATCGAGACAAGAGGAGGGCTGGCTGCATTAATGCAAATTCTCCACAGATGCAAATTTCCCTCACAAAAAACAGCTTTGTGGAGCCACTTCCAAATAAGTCAAAGAAGTATATTTTGGGTAAAATATTTTGATTTCCATCGCTAGTTCCCAAACCAAACATTAATTTCTTCTCTGATACGTGTTTTCAAAAGAATGGTAATTTGGTATTTATGCAATGCCTTTCTGAAATCATTAATACATTGTACCAAAGTTTCGAGTTTTTAGTAGACTTTAGCTCTAAGCAACTCAAATTCAAACAAGTGTTTTGTCTAAATTTTCCTAGCTTCTCTAGATGAAATTAGCAAGTTCTAGGTCTGTGCCATTGAAATCAGAATGTCAACCTGATAAAATTAGAAATGTGACTATGGGCCGGGCACGGTGGCTCACACCTGTCATCCCAGCACTTTGGGAGGCCGAGGTGGGTGGATCTCCTGAGGTCAGGAGTTTGAGACCAGCCTGGTGAACATGGTGAAACCTCATCTCTACTAAAAATACAAAAATTTAGCCTGGCGTGGTAGCATGTGCCTGTAATCCCAGCTACTCCGGAGGCCGAGACAGGAGAATCGCTTGAACCCGGAAGGCAGAAGTTGCAACCAGCCGAGGTCGTGCATCATTGCACTTCAGCCTGGGCAAACTCCATCTCAAAAAAAAGAAAAAAGAAAAGAAACGTGACCATTAATTGTGCTACCACTTGCTGGCACATCCATTAAGACTTTTCTTCCAATAAGGTGAGATACATGTTGCTGAATTATACTGAAAATTTTTATTTTAGATTTACATTGACATATATTGGCATACCATCGTTCAAATAAATTAATATAACCCAAACACAGCAGAAATCTTGTTTAAATGGCAGTATATGGTGGGATTCTTGGTAGAATGTGCAAAATATACAATTTTTCAATGTGTTACAATAAACAGAAAGTAGTATTCAGGTTTTCTTTGTTCTTCTTTTGTTTGTCATGGCAGTATCCTTTGAACAAAGATTAAAAACTCAAGCAAAATAGAATATAGTTGGTACTTGAAGAAAGGAGTTGTGAAAAGACTTTTATAATTTTATTAAAACGAGCATAAGCACTTAGCTTATATGTTTAAAATATTCTTTTTAATGCATTTTGAACTGAAATTGTTATTTTGCATTATTATCTTCAAAATAAAAATTTGCCATGTAAATAAAGGCTATAATGGAACAGCATGTAATTAAATATTTAACTCTTCTCAAGTGAAGTTGATGGACTTCCACCTGATCTACAGAGTTCTCATTAGCTTTAACAATCTCAACTTTCGTTTTTGCAGATGCAACTTCCTTGGTGAAATGTCACAGAAATATGGAAGATGCTTCACTGAAGTTATTCACACTTCTTAATGATTAAATTTTCAAGGAACTGACCTTCTACAAATCCTTTCCAAAGCTTGAACTTCAGTCCATCACATTACAGCATTGTTACAGCTTCAATGAAATTGTGTAAATCCTTTTGATACATGTACATTTAAAAATTATGTATCTTAATTATTCAAGAATGGTTAACTTCCCCTTAAACCTTACTGTTAAAAATAATAATTAACATAATACAGTGAAATGCCGTCTATATGGATTTGCCATGCACATGTTTGTAGTCAAAGAATAATAACAAAAGACAGATTCGCTTCTGTAAAATTTAGATATAATCTGTTCGTTATTGGGGAATAGGAAAGGCAGTGCTGTATATTTTCTGTTAAGTACTTTTACTTCCCTGTATTCCATTTTTCCAATAGCCTGATAGGTAACAATTATGAAATTAGGCTTCTCTTTTCATATTTTCAATCATGTTCAGAAAATAAAACACAGCCCTAATAAGCATATTGCCTTAGAATTAAGAAAGTGAAGGACATTACTCATTTGTCAAACGTAGATATCCCTTGTCCCCTAAAACTTTCCATTTTTCTAAATTCTGATAGTTAAGAGAAGCAGTGTCTCATTAGGAGGGGAATAAGTACACGCAGAATTAAAAATGAAAGTAGGAGAGAAGTCAAAGAATTACCACCAAGTAATAAACCACCATAACAGGTTAGGGCCAGCTAAGCACACATCATTTTAGCTCAGTACATTTCAGCATAGTACAATGTGATTTTTTTGATATCTTGGACTCATCTAAGAAAATGTTTACTCTGTTTCATATATTGGCTTATTTGGCTTCAATTGCCTTATTATCCTTAATAAGGCAATTGAAGAGCATAATGATTTTGAGAATGATTTCTTTAAAATGATTCAGATTATTTTTGAATGACTTATTAAAACATAAGTTTTGGTATTGTAGAAAGCTCAATTCTCAGTAATAACTATGATGTTACTGTAGCTTGGACACATAGGCCCATTGTGCATTGGATATACGTTGAAAACACACAAAACTCTTCTCAAGTGAAGTTTTTTTCACACAAAAAAATTTTCTGTGGAACAGAGATTCATCATAAGTTACTTAGCAGAAGTTTATAAAGCATCTGAAAACACTTCCTCTGTAAACCCTAAAATCACTGTCTGATACGTGGGAGGAAAAAAGGCTTGGCCAGTAGAGCAAAGTCTTATTTTAGCATAAAAAGAGAGCATTGTGAGAAGGTGTCTTCATATGAAAGGAAAAAGAGAGAAATGGGCAATTGCTAATCTTAACTGAAAATTAATGGACTTCTATGATCCAAAGAATAAAATAAACTCAAAGAAGCATGACAAAACAACATTAAAGAGTTCAACTAAGAAATTGACCTTTATAAACAACGAATTTTCAGTTATCCAATGTGCTTTTAAAGATAAAGTTTAAAAGAGGCAAAAGAGGTAAAGAAATGAACATGTGTACTTAGCATATATATTGGTTTTGTATGTAACTTCTTAGTTTTCTGGACAGTTTTCAAATTGAAAGTCTTCAAAATTAATTTAGGAAAATAGTAAATAAATTTTTTTTTTTCAATTATAGTGGAGGGCTGTAGCAAAGAGAAGTGAATTTTGGGAAAACTAACCAATTCTGTTTTTCATAAATGTGTGTTAGAAAACTAGCAATAGCACACAGGGAAGTATCCTGGAGGACTCATGATTTGAAAGAATTATGTAAGAAGTTATGATATCCTTGTCTGCCTTTCTCCAACCTTGTGAGGAACTATAGAAATGCTCCTATTGCTTACAAGCTCTTTCTTTCCTTGCATTCACATTTGGATATCTGTAAGCTTCTAATCCAACTGGGTTCTGCTTCATGCTTTGACAAAAGGTATTAAAACCTACTTTAGCCTAAAACTTTCTCATGGTAAATATTGGAAGTTAGATTATGCAAATCTATTTCCTACATTCTTTATTTTTTAATTCAAAATTAGACTATGGCATCCAATTTAATTAAAACAAGAAGTCACAATATATTGATTTATGCTATAGTTTCATGTGTAATATGTTTTCTCCTAATATAATGTATACACAATTTCCATGAAGGGAAGAAAATATTTTCTCCACTTATAAGTCTATTTTGTTTCATATTTTAACTTTTAGTATTACTTCATTCAGAATAGAAAATAAGTCAGCGATATACTAAATAATGGGGCTATTATTTTAACACAGCAGTAAATTAAGACATAATTTTTGTTAAGAATATGACAAGTCATCTCACTTATTTATCCAAGGCATTAGGTATTACTAATCCAACTGTATTTCAACTTGAAGGGACTCTTCTGTTTTGTTTCAAAATAATGCATTATCTTTCTTCTCTTTGTTTCTGCATGAAGCTTTATACAGCAAATGAATATATGTATACGGAGTTCTGGGTTCTAGTGTCAATTACATAATCAAATTTCATAAGAGGATGTTAGTTCCTGGCTAGTTGTCCTAAAATTTACACACACTACAAAATGTCTGTCAAGTTGTACCTTCAATCTGTTCATAGCTTTAGGGAATTAAGTTTCTTCAACCAAATTACGAAAAAATAATAGAGTCTTCTAAAAGGAAAAAGTATGAAAAGCTTTCTGAATGATATCACCCCTTATGTCTAAAGGCTCAAGATGCTTCAATATGGTTCCACTTTTCCAAAGTTAATAAACATGAGATGATGAAAGCAGGAGTTTTCATCTTTATTTATTATAACATATTTGTGTTCATAACTGTTGTAGATACATGAGAATATCTTCGGACGTTACCATGCAACTAATATTTATTTACATACATTTGAGTTACTCCTTAGCAAGCTTAGCATTACAGGCATATTGTTCAACTTGGTCTGTTTTATTGTAGGTTTTAAATTTTTTTAATAGTTTACTTGTTTTGTTTCATTTCTGTTTAGGGGGTTTGGGGATTTTTATCTGTTGTTTGAAAAATGGTCTTGCTCCAGACTGGAATGCAGTGGTGCAATCGCAGCTCACTGAAGCCTCGATCTCCCTGGCTCAAGCAGTCCTCCCACCTCTGTCTCCCAGGTAGCTGGGACTGCAAACACATGTTACGACTCCTGGCTAATCTTTGTATTTTGTAGAGAGGGGGTTTCACCATGTTGCTCAGGCTGGTCTCAAAACTCCTGGGCTTAAGCCTGATCCCCTCCACTGCCACCTCCGCATTCCAAAGTGGTGGGATTACATGTGTGAGCCTCTGGGCCTAGCCTTTAATTTTTTTTTTAGACTGAGTTTCACTCTTGTTGCCGGGCTGGAGTGCAGTGGGGCGATCTCAGCTCATCGCAACCTCCGCCTCCTGGGTTAAAGTGATCCTCCTGCCTCAGCCTCCGGAGTAGCTGGGATTACAGACATGTGCCACCACACCCAGCTAATTTTGTATTTTGAATAGAGACAGGGTTTCTCCATGTTGGTCAGGCTGGTCTCAAACTATTGACCTCAGGTGATCTGCCCGCTTCGGCCTCCCAAATTGTTGGGATCACAGGCATGAGCCACCATGCCCGGCCCCTTAATTTTTTTTAATAGTTTAAGCAATATTATTCATTTTATCTTATAAGATAGCTTTATCTTAAGCACCACACAATGTTATGTAGATTAAACTGTATCTTCTCCTCCCCATATTGTAAAGGGTGGTACGTAGACTGATCTGGTCAGCTATCACAGAGTAATCTAGCCATTAATATTCTTTCATTGTAAAGTTACTTTGGCAATATATTTGTGCCAGCACAGATTGCAAACAAAATTGAGGTTGAAAATCCAACTTTTAACTGACTAAATAAATTTGTTTAGATGTAAGCAAGGGCAGTATGATGTATAGACATAAAACAAAACTAATCAACAGAAAGCCAATGAGTTTTGTGGTTTTTTTTTTTGTTTTGTTTTGTTTTGTTTTGTTTTTTTACCACACTGTGTCTAAACTCTTACAAGTGCTGACAGTCTCAAATAATTTCTCATGTTGTGGAGAAGGCAGACATGAAAATTAAGAAAACAAAAGGCAAATCATTATTTTAAGAAAATTTTCTTAACATTCTATCTTTAAGACATCTAGTACTTTTTCCCCAGAGTTTAATAAATCTGTTTCTCCTTTAGTAATGTATTCATTTGTTGGGGTAGTCTCAATGACCATTGTTCAAATTAATAGAAAAGAGAGGTGGCCAACACAATCATAAAAATGAGAAAGAACAATAATGCATATTTGCCATGTAACATGAGACAATATAATTTAACCTTCCAAGATGCTTTTCAAAATGTTTTAATTAATAGTTCAGCATAGTCACAACGGGACAAAACTTTACATAAGCAATGAATTTATGGAAAGCATACAATAGATATGGCATTTTCAACTCTAGCTCTACAAACCCATTTTGATAAGGACATGCCATTCAAAAGTGCAACTGATTAGTGATTATTCACAACATAAACCTTAAGCTTATTACAGTTGACTTAGTAATAAGAACAAGGTGAAAACATCATACACAGAATAAATGCCAGTTTCTTTGTGATTGAAACAGCTACAATTTTAAACAGTAGAGTGGGAAGATACATATCTTTTCCTGATATTCTTATCTTTCTTTGCATCCTGAGAAAAAGCTTTAAACACAGTATTCCCAAAAGCAAGCTAAAGAAGAAAAAAAAAATACATTTTTTATTAGAAGAATATTTGATAAAACTTTCTCTTGAATTAATAGCTTATGTGTGCCTCGATGAGAGAGTGAAGTTTTTAAAAGAGACAGTCAATGTGGTAGCTACTAGCCTCATGTGGATCTTTAAGTTAATTACAATTAAATAAATTAAAAATTCAGCATCTCCATGATACTAGTCACGTTTCAAGTACTCAGTAGCACTTGTAGCCAGTGACTACCATAATGGGCAGTACAAACTAGAGAATGTTCCCATCACAGAAAATTCTACTGGACAGCACTGTTATACATTATAATACATATAATACAGTCTAGAGAATTCAATAGACTGCCCTATGAGATTCATCCCTCTATTTTACACTTGAGGTAACTGAAATACCAAAAAGAAAGTCACATAAGTAAAAGAGCAGTGCTAATGACAGTCTATTTATTGAGTGAAGAGGAAGGAAGACAGCTTGAAGGTCACTTTGCAGACCATAAAATGATGTTTAACTAACTTCATTTATCATCACATTTAGCCTTCCCATTCTGATCATAAAATGATTCTTCAGAGAAATCAAACCAAATATATTGGCATTTCAGTCTTCAAATATATAAGTGAATCATTTTAAATCTTCTGTAGGTTGTTACCGATCACTTGACTTAGAGTAGCTGCATCTGGCTAATTATCAGCTTCTCTAATTTCCTTTTACTTAAAGAGCTTATAAAACTGAGTCCCTTGGGAGAAGGGTCTTTGATTCATTGCTGATCAGCAGTATTTACAGTGAAAAAGAGTTGGAAAAGATATAATCCCTCATTGAAATGAATGATAAATTTCTATCTGCTTGCCCAGGTTTTCCTCCCCAAATACACTGTAGCCCCTGTGCTTATCACCACATGTAAACAGAGTGTTATGATATCACTCAGAGCCTATTTTTCATTTCTTCAAGAGCCACAGTTTCCCTTAGAAGCCACATTCAAACCCTGCGAAAGCAGAAGTCTATTTTCAGACATTGAAGTGAGGCCCCTCACCCACTAATCTAACCTTCTTTTTTTCAGTTTTTTTTTTTTTTCGGATGAGGCTTCTCACTATGTTCCCCAGCCTGGACCACAGTGGCTATTCATAGACATGATTATAGAGTGCTACAGCCTCAAGTGATTCTCTAACCTCAGCCTCCTGAGTAGCTGGGACTACAGGTGCATGCCACCATGCCTGGCCAATCTTCTTCTTATAGTAGGCTTTGGAAAGTTATCATCACTGTTCTTTCTGTCCTTTCAGATGCCTTTGAATATCTGAGTCTGGCAGAAGAACATAAACTTACACTTAGCCAAGACTTATACCACATGAACAGTTCGATTAAATATACAATGGAATATAGTTTGGAGAACTTTTTGGATGTGGTCAAAGGGAACTGTCATGAGTCATATTGGTGGTAGAGCCAATTCCCCAATGTTTATAGCGTGCACCAGTTATCATTTACATAAAGTAAAACCCCAGCCAACTTTCTGGTGTCACTTAATGGCTGTCTTGTTAACTCTTGTATTCTCTGTTTTTAGCATGATGCTAGGAGTTGGATAGCTGTATTTGTAGCAGATCTCTATCAACAATATATTAAAAGATTAAAGAAAGGTACAATATTTCACAGTAAGCGTAAGTTTTTACTTTCTTAAGCTGGATTTCTGGGTCTATTTCATCTTCATATGTTGTTATTCACAGTGGTTAGTCTCTAGTTATGGCAACATTAGAACACTTCATGTATAATGTGGGTTAGGTTCAGCTTTGTCACCCAAGCTGGAGTGCAGTGGCACAACCATAGCTCACTGTAACCTTGAAATCCTGGGCTCAAGGGACCCTCCAGTCTCAATCTCAAGAGTATCTGGGACTACTAGCGTGGGTCACCACATCAGGCTAATTTTTTAATGTTTTTGTAGAGACACAGCCTCCCTATATTGGCCAAGCTGGTCTCAAATGACTAGGCACAAGTGATTCTCCTGCCTTGGCCTCCCAAAGTAGTGGGATTGCAAGTGTGAGCCACTGGTACCTGGCCTACAAACATGTTGCAATATCTACTCGCTTAAAAATAAACAAAAGGGTTTTTTTTTTTTTTTTTTTTTGGATGCTTTCAAATCATTCTAGCTGATGTACCAATTTTTTTTCTATTCCTTAGCACAAAATTCTTTAAGATAATTTTCTATTATCAGTGGTTCCAGTTCTATAGTCATGTTTTCTTTAACAAAAAGTTCACCAAACAATCCTTGGCAAGGCCATTAATGACCTTTCCTCCACTGAATTCAACTGGAAGTTCTCAGTCCTCATTTTACTGGATCTATCATAGTGAAACCAGCCCAATAGTCCCATAGACAGTTGTTTTTGGATAATCAGAAATTGACACTTCTGCTGTTAAAGCTTAAAGCTTGTATTTGTTTTAGCTGAGTTTCTTCCTCAGGAAATGACCTTTAGGCCTCTCAAACAAAGTGTCAAAGGGCCGGGTGCATTGGCTCACACCTGTAATCCCAGCACTTTGGCAGGCCTTGGTGGGCAGATAGGAGGTCAGGAAATCGAGACCATTCTGACCAACATGGTGAAATCCCGTCTCTACTAAAAATACAAAAATTAGCTGGGGGTGGTGGCCGCATGCCTGTAGTCCCAGCTACTTGGGTGGCTGAGGCAGGAGAATCACTTGAACACGGGAGGCAGAGGTTGCAGTGAGCAGAGATCACACCACTGCACTCCAGCCTGGTGACAGACAAGACTCTGTATTTTTTTTTTTTTTTTTTAAAGTATCAAAGAACTGAAATTCAGGAGATCACCACATCCAGACAATGAGATATTGGACCCCTCATTCATCATGATTGCTTCCTTGCCTTTCTCACACATAGTTACATTTCCTCCCTGCTATATAAACCCTAGTTTTAGTGAGTTAGAGAGATAGATTTGACACTGAGCTTCTATCTCCTTGGCTGCAGCACCCGATTAAAGCCTTCTTCCTTGGCAATACTCGTCTCAGTGATCAGCTTTCTGTGCAGTGAGTGAGCTGCAGGACCTAGACTGAACCCCTGGTGTTTTGGTAACAACAGCTTTGGATAGACTTGAACTCTTTTTTCCTGGAAACAGTGTGTTTTTTGTTTGTTTGTTTGTTTGTTTTGAGATAGAGTCTTGATCAGAAACAGTTTTTTTACTTGACTTCTGGATGTTGCTTTCTTGCCTCCTTCCTTGTACCTATTCCTACTCAGCCTCTTTTGTTGATTCTGCCTCATCTGCTCAGTTTCTGCCCTTAGAATGATCTGGGCCTCAGTCTTTAGATACCTTTTCTTTATATTTGGAGTCACTCCCTAGATGGTCTCTTCACAATGCCAAACAATATTTTTATGCGGATAACTGTCAAATGTGTATCTTTAATCTGGGCTGATTGGAGATATAAATTCATATTCACTAACTTCAAATTCATACATACATTTAATCTCCTACTCAATTTACTACTGGAAGATTTTATTATCTATGGCATAACAAACCCAAAATATGTGGTAGGAATACACCTCTTCAACTATTCCTAAAACTTCTCTATATTTCCTAGGGATCCCACATCCCCATTAAGTTAAATTGGGATCATATGCATAGCTCTGGCAGTTAAAAGCATATTTACCTGCTTCCACATAGTGTATGCATGAAGCGAAGCAAAAATGATCAGCATATGTAAGACTTCATGTAAACTCGATCAAAATTATAGAAAGATGCAGCACTGAGATTTAAAGGCTGTTTTGTTAGCTTGCTTAGCATATCCCAATATATATTTTGATAACGTGAAGTGAGGGTGCTACTCTAAAACATACCTAAAATCGGACACAGTATCAGCAACTCATTAATGGCAGACACGGAAACTGATATCATAGGTTTGAAAAATTAAGAGTTATTTTATTAAATGACAAAATAAATGGTAAAACTGGCATCTGCAACAGCTTGGGATTCAGACCATGTGCCTAGAGCTCCTAGAAGAAAGGCTGGAAAAGAGCAAATTGGCAGGCAGTATGTTCAGGTTGCCGTTGATTGCAATTATCCTTTCCCTGGTCCTCTGCTAACTGTTGGATTTGTATGGGGTGAATAATAACTCCACTCTTCAGTTAATAGGTCTGTGAATGCAGAGTAGCTTGGCTGGGCGTGGTGGCTCACACCTGTAATCCCAGCACTTTGGGAGGCAGAAGCCGGTGGATCACCTGAGGTCAGGAGTTTGAGATCAGCCTGGCCAACACGGTGAAACCTGTCTCTATTAAAAATACAAAAAATTAGCTGAGCATGGTGGCGCATGCCTATTATCCCAGCTACTTGGGAGGCTGAGGCAGGAGAATCGTTTGAACTGGAAAGGCGAAGGTTGCAGTGAGCCACGGTTGTGTGCCATTGCACTCCAGCCTGGGCAACAAGAGCAAAACTCCATCTCAAAAAAAAAAAAAAAAAAAAAAAAAAAAAAAAAAAAAAAAAAAAAGGCGTGTGGCATGGTACCCCATGCATGTAATCACAGCACTTTAAGAAGCCAAGGCAGGTGGATCACCTGAGGTCAGGAGTTTGAGACCAGCCTGGCCAACATGATGAAACCCCCATCTCTACTAAAAATTCAAAAAACTAGCCAGTCTTGGTGGCGGCACCTGTAGTCCCATCTACTCGGGAGGCTGAGGCAGGAGAATAGCTGGAACCTGGGAGGCAGAGGTTGCAGTGAGCCAAGATCGTACCACTGCACTCCAGCCTGGGCTACACAGTGACACTCTGTCTCAAGACAAAAGAGTGGCCACATTATATCTGATGAAGACTAGTAAATATATCCTGCAAAGCCTGTTCTTTGTGCTGAGTGCAGTTACTAGAAGAGACTTGGCGTTGTCTCTAATGAGAATGAGTTGAGAATAGTCTATGTTTTTAAGAAGAGATCAAAGGATAGACTCTGATAGAGGCAGTGCTCACCAAGTACTATAAACACTTCCTTATGTTTACTAACCTTCCTTGCCTTATGTTGGTGGTAGTCTGTGACTAATCCCCGCCAATGGACTTCAGTAGAAATGATGTGTGCCCCTTCTGAACTGCGGCGATTGAAAGCTGGGATGTATCCTTTATCCTCTTCTGTTTTGCAATGTTGGAGGCAGTTAAGCTGTATCAACATTCTAGATGACAGGGCTACAGAATAGAGCGGTGCTGTGCTACAAGCATTGAACTTGATTCCCGACTTTATTACACCATGTCTCTGAGATTTAGATTAAAACTGTTAACATATAATAGCCTAAGCTATACTAATTCAGGAAAGGTCCAACAAATCTCTATTTCAACCTTTCTCTTGTACGTTCTTCTCCTCCAGTTATCCTTGGCTCAATAAACAGAAACTGTCCTTTGTTCCTAGTTGCTCAAAATAAAAACCTTGGAGTAATTTTTGACACCTGCTTATTTTTTATACTTCGTGTGTAATTCTTCAGCAAAATTGGTTGACTTTTATTCAAAATACGTCCCGAATCGTACCAGCCTGACCAATACGGTGAAACCCATCTCTACTAAAGATACAAAAATTAGCCGGGTGTGATGGTGCATACCAGTAATCCCAGCTACTTGGGAAGCTGAGGCAGGAGAATTGCTTAAACCCCAGAGGCAGAGGTTTGCAGTGAGCCGAGATCTGCCATTGCACTCCAGCCTGGGCAATGAAACTCTGTCTCAAAAAAAAAAAAGTCACTAAATTCCCTCCCTCCTACCCTCCACTTCATCTTCTACCACTTTATCCTTCAGCCTTACTAGCTAAGTCACTTAGCAGTTGGGTTATTTTCAGCATGAAATTTAACCCCTCTGAGATGCAGTTTTCTCATCTATAAAAAAGTCATATTAATAGCCATCGTATGGGATTTGTGTAGAAAATAATTGTAGTAATAATGATTGAAATAATTTTTTTAAGTTAAGCTTACATAGTACTTACTACATACCAGGAATTATTTTAAATTAAATTAACTCATGTACTCCTCTCAAAAATCCCATGAAAATTATTATCATTATCCGCATTTTTAGGCAAAGAAAATGAGGCAGAAGAAATTAGATAACTCTCCACGGTTGCATAGTAGTCAAAGTTAAAATTTGAACCCAGGCAGTCTAGCTCTAGAGTCTGAATGCTTAATAACTATATTTTGAGACATTAAAATATAAAATGTCTGGTATATGTTCAGGGCTTAACACTGGTCCACCTTCTTCCCTTAGTAATATTGTGAAAATATGATTTTACGGAAGTTAAAAACAAATCTGGTATAGGGGACAAGTAAGAATAAATATGCCTTAGGAAATCTCTCATCACTACATGAATAAAGAAACAGTAATACAGTATTTTTTTCAAAAATAAAATCAAAGGCAGTAAGAAACAATAACTTCCTAGGAAAAATTATCCAAAAGCATAATCCAAAAAAGTAATATTTCTAAAATAAAATGCTATGAATCGAACCTTGGAACAAGTGTTACAGCAATGAAGTTTCCTTTTATGTCAGAATAGATTCTGTGAAATTTCAAATTGATTTAAAATGGATTATTTCTATTTGTGGTCTTTGCTGCTTCAGTGTTTAAGCCAAAATAGCAAGGGTAAGCCAGAGTTTATACAATAAGGACCTATTTTATTTAAACCTGAGAAGTGTGAACTTGCCCCCTGTTGTAAATACCAGAAAGCTCAAATACATTTATATGGTAACACTTTTATCGGAATATATTTTTTTTAATATGAACCTTTTTATTGATCACCACCATAAGACTAAGAAATGCCAACTGAATCATCTTCCTCTCAGAAATAACTGCAAAAATCATCTTTTGGAAGTCAATCTTAAAACCTTGAAATAAAAGCTTATCTCGTTTGCTAGGATGAGAAGAGAATAGACCATCTATAGCATAGGACATCTCAGAATCCTTCTCCACTAGCTGTTCTTTTAGCTTTTCCAGCTGATAAAACTGTAAAATGATAATTAATTCGTCTTCTATAAAGCCATGCTGTTGGCCAGGCGTGGTGGCTCATGCTTGTAATCCCAGCACTTTGGGAGGCTGAGGTAGGCAAGTCACAAGGTCAGGAGATCGAGACCACCATGGCTAACACAGTGAAACTCCGCCTCTACAAAAAATACAAAAACTTAGCCGGGCGTAGTAGCGGGTGCCTGTAGTTCCAGCTGCTTGGGAGGCTAAGGCAGGAGAATGGTGTGAACCCAGGAGGTAGAGGTTGCAATGAGCTGAGGTCGCACCACTGTACTCCAGCCTGGGCAACAGAGCAAGACTCCATCTCAAAAACAAAAGCTGCTCTTTATTGAAGAAGAGGAAAGATGAAAGAAAGAAAAAAGGAGAAAAAATGGACAAAAGAAAGGAAGAGAGAAAAACGAAACGGAAATAAAGGAAGAAAAAAAACAAAAAAGAGAGAAGAAAAACGGAACGTTCATTTAGGGGCTGACTAGGAAAGGTACATGACTCAACAAAAGATCAGAAAGAAATAGGTTTTGGGCAAAAGGAAGTCACCTCTGTTTGTTAATGGGGAACCTGTAAATACAGCCTGTGTACTTGGATTTTATTTTGTGTCACCTATAATGAGCAGGTCTTTTTAAGGAGCTACAAATTATTACATCGATGCTTGGATTTCCTGAATTTTTTGTCTTTTCTAGTTGGAAGGAAAAAGTATTTTGAGGCCCTAAAATTTCGATCTAGAATTCTACTTATTTTAATTTTTAACAAGGTTATTAATTTCCTTAAGCCCTGAAGAACTAACTACAAAAGTAGGGTTCAGCCTGAACCACTGTTTATCTCCATGTTGGTGCTACTCAGAAGAGAATGATGAGAATAATTCTCTCTCCCAAATGGCCATACGGTTTGCAGAGTAATGGAATTGCACAGAGAAAATAGTGTTACTAGGGGCCCCCATTAAGAGGGCAGCACTTCAGGCTCTTCAAACCAGCTGCTTCAAGCCAAACAGCTCTGCTTTTACATGTTTCATTTGCTGGAAAAACACAACATTTGGGGGAGAAAAGATTCCCACTGTTTAAAAACAATAACTTCAAAAAACATCCGTCTATTTATAGCCTCCCATTTTACAGAGGAGGAGATTTCAGTCTAGAGAGTTTGTTTGCCCCAGGTTTCACAGTTTGGTAATTGCAAAGCTAAAATTAGAATCCAGATTTCTAGACATTATATAGAAAGATCACTTCAGCCCTAGTTTTCTTTTGTTTTGTGTTAGTATAATTTGATTTTTCTTTTCCTGTAAAATAGCTTCACCCTTTGTTTAGCAGGAATAGAAGTTTTACATTGTAGTATTAATAATTTCTTTTAAAAAAACATTGTGCCAAGAAGAAATTTCCTTATAATTGTTATTAAAATTGATCATTTAAGTATTTCACATTCTCACCTGGTTAAGTTCTTCCAGCTTGTTAGGCAATGCTAGATCTGCAAGACACATTTGTCATATGAAAAAACGTATATCGCAAGTGATATTTAATTTGCTTCAGTACACACGTTTAGGATCTTATGTAGAAAGCACATGTCTTTTTCGTATGATTTGACATCATCCACCCATTCCTAATACAAAATCTCCAGTATATTTTTTCAATGCCCATAGTATTGAAATGCAATCAGTTATGACATCTGAAATATCTAACTTTCAACAATAAGTACAAAGTTTTTCTAAAGTAGACCATAGTTCTAACATGACCTATGATTTAGAAATAAACCATTTTTGCTGGCATGTGGAAATTCTCATAAAACATTAAATGGGAAGAAGAAAAGCAGGCCATGTATCCTATGCATAATTCAATCAAGAAGAAAATTCTCCAAAATACTAATGCTAACTTGCTCCAGGTCTTAAAATTTGGGTACAAATTTTTTGTTTTTATAAATTTCACTTATTTTTCAATAGGAATATATTACTTTTGGTTTAAAAATCCAGAATTTTAAAAGTATTTATTAAGTTATTCTTTTAACTGGCATTTTGTTATATAAATACAGACATTTTTAGACTACTTCAGATGTTGTATGGCAGAGTAGCACAGTATCATTTGGTCACGTTTTCTCTTAGGCTAGACTTGCTAAATTTCTGACAAAATCTTAGTCATTTCTTGGAAGACAATCTGATGGATATTTGTAAGTCAGATTATCCTGTTCTTCAAATAAAATAATCTCAATTGGTGTAGCCTAAATTTTCATTCATCATCTGTACTCCAATCATATCCTAAAATTGAAAGATTTTGATTAAAATAATGCTAAATTAACTACAACAAAGCTGCAGTTAATTTGTGAAATTTCTAGAAGAAACTTATAAATATAACATTTTTGAAACATTTAATAAAAGAAAATACTGGTGGTACTAGTGTAGAATTGCACAGATGAGAAGAAAACATGAATAAAGGTAACCATTTTTTTTTACTATATGGTTACCAATCTCATTAGCACCCTCGAATTGACCAAAATAGGCTTTTAATATTTGTTAATAACTCCATGGATTTAACATAAATATAAAACAAAAAAAAATCACTTAGATCTTTAGTGTAACATACAAAGGAGTAATTATTTCATTTAATATCAATTAACACTTAGAAAAAGCAAGTCTCAAGACAAAATAGATTCTGTTATTTTTTAATAAATAGAGCTTGACTTTATCCTTAACTCACCAGTGTTGAAAGGTCTTTGGAAATCAAAATTTTTATTCAGTAGAGCCAGGAACAGTTTCTCATGATTTGGATAATTTTTATCTGGAAGTATTTCATTTCCTGTAATGATCAAAAACCACCATTTTCAATCTGAGTCACTGAAAATATTTCTAATTAAATTGGTCTTACAGGCAACTATCAATTTGTATATTTAACAACAAAAGAAATGTAGAGAGAGTGTATGATCCAAAGGGATGGGTCATTTAAAAAAGTATTGAATATATATTGAATGAATATGGACAAAAAGAGACAGACACAGAAAGAGAGAGAATACATGCATATACCTGGAGGGTTGCACCCTGCAGTTTTTCCTGTGATTACTTCTGAGTAGGAGAATTGGAGGTGAATTTTACTTTCTTCTTTTTAATCTCTGTTTCTAGAATGTTCTACTATTTTATTTAACATAAGTATAAACTAAAAGTAGTTTTCAAAAGAAAAAATAACATTTTATTTTGTGATTTTATTTGATATACACATTTATGTATAAGCCAGTTCATGTTCCATGAATTTCCTTTAAAACATCCAAGGAAGATTGTGGCAGAGCTAGGATGGTGTCAACCTCTTCCGTATTGACATCTTTTCATCTTTGTCAATTTACTTCACAGTCATTCATTCCTCAGCTGCCTAAATGTCTCAGTACTATAATTATCTTCATTCTGGAGTAGAAATTGAGACAAGAGACTTCTAGCAAGCTATAAAACATGAAGATTCAACAAAATATCCATTGACAAATAATTCAATTGAAATAATAATTAGTGTATTACAATGAACTTTAGTGAAATGGTCTGAAAAATCAAACCTTTATCACATAATTTCTGTAAGATCATTTTTTCTTCTCGCTGCCTTCTTGTACTGTTAGAGTATGAGTAGAATCAATATTAATAAGATTTAAGTTTAAGATGAGTACATGGTTTCAGCTAGAGAAAAGACTTATAAGTTGATTAGACTATTTCTTAAAATCACCTGTCTTTCCTGTCTCTACAAAATGTTAGTTGATAAATTCAAACAGTTAAATGGCTAATTAAAAAGAAGAAAATGAATAATTTGGGGTAGGTGACAGAATCACAATTTTCTACATTAACCAAAGACACTTAATTGTTGCTCAATTCTTCAATTTTCTTTGCTTCATAAACATAAAAATTACCGGTACAATTTTCTTTTGAGTATTTAAAATACCAACAGAATATCAAATTTTGCTCAGCATCAATTATACAAAGACTCTCAGAGATAGTTCAGTTTAAAAGAAAGACATTATTATGAAATAATGTAATTTTTATTTTAATCATTCATTAAAATGTTAAATTGTAATCTTTAAAATGTTTTCATTGAAAAAAAGATGGTATATTTCAGAGCCAGATAATAATAATTACTTGTTTCAGAAAGACAACTATGATAAGAGAAGCAGATTCATTACCTTCAATTTAGAAAATGTATGTGACTAAGAGTAATCTAACTAGAAGAGTATGGATCTAAAGTTTTTTTCCCCTTAATTCACAGTCCATTCCTCTGCGTAGTTAAGTGAAACATTTTTTGAAAAACAAAACTGATAGATTTGCTTTATTAGTTTTGCTTCCAATAATTATACCTCTATAACTCTTTGTCCTCAGAAATTCCTCATCACTATCTCTTAAGAAAAAAAACTTCTTTTATGTTAGTCTCTGAAGAAAAACTTTTCTCAAGGAATTTTAAAAAGTTGATTTCTGAAATTAAGATATTGGCTAAAAAAAAAAAAAGCAATAGAAAATAAGTCTTTTGGTTTTTGTTTTCATACTTAGTTTTAAAACAGATATAGCTTTAAAACAAAAAATTATGTTCCTAATGTTTCTATCTTTGAACAGAGTTAATATTAATAAAGGAAATATTTGAATATAAAATATCTGAGTGTAGACATACATTTGACACAAAAGACAGCAAAGCTGCTCCAACATGAGAGAGTGTTTTTGCAAATATTACACAGAAAATGGTGATTCATTACTACTCGAGATACTGAATCTTAAAAAATTTAGTTGTCTCTTTGCTTTCCATTTACATGGGAAGGTTTTTACTGCATTGAGACAAGAAATTTTACCAGAAAGAAATCTGGAAACTCCTGAAACGATTATATTCCCAAAAATAAATTTCCCATGATCTTCTTGGTCATGGTACTCTTTCTTCCTCCTTTGTGTTAGGCACTTTGCCCAATTTCAGGCTCATTCCCTCAGGCGCACTTTTATATGGTCCCTACCAGATGTAAGCTGGGAGGATTGTGCCATTTGTCTTGGAGAGTTCTAACACACAGAAAAAAGCTGATAACCCCAACTTTGTAGTCTGTGTCAGCAGATAAATGCTTATTTTAAAATTATATTAAAAGACTAAAATAAGTCAAATAGTGGATTTAAAAAATGTATACATGGAGAAGAGCTCACTCTAATCGTGGACTATTTAGATAGAAAATAACCTTATTAATAATTTAATCTTCCTTATTTACATATGGTAAAACTGAGATCAAAGAGGTCTCTGAGAGAAATAGTTCCACTGTGCTGCCAGTAATATATGCATATAACTGTGTGGCATTTTGAGGTCAGAGGTGTTATTTAACTGTAATCTAGCAAATGCTTTAGAGGCAGATTTTTCTCTATTTCATATACACATGAAATTAGAAATTACAGTTACCTAATCCTAATTTTGCAAAGTCTTCAGCAAATAACCACATTTTTCCTCTCATGTTTACATTATGTTAGAAACATTGGAAATTTCATTATTTCCTAGAAAGAGCAATGGAGACCAACCAAATGCAATGATTGTGGCTGGCCAAAGACAGAATGTGAGTGTCATGGATAAAATCCAGAATCTTTGATTCCCAGGCTTGTATTTAGGTCCCTGAGACTACTTGTTTTTCAATGGGTAAGATCCTCATAAATAAATAATAAGGGATTATGCAATTTTATTTCCTCTGCCAACAGAACTACTCTACTTTTTATTGACTGAGGTCACAAGGTCCAGTAAAATGCAATTAGATTCAGAAATTGGAAACTTGATCTCTTTTCTCAATCTAATGTCATGTAAACAAAATTTATTACATTCTGTCTTAGTTCCCCTTAAGTAAGCTGAGAGTAAAAGGTTATCTTCCTCTTCCTGACAAGAAAGTCAGTTAGCTGAGAGAAACAGCAAGAATTTCAGGCTGGAAAAGATATTAGAGAACATTACTTTAAGTCACTATTTTGGAAACATAAAGAAATGTATTAAAATTTCAATGAGGTTATGGTTGTTTGCCTAATAAAATCACCACTAAACATCTCACTCTATGAATTCTCAGTTTAAGAGCTAGCCTTTTTCTATAGATAGCACCGAAAAATTTTATAATAAAAAATTATATATATTATAATATTAGGGAGCAGAAACTTATTTTTACTAATTTTACCATGGTGTATATTTTCTAGCTGTCATAGATGGAATTATTTCATTTAACATAAGTATCCTAAGTATGTTGGAAATGTGATAAAAAATGTGCAATGTAGGTGTTAGCATTGCCCTCCTGAAACTGCTATGATTTCCCCCAATGCTTTATTTTCTGCAAATCTCTGCAAATACAAGTTTCTATCTTGATGTATTTTTCTTTGTTGTACTCTCTTTTCAGAAAGAACTTACTAATAGTCTTGTAAGATGAAAATCTCCTTTTCCTTTCCCCAAGATAGAGTTTTGAAATATGAAGAATATAATACTATTGATACATTCCCAATCTTTGGTCATGGACTACAAATGAGAAACAAGCACCCCAATATTTAAAGTATAGTTGAAGTGAATTTAGTGCAATATTGGATAAAATTAATTTGGGTAAAATTAATCTACTTGAAAAGAACAGCATTGAAATGACATTTAATTTTGACCAGCAACTACTTAAGGGAGGTTTGGCTGTTAACTAATATTTATTTCTTAAAACATTATTTCAACAATGGCAGAAAAATCAAAGTTGTTCAAATGGAAATAGAAGAATTATTTCCTCACCTGCAGGATTTTAAATTGATGTGCACGTACCTTGGGTAAGATATGGCCGTCCATGCACACATTGTAAAAAGATCAACACAGATGACAAAGTTAGGAGTCCAAAGCAAAGAGTGCTTGAGAGGATCTTGTTCATGTTAAAAAATCTTCTGGATTAGCAAAGAAACGGACTTTCCAGGTTAAAATGGATATTTCTATGGCTTTGGAATTCAGTACAGCTTAGTTGCAAAAGGCAAATGTGCCTCAGTTATGAATGCTCTGGATGAAGGAAAAAGAAAGAAAGAAAAGAAACCAATGAAATGCAATGCACCCTGTCCACATGATTCACTTCTTGGAGAAGTGACAGGTTCGTTACAGAGTCAATGACAGGAAGAACCCAATCAATACATCTCATACCCACCCATTTCACTAAAAGCAGGCATTCCTAGGCATGCCCACACATTCAAATAGATGCACAAGGATGAAGCAAAATCTCTTGAAATAAAAAACTGTTGGATTTTCATAACTTATGGTTTTATTTCCTGATTCCAGGATTAATTAACCTCAAATCTTATTAATACTAAAGCTGAGAGCATAGAGGGCAGGTGAAAATGGGAACAATGTCTTTCATTTGACTACTTTTGAGCTAGGTGGTAGTCTTCCTATAATGATGTTATTTGCAACTATCACTTTATTCTTTCTTTTTTTTTTTTTTTTTTGAGACGGAGTCTCACTCAGTCACCCAAGCTGGAGTGCAGTGGCTGGATCTCAGCTCACTGCAAGCTCTGCCTCCCGGGTTCAAGCCATTCTCCTGCCTCAGCCTCCCAAGTAGCTAGGACTACAGGCGCCCGCCACCACGCCCAGCTAGTTTTTTGTATTTTTTTAGTAGAGACGTGGTTTCACCGTGTTAGCCAGGATGGTCTCGATCTCCTGACCTCGTGATCCACCCGTCTCGGCCTCCCAAAGTGCTGGGATTACAGGCTTGAGCCACCATGCCCGACCACCTATCACTTTACTCTTAACCAACTGAATAAACTGGAGAAAACCTCAAATTTGAAATGAATCATAATGGGATCACTTACTGTCTCACTGTATTAGAAAAGGATGGCTTCATTTTGCTGCAAGCAGCACTTTTAAAAATTAAGACTGAATTTAATTAATTCGAAGCTGGCAAATGTCCCATCAGTTACTCTCTTTAATACTTGCTTTAATTTTGCTGGTTTTAAGTCAAAGTCTTTCGGTATATTATGGCTCCAGGGATGCTATAGTATAATGACCTCTGGTCTTGGCATTTACTTGTCCCAAAAGACTTGGGATGTATCCACTCTAAAATTGACTCAGTTCCAGTGCATACACTGCAGCACATGATGGCGTTAACTAAGGAGAATGACTAATCTTTGTACTAACGGGTTGCTTAGTAAAGTTTCTGAATAAAATCTAGATTACTTGGCTTGATATTTAGGCTTGTTTCTCCTTTACAAGTTCATTTTTCACTATATATTTTTGTGTACCAGCCACATTAGACTACTAATGCATGAACATATCCTGCGCTTTCTGCACTTCAGAGCGTTGCTGACATGGCTGCCTAGAATCCTTTATTCTACAACTGGTCATTTTGCCTACTGATTTCTGAAGTTACTGATCAAATGCCATCAAAACTGTTTAGCCTTTTGGATCTTTTTTCTACTTTGTATCATAACTTTTTTTTCTCTTTTGGACTGCCACAACATTTTGTTTGTATATCTACTATAGTTCAAAATTCATTTCTCCTTTCATTAGTTATGTATTTGTGTGTCTGCTTCCACTATCAAATCGTAAATACTTTGAGAGCAGTTACAGTCATAGTCATTTCTGTCCCTATGTGCAAGTACCATGGTGGTTTGTGGGAAAAATGAGTGAAAGCATGTTTGATGTGTGACTAAGTAATAACCAAAATTTCTAGTAATTGAAAGACAAAAATATAACTCCCTTAAACTTTACATCCAGTTATAAAGCTAAATGAGCTGAAAGAACAGTTGCAACACTTTGTGTCTTACTTTCTTAAGTAAGAATTCAACCATGAACAATGATGAACACAGATCCTAAAAGCTTATTCCTCCACAGTGTTTCAAAACCTCTGTCATTCAAATGTACCTTGATATCTGTCCTTATTTATTTAACAAGTTATTTAAGTTAACTTTCTAAACTCTATTTTTAAAACATTATATCAAGATGGAAAATAGGAAGTTAATGTCATGTGATATAGAGAGAATATATACATATGATGAAAAATTGTACAATTACAAGTCATATACATAAAAAAGATATAAAATAATACATCTAATCAATAATTCAAAATAAAAACCTGAAAACAGGTTTTGCAATGCAATTGGAAATTTAGATATGCACTGTATTAAAGACATATTCAACTTTTATTGCCTTAATTTAAAAAATTAAGTATAAATAAGACTATTCCACTTTTTAAAAAGCGTTGATGTAAACTGCATGAGGAACTCCAATTCTCATGGGTAAGAAGTTTTCTTGAAAGTGGCAAAATAATTTAACTATCTTTTGATAAGGTTGAATACTGATTATTCATTTCTTTTCTTTCTTTCTTTTTTCTTTTTTTTTTTTTAAGATGGAGTCTCTCTGTCACCCAGGCTGGAGTGCAGTGGTGTGATCTTGGTTCACTGCAACCTCCACCTCCTGGGTCCAATTGATTCCCCTGCCTCAGCCTCTTGAGTAGCTGCAATTACAGGCTAGCACCACCATGCCTGGCTAATTTTTGTGTTTTTAGTAGAGGCAGGGTTTCACCATGTTGGTCAGGCTGGTCTCGAACTCCTGACCTCGTGATCTGCCCATCTCAGCCTCCCAAAGAGCTGGGGTTACAGGTGTGAGCCATTGCACTTGGCCCCAAAATGAATAATCAGGGCCGGGTACAGTGGCTCACACCTGTAATCCCAACTCTTTGGGAGGCTGAGGTGGGCAGATCACAAAGCCTGGAGTTTGTATTTATAATTTTGTTTCACATCTTTTTTCCACAAAGTCTTGTTTTAAGAAATCTGATATAATTTCCAAAATATTTTTCTGCCATATTTTAGGTAATACTGGCAAAGTGATGAAAAATAAGTCCCTAGCTGTCCTTCTGAAATGAAGGCGATATGAAGACTTTCCCAGACAAGCAAAAGCTGAAGGAATTCATCACCACCACACCAGTCTTATAAGAAATGCTAAAGGGAGCTCTTTGTGCTGAAAGAACTGAGTGCTAATTAGTAACATGAAAGCAGGAATGTATAAAACTCACTGGTAGAAGTAAGTACACAGTCAACTTCAGATACTCTAATACTGTAATGGTGGTATATAAATCACTAATATCTTTAGTACAAAAGTTAAAAGACAACACTGTTAAAAATAGTACTTTAGATGTATAAGCTATAAGAATTTGCTAAAGAATACACAATATAAAGTGATGTAAGTTATGACATCAAAAACAAAATGTGAGGAGGTAAAGTAAAAGTATAGAGTTATTTTACATGGTCAATGTTAAGTTGCTATCTGCTTAGGATAGTATGTTATAATAAGATGCTTTATTTTAGCTTCATGGTAAGCACAAAGCAAAAACCTATAGTAGATATCAAAAGACAGAAAAATGTGGAATCAAAGCATACCACTAGAGATAAATTTTAATCACAAAGGAAGACAGCAAGAGAAGAAGAAGCAAGAAAGGATACACAAAACAACCAAAAAACAATGAACAAAATGGCAGTAGTAATTTTTTACCTATAATTACCTTGAATATAACTGTATTAAATTCTCCAATCAAAAGACATAGATGAATAAAGACCATACCCAACTATATGCTGTCTACAAGAGACTCATTTCACTTTAAAAAATATACATAAGTTGAAAGTGGGCCAGGCTTGGTGGCTCACGCCTGTGATCTCAGCACTTTGGTAGGCTGAGGTAGGTGGATCATAAGGACAGGAGGTCCAGACCATCCTGGCCAACATGGTGAAACCCTGTCTCTACTAAAAATACAAAAATTAGCTGGGCATAGTGGTGCACGCCTGTAGTCCCAGCTACTTGGGAGGCTGAGGCAGGGGAATCGATTGAACCCAGGAGGCAGAGATTGCAGTGAACCGAGCCCATGCCACTGCACTCCAGCCTGATGACAGAGTGAGACTCCATCTAAAAAAAAGAAAGAAAAGAGAAAAGAAGGTAAAAGGATGGAAAAAGATATTCCATGCAAATGAATAACAAAATAAATGGGATAGTTAAGTTTACATCAGGTAAAATAGACTTTAAGACAAAAACTGCAAAATGAGACAAAGAAGGTCATTATGTAATGATAAAGGGGTCAATTCATCAAAAGGATATAATAATTTTAAATATGTCTATACCAAATATTAGAGCAGCTAATTATGTAAAGCAAATATTAATAGATCTGAAGAGAGAGATCAGCTGTAACACAATAATAGTAGATGATTTCAATACCCCATTTTCAACAATGAACAGATCATACAGACAGAAAATCAATAGGGAAGCATGAGACTTAAATGAAACTTTAAACCAAATGAATCTAACAAACATTTACAGGACATTTCATCCAACACCAGAATACACATTCTTCTCAGGTGCATACCAAATATTCTCCAGGATATGTCATGTATTAGACCACAAACAATTAACAAATTTAAGAAGAATGAAGTCATATCTTGTATCTTCTCCAACCACAATGGTATGACACTAGAAATAAATAATAAGGAATTTCAGAAAATTCACAAATACATGGAAATTAAACAATATGTTTTCTAAACAGCTAATAGACCAAAGTAGAAATTAAAAGGGAAATATAAGAATATCTGGAGACAAATGAAAATGGATACACGATGTACCAAAATTTATGGGATACAGCGAGAGTAGTTGTAAGGGGCAAGTCTGTACCAATAAATGCCTATATTAAAAAAAAGAAAATATCCCAAATAAACATCTATGACATCTCAAGAAACTAGAAAAACAAATCAAATGCAAACTAAGCCCAAAGTTCGTGAGAGGAAGGAAATAATAAAGATCAGAGCAGAAATAAATGAAATAGAGACTAGAAGAACAATAGAAAAGAACAAAGTAAATAGGACTTGTTTTTTGAAAAGATAAGAAAAATCCACAAAATGTTAGCTTGACTAAGATACAAAGTGAGAAGACAAATAAAATCAGGAAGAGTATAATAGAAAAAAATTATAATTGACACCACAGAAATGCAATTGATCATGAGACCACTACAAGCAACTGTATGCCAACAAATTGAATAACTTCAAAAAATGGATAAATTCCTAATTTCAAACAACTGCCAAGCCTGAATCATGAGGAAACAGAAAATCTGCACAGACCAATAATGAGCAAAGAGATTGGATTGGTAATAAAAAGCCTCCCATCAAAGAAAAACCCAGAAAAAAATCTGATGGCTTCACTGCTGAATTCAACCAAACATTTAATAACTAATACAAATCATTGTGACACTCTTCCGAAAAAGTTAAGAAGAAATAATACTTCCAAACTCATGGGGCCAGGATTACTCTGATACCAAAGCCAGATGAAGACACTACACGAAAAGAAAGTTACAAGCCAATATCCCTAGCAAACATTGACACAAAAATCTTCAGCAAAATACTAACAAACCAAGATCAACAGCACGTTAACAGGATCATTCACTATAATCAAGTGTGATTTAGTCTAGGGATACAAGGATGTTTTACATACACAAATGAATAGATATGATCCACCAAATTAATCAAACGAAGAACAAAACTATATGATAATTTCAACAGATGCAGAAGAAACATAATAAAATGCATACCCTTTCATGATAAAAAAAAACTCTCAACATATTAAGTATAGAATGAATGTACCTAGGCACAATAAAGCCCATATATGAAAAACCCATAGCTAACATTATATTCAAAGGTAAAAAGTTGAAACCTTTCCTTCTAGGATAAGGTTTCATACAAAATAAGTATACCCACTCTCACCATTACTATGCAATGTTGTACTCAAGTCCTAGCCAAAACAATCAGAAAAAAAGAAAGAAAGAAAAGGCGGCAAGAACAATCAGAAAAAAGAAAGGAAGGAAAGGCATCCATATAGGAAAGGAAGAAGTTAGATTGTCCCTGTTGCAGACGGCATAATCATGTATAGAGAAAACCCTAAAGATTCCACCCAGTAATTTAGAAATACTATATGAGCTCACTAACGTTGCAGGATACAAAATCTACACTCAAAAATCGCTGGCCTCTGTATATACTAACAATGACCTATCCAAAAATGAAATCAAGAATGTCATTTGCAATGGATATCCCCCCCTTAAAATTATTAGGAATACATTTATCAAATAAGGTAAAAGACCTGCATACTGAAAACAGTAAAACATTGATGAAAGACCCAAACAAATGGAAAGATAGGCTGCTTTCATGAATTGGAAGAATTAGTGTTGTTAAAATGTACATACTGCCAAAAGTGCAGTATAGCTTCACTGCAATCTTTCTTAAAATTCCAATAACATTTTTTTTTACAGAAATAGAAATAAAAGCAATCCTAAAATTTGTATGGAACTACAGAAGACCCCACATAGCCAAAGAAACTTTGAGCAAAAAAAGGCTGGAGGCATCACTGTATACTACATTACTGGAATGTACTACAATACTATCATTATCAAAAGAGCATGCCACTGGCATAAAAACGGATAAACAGACAAAAGGAATACTATATAAATCCCAGAAATGAATCCCATTTAAGATCAATTGATTTTCAACGAAGATGCCAAGAGCACACCACAGGGAAAGGAGAGTCTTTTCAATAAGTGGTGTCAAAAAAAATGAATATTCACATTCAGAAGAATAGAAGTAGACCCTTATTCCACACGATATGCAAAAATCAACTCAAAGTAGATTAAAGACTTAAGACCCGATACTGTAAAGCTACTGCAAAATAACTACTTTTTTCCATTTCTGTACAAAATTATATTGGAATTTTAGGAGAGATTGCACTGAAGCTCTATATCACTATTTACTACCTTATCCCACACTAGATGCAAAAATCAACTCAAAGTAGATTAAAGACTTAAGACTGGATACTATAAAACTACTGTAAAAAAACACAGCTGAAAAGCTTCATGACATTGATTTGAGCAATGATTTTTTGAGATACGATTCCAAAGCACCAACAACAAAAGCAAAAATACACAAAGAAGATTACGTCAAACTAAGCAGTTTTTGCACAGGAGTTAGTATCCAAAATATCTAAGAAACTCAAGCAAATCAATATCAAGAAAACAGCCCAGCTTTAAAACAAGAAAAAGACCTTATGGAGGGTCCTCAAAAAATTAAAAATAGAACTACCAGATGATCCAGCAATCCCACTACTGTTTATATATCTAAAATAAATGAAATTAATGTGTTCGGTGCACTACCATATTCATTACGGCATTATTCCCAATGGTCATGATATTGAATCAAGCTAGTTTATGATGGGATGAAAACAGAAAGAAAATGTGGTATATATGCACAATGGAAATGTCTTCAGTCATTTAAAAGAAGCAAATACTCTCATTTGTGATAAAATAGATAAACTTGAAGAATATTATGTTCAATAAAATAAGACAGGCACAGAAAGACAAATATTTATATTTCTCATAATTTCACTTTTATGTGGAATCTAAGAAAATGTGAACTATTAGAAGCAGAGAGGAGAATGGTAGTTACCAGGAGCTTGGGTTGTGGGGAAGGGAGAATGTGAAACAGATGTTTAAAAGATACAAAATATCCGTTAGATAGCAGGAGTAAGTTTCAGAAATCTACTGTACAGCCTAGTGACTGTCATTAATAACAATGTATTTTGTTGTTGAAAATCACTGAAGAAGTAAATTTTAAGTGTTCTCATCACACAAAAATGTATGTGAGGGAATCGTATGCTAATTTCCTCAATTTAGTCGTAACATAATGTATACATACTTCAGGACATCTTGTTGCACACAATAGATGTATAGAATTTTGTCAAATTTTTAATGAATTGATATTTAAAAAGAGAAATAGACAAAGAAGTCCCTTTTCCATGACCATTTCCATCCACTTTGGGGGAAAGTCTGCAAAGACCTTTGGATAAATCTTTTCTCTCTCTCTCTCTCCTTAATAAAATACTAAATTCTTGTCATGAGTGCAAAACCAAATCATTCAAATAAAAGAAGATGTTTACTATTGATTGTATTGAATGGATAAATGAAGTTAGAATATTTGTTTGGGGAGTTCTTGTTATACACATTTATAGTATATGGCAATATTATTGTTGCAACTTATTGAGCAATCATCACATGCCAGGCCCTGTACTAAGCATCTCACAAATGGTACCTCATTTAATTTCCATAGCAATCCATCAGCAGTTGTACAACAATTATAATTTTTCACATTTTACAGTAAAAGAAGACAGTTTTGGAACCAAAAGTGAAACCCAGATCTACCCAACGCAGAGCTACATGCTTAACCCACATGATCTCTTGCCCGCGTATCACAATTGGGAAACACAGAGATGGAAAATGATTGGTCCAATAATAGAGACCCCATTTTAAAGAAAACTTAGAAACATTTTAACTTTGTATTTTCAATAGCAATACTTAAATAACTTAGTCTATATATCAATTACAAGATATAAATGGCATTTCTGTTTTGTCAATGAAGACATCATCAAGTTATAATTTACAGGGAACAGATAGCTTTAAGATTCACTTGCATCTGACTGTTTCTCATGATGAGTGGCAAGAAAAGCACAGATAAGTGTTAGTATGGTGACTCAAACTAATTTGAATAATTCCTTTCAGACTCTAGTAAGCTCTTGGTCTTATTATTTCTTTTGTAGTAAGAAAATTGAACAATTTTATTTTTACCTCTCTCTGATTATTAATTCTGGGTGGAATTCCTTACGTGTAGTTAAATGAAAAAAAAAGGGGGGGAAGGAAGGAAGCAAAAGTAGAGTTTCTGACATCCTGACAAGACGGTGCTTAGAGTTCTTTTTTTCATTTAAAAGTGTTAACAATGGCCTGAATTTGTTGAAATAAAGTAGAAACATCTGTTCAAATACTTGGCCCTTTATAAAATTGAGTCTTTTATTGTTACGTTGTAAGAGTTCATTGTATTCTGGATTCTAGTTCCTCATCATATACATAATTTGAAAACATTTTTTCACAGTATGAGGGTAGTTTCACTTTCTTGATCATGTCCTTTGAAGAACAAAGGGTTTTATTTGAAAAAAAGTCCAATGTATCTATTTTTTCTTGTGTTTCTTGTTTTTGAGTACCATATCTAAGAAACTGTTACCTACTTCAAAGTCACAAAGATTTATGACTATATTATTATCTAAGAGTTCTATAGTGAAACTCTAAAATTTAGTATTTGATCTACTTTGTTTGTTTGTTTGTTTGTTTTGTTTTTTTGAGACAGAGTCTTGCTGTGTCACCCAGGCTGGAGTGCAGTGGCGACACCTCGGCTCACTGCAAGCTCTGCCTCCTGGGTTCATGCCATTATCCTGCCTCAGTCTCCTGAGTAGCTGGGACTACAGGTGCCTGCCACCACACCTAGCCAATTGTTTGTATTTTTAGTAAAGAAGAGGTTTCACCATGTTCACCAGGATGACCTTGATCTCCTGACCTCATGATCCGTCCACCTTGGCCTTCCAAAGTCCTGGCATTACAGGCATGAGCCACCATGCCCAGCCTGATCTACTTTGAGTAAAGTTTTATATATGGTGTGAGGCTGGGTTTCACCTTTATTTATTTATTATTTTCACATGTGGATATCTAGTTGTCTCACCACATTTGCTTAGAAGATAATTATTTCCCCCATGAATGGTCTTGGTATCTTGTCATAGATGTATGGTTTTGTTTCTGAACTATAAATTTTATTCCATTGACCAATTTGTCCATTCCTACACAAGTAAAATATTGTTTATTAATGTAGCTTTGTAGTAAGCCTTGAAATTGGAAAGTGTGAGACTTCTAATGGTCCTTTGTGAAAAGCTGTTTTGATTTCTCTGTATCCCTTGCATTTCCATATACATTGTAGGATCAGCTTGTCAATTTCTGCAAAAAATAAAATAAAATAAAAGAAGTTGCAGGAGGGAAGCTAAGATTTTGATAGAGGTTGCACTAAATTTGTGAATTAATTTGGAGAATTATTCCATCTTAAAAATATTATGCCTGGATCTGTGAACACAGAATATCTTTATAATTAATTAGGTATTTAATTTCTTTCAATGTTGTTTTGTAATTTTCAGTGAATGAGTCTTATGCTTCTTTGGGTCAATTTACTCCTAAATATTTTATCTTTTTTATGCTGTTTCAAGTGGAATTACTTTCTTAATTTTATTTTTGCATTGTTCTTTGCTAGGACATGAAAGTATAATTGTTTTTTGCATAATAATCTTATATTTTGCAATCTTGCTGAATCCTTTTATTAGCTCTAATATGTTTTATTTATTTGTTCATAGATTCCATAGGATTTTGTACATAGAAGATCGTGTCAACAAATAGAGACAATTTTACTCTTTCCTTTTCGATTTGGGTATCTTTTATTTCTTTTTCCTACCTAATTGTCCTGACTAGAACCTCCAGTACAATGTTGAGTAAAAGTGGTGAAAGTGGACCTTTTTGTCTTTTTCTTGAGCTTACAGGGTAAAGCTTTCAACTTTTACTGTTAAGGATGATGTTAGTTTTCTGGATTTTTTTTGTAGCTGCCCTTTACCAGACTGAGGAAGTTCCCTGCAATTTCTAGTTTGTTGAGTGTTTTCATTATGAAACGGTATTACATTTTGTCAAATGCCTTTTCCCCTCTATTGAGATGACTATAGAATAAAATTTTCCTGGGAGGCAGAAGTTGCGGTGAGAAGAGATCGCACCACTGCACTCCAACCTGGGCAACAGGGAAAGACTTTGTCTCAAAAAAAAGAGAAAAAAAAGAAAAACCAGAATAAAATTCTCATCCTTTATTCTGTTAATTATGGTGTATAATATTGATTAATTTTGTTTGTTAAATAAACCTTGTATTCCTGGGATAAATCTTATTTGGTGATGTTGTGTGTTACTTTTTATATGTTGCTGGACTGTTTACTAGCATTTTATTAGGAATTTTTGCATCTATATTTATAAGAGATGCTCTGTGGTTTTATTTTATATGTCATTGTCCAGTTTTTATATCAGTGTAATACTGGCCTTGTAGAACGAATTGAAAATGGTCTTTTCTCTTTTAAGTTTTTGAAGAGTTTGTAAAGGATTGGTGTTAATTCTTCTTTCAACATTTGGTAGAATTCAATAGTGAATTCATCTGTAGTTTTTCTGTGGGAAGTTATCTTGAAATACTGATTCAACCTTTTTACTTCTATAGATCAATTCTATTTCTTCTTAATTTGGTTTTGCTAATTTGTGTCCTTCCAGGAATTTATCCATCCCATATAGATTTTTAATTGTTGGCATTCAATTATTCATAATATTCCTTTATAACTAGTTTGTCTCTGTAAAGTTGGCAGTAATATCCCCAAACTTAAAATTTGACTATATTTTTAAAATCTCTAAATATTCAGTCTCATCTTTATTAAGAAGAGCCATGAGATATACAGACACTTCATCCAGAAGGGACTTTGATCTAGTGTGTGAGCATGGCAGCAGGAATTTTCAAACACAAACATGCTGTAATGTGGAAGTTTAGTCTATTTTCAAGCAGTATCTTCAATAGTGGTTGAGAACATGGGAGATGCCTAAGTAGAAGTGAGGGCCTGGCACAGTGGCTCATGCCTATAATCCCAGCACTTTGGGAGTCCAAGGCAGGAGGATCTCCTGAGGTCAGGAGTTCAAGACCAGCCTGACCAACATGGAGAAACCCTGTCTCTACGAAAAATACAAAATTAGCCAGGCGTGGTGGTGCACACCTGTAATCCCAGCTACTCGGGAGGGTGAGGCAGGAGAATTGCTTGAACCTGGGAGGCAGAGGCTGCAGTGAGCCGAGATTGCACCACTGCACTCCAGCCTGGGCAACTAGAGCGAAACCCCATCTCAAAAATAAATAAATAAAGCAAGTGAGTAGGGGATTTTGGTCCAGCCTGAGGATTTCAAGTCAAGGACTAGACATACCGTTCTCCACTTGTATCACATGATGCAAAATAAAACATTATTTAGAATCTTTACCCAAGGGGAAACCACTGAGCAAGGATTCATCTGAAATATAAAGGCCCTGGTAATAGGAAGAGAGCAAAAACTGGATTCAAGCTCCAGGGTATATTAGAAGATGCAAATTTAAATTAGCAGTGCCTTTGTAAGGAAAAAAGTTATCTAAGCCTAAGCATGTTGTAAGCAGCAGGAAACCAGACTCTCAGAATTAAGACCAGAAAAAAACTGTCAAGAAAATGATTTGTGACTCCATTTAAAGGATGGACTCCTTGGCCAACAGGAGCTATGAGCTATGATAAATGTCCATGTTCTCACCTTCTTTCTTCAGCTTCCAGGGTGATGGTAATTCTAAAAAAAGTTCCATCCTATCAAGGATCAGGGTCTCTATATGTATTCTTCCAGTCTTCTCAGGAGATTTTATATTATCAATTCCTTTTATAGCTTGCATCTTTAATCTCTCTCTCTCTACATACTTTTCCCAACTATCATTAAAACAAAACAAAACAAAACAAAACTTGGCCGGCCATGGTGGCTCATTTCTGTAATCCTAGCACTTCGGGAGGCCAAGGCTGGCGGATCACCTAAGGCCAGGAGTTCGAGACCAGCCTGACCAACATGGTGAAATCCCGTCTCTACTAGAAATACAAAAACATTACTCAAGTGTGTTGGCGGGCGCCTGTAGTCCCAGCTAGTCAGGAGGCTGAGGCATGAGAGTTGCTTGAACCCGGGAGATGGAGCTTGCAGTGAGCTGAGATCACACCACTGCACTTCAGCCTGGGCAACAGAGTAAGACTCCATCTTAAAAAACAACAACAACAAACCTTTTGTCTCCCATCTTAAAAGCAAACAAAACACCAAATAAATTTTATTAGGACACTCACAATCTTCTACCTACTATGTCTAGTCTTTCCATCCCATTCAGGCCAAACTTCCTAAAATAATTTTCTGCCTCTAATACTTTTCACGTATTTACTCTTCAACCCGTTTGAATCTCACTGTCACCTTTCCCTTTACTGAAATACTAAAATAGCCTTTTCTAAAAATCTTACGCTGCTAAATTAAATAAGCACTTGTCCGTCCTCATTCTCCAGGGTGTCTTTGTAGTGTCTCCATTGCTGACAACAACCTGCTCTTTGCAGAACTCCCTATTTTTCTTGTTTTCTCCTACTTTGCTGGTTATTCTTCTTCAGTTTCTTTTACCATTTCTCTTTCTCTGACCTTTAAAAGATGAATTTTCTCAGGGTTTGATTCTAGATTTTCTTTTATTATCATGCTTCAATATATTCCTAGCAGATACATGGGTTTAATCACCTTCTACATGTCAGTGACTCCAAAAGTTATACCTCTCTCCCCACCTCTTTAGTACCACACCTGTGCATCCAAAGACACTTTCCCACCTGGCTTTCTGATAAGCTTCTCAACCATGTCACAAACTGAACTACTCATTTTTACCCTAATATATCATTTATTTTTCAGTATTCACTATCTTAGAAAATGGCATGACCATTTACCCAATAATTCATTCAAGAAACTCTTTCTTCTCTGTTGCCTCTTCTTTTCCAATCAATCACAAAGTCATCAATTAAGTCTCTTACATATTTCTCAAACCTTTCACTCCTTCTATCTTACCAGCTCCCTAGATTAAGAAAGTATCATCTTAAACACCTGCACTGCTGAAATACCCTCAATAAGAAGTCTTCTCATATTCATTGTTTCTCCCCTTCATTCTCCAAAAAGCTGTTAGAGTAATCTTTTGAAAATGCAATGATCAGTCTGTAACACTACCATTTAAAATCCTTCAACTGTTTTCCATTACCCACAAAATAAATACTGCGAGTCATAACATGATCTAGAAAGTCCTACATTACCTGCCTTCACCTACCTCTCAGTCTCATCTAGATCTGTCTTCCCCTTTTCATAATTCAACCACAAATACCCTTCTTTCAGTTCTTCAAAAATGTCAAGCAACTTTCTGCCACAAGGACTTTGCACCTGCAGGGAGGCATACTCCCCTTCCCCAACTTACACACACACATACACACACACATAAACATACTCCATTTTAAGCCTCAATTAAAGTTGTTGCTTCCTCAACAAAATCTCCCCTGATTTCTCCAGATTAAGTGGGTCATCCTGTCAGATCTTTCACTCCACTGTGTACATTTCCTGAACAGCTCATATCTCAACCGTGAATCAATTACTCTGTTTTTGTACAGTGTCTCTCTACATTGCACTATAAGCTTCAATATGCCACTGTGTACATTTACCTTGTTCATGATTGTGAACATATGGTTACTATCTCCAGTAACCACAATTCCTGGTCCATAATTGTTTGCCCAGAAATATCTAAAAACTAAACACAGGAATAAAGAAATAGAGTAAGAGAACACTTGTGGTTCTGTTTGTGCCTCCATGTCCCTCTTCATAAAACTATTTCAAAATCCACCTGCTGGAGGGAAGTCTCCTGACTATTTTACACACAAAATAGGTCTTTCTTAAGAAAAGCGGGAGGATGAGTGTCTCCAAAATTAGGCAGGGCTGGGAACTTCAAATCCAGAATCTCATTGCCTAGAGGAAAAGATAGCAGGAGAAACCGAAGGTTGGCGTATTTAGCTGTTTTCTCCTCAGTGGAGGAAATAACTGGCATTGAGCGAGAGAGGTAGAGAGGAATCAAACATAGCTGTGATTATTTGATAGTCAAATTAACTAAAAATAGATGAACACCTCAATGCATTCATAGAACAGGCAATAAACTGTAATGATGCTTACTGCGCTTGGGAAACAATGTCAATATCTGTGAGAAAGAACTGAAAAAAAACAAAAAACAAAAAAAACCTTTTCTTTAAATGAGAATAACTTCAAATGAAGAGCCTTCCTATAACTTCTGTGCCTTTTCTCCTTATGTGTGCCTTTTGGATTTGGACTGTGGATTGTCCTAAAAGTTTTGTCCCTGAGAGGTATGTGACTCACAGAGTAATATTAATACTTCTATCCTTGGCCACTTTCCAAACTTTATTCTTATTAGGAACTAACTTCTTGAGTCTCATCTGCTCTTCTCTCGCTTCAGCTTTTTCTTTTCTTTGACCCTGATGGCTGGTTTAGACCTTGCCTCACTGTGCAGTGGAGAGAGGAGAATGCTTTCAAGAGACCATTTCTTTGTTCACACAATTCCCCTTGTCTAGAAGATCTTTATAGTTCGTTTAGCCTACCTGGAAAATCCATTATTTTAAAAACCTGAGATCCAAGGTCATATTTTCCAGTAAATAATTCCTTGATCCTCTTTTTGGGACAACATTAATTACCTCTTCTTTCATATTCTTGTAGCTTAATATAATGTATTATTTTACCTGTTGCAATATATTTGTTAGTAATTAAGTCAAAGTCTGGGTCTCCCTCTAAATTCTGGGTGGCTTGAGGACAAGGATAGTAATTCCTCATTTTTCGTTGCACTACATAACTTCTAGCCTGTGGTGGGGATTAAAGGAGAAAATACATAATAAAATATTTAGCACAGCACCTGGCACATAGTGTTAGTTAAAGTGGATAATTATTTTATCATCAATTATCCTAATTTAATCTCTATTTACTAAGCAAATTAATTTTTTAAAAACCTTATTTATTGTGATAATGCACTTAAATCAATGTTTACATTGTCATTCAACAGGTTAAGTGTTCTTGGTCACCTACTTTAGAAAATAAATAACACTTTCTACTTCTGTCATATAGCATTGAGAATTCCATGCACTGGACTTCTGTCTGTAACATGTAAGATATTTAGGCTAATTACATCTGAGATCCTTTCCCTTTGAACACTCTGTGGCAATATTCTGATGAACCCTTTCTTATCAACTGTTGTCTAGTTGTAGCATATATATTCATCTTTTTATTTTTAGGGAAAAAAGGTAAGTCAAGATTCTTACACATTCAACACCCAAGGTAGTACCTAGCACAGTAATAGACCCACAATAGCCTTGTGAAAAACGTATACATTGAATTCCAAAAAAAAAGTCACTGCTTTAACTTGGAAATACAGTTTGGATTTTTGCCCCCACCCAAATTTTATGTCAAATTGTAATCATCAATACCGGAAATGGGTTCTGGTGGGAGGTGTTTGGATCATGGGGGTGGATTTCCCACTTGCTGTTCTCATGATAGCGAGTGAGTTCTCATAAGATCTGGTTGTTTATAAATGTGTGGCACCTCACCACTCTCTCTCTTTCTCCTGTTCTGGCCATGTAAGATATGTCTGCTTTCACTTTGCCTTCAGGAATGAATGTAAGTTTCCTGAGGCCTCCCCAGAGCCATTATGCTTTCTGTAAAGCCTGCAGAACTGTGAGTCAGTTAAACCTCGTTGCTTTATAAATGATCCAGTCTCAGGTATTTATTTATAGCAGTGTGAGAATGGACCAATACAGAAAATCGGTACCAAGGAGTGGAACTGGGTAACAAGAAGAGGTTGGAAGAGTGTGGAGGACTCAGAAGAAGATGGGAAGATGAGGGAAAACTTGGCACTTCCTAGAGACTTGTTGAATGGTAATAACCAAAATATTGATAATGATATCAATAGTGAAGTCCAGGATGGGGGGCGGGGGTCTCAGATGGAAATGAGAAACTTATTTGGAACTGGAGCAAAGGTTACTTTTGTTTTTTGTTAACAAAGAGGTTGGATGCATTGTGCCCCTGCTCTAGGGATCTGTGGAACTTTGAAATTGAGAGTGATGATTTAGGGTGGCAGAAATTTCTAAGCAGTAAAGCATCCAAGATGTAGCCCAGTTGCTTCTAACAACAACATATGCTCATATGCACGAGCAAAGAAATGATCTGAAGTTTGAACTTACTTTTTAAAGGGAAGCAGAACATAAAAGTTTGGAAAATTTGTAGCCCAGCCATATAGTAGAAAAGAAAACTCTATTTTCTGGGTAGAATTTCAAGGCAGCTACAGAAATTTGCATAAATAAAAGGTAGGCAAATGCTAACAGCCAAGACAGTGAGAAAAAGGCCTCCTAGGCATTTTAGAGACCTTCAGGGGCAGTCCCTCCCATCATATGCCCAGAGGCCTAGGACAGAAGGATGGTTTTGTGGGCCAGGGCAAGGGCCCCACTGCCCTATGCAATCTCAGGAAACTGCTCTTCACAACTCAGTTGCTCTAGCTCCAGCCACATCTGAAAGGGCCCAGGTAAAGCTCAGGCTGCTGCTTCAGGGGGTGCAAGCCATAAGCCTTGGCAGCTTCCACGTGGTGTTAAGCCTATGGGTGCACAGAGTGCAAGAGCTGGGGCTTGAGAGCCTCCACCTAGATTTTAGAGGATGTATGGAAAAGCCTGGATGTCCAGGCAAAAGCCTGCTGCTGTAGCAGAGCCCTCTTGGAGAATCTCTATCTACTAAGGCAATGTAGAGGGGAAATGTGGGGGTAGAGCCCCCACACAGAGTCCCCACTGGGGTATTGCCTAACGGAGCTGGGAGAAGAAGGCCACCATCCTCCAAACACCAGAATTGTAGATACACCAACGATTTGTGCCCTGCACCTGGAAGGGCCACAGTAAATCAACACCAGCCCTTGGGAGCAGCCACGGGGGCTGAACCCTACAAAGTCACAGAGGTGGAGCTGCCCAAGGCCTTGGGAATTCACCCCTTGCATCAGTGTGCCCTGGATGGGAGACATGGAGTCAAAGGAGATTATTTTGGAGCTTTAAGATTTAATGACTGCCCTATTGGGTTTCGGACTTGCATGGTGCCTGTAGCCCCTTTCTTTTCTTTTTCTTAAAATTTATTTATTTATTTATTTTTATTTTATTTTTTATTTTTTGAGACGGAGTTTTCGCTCTTTCGCCCAGGCTGGAGTGCAGTAGTGCAATCTTGGCACACTGCAACCTCTGCCTTCCGGTTTCAAGTGATTCTCCTGGCTCAGCCTCCCAGGTGGCTGGGATTACAGGCGCCCACCACCATGCCTGGCTAATTTTTGTATTTTTAGTAGAGGCGGGGTTTCACCATATTGACCAGACTGGTCTTGAACTCCTGACCTCATGATCCGCCCACCTCAGCCTCCCAAAGTGCTGGGATTACAGGCGTGAGCCACCGTGCCTGGTCTGTAGTCCCTTTCTTTTGGCCAATTTATCCCTTTTGGAATGGGAGTATTTACCCAAGGCCAGTAAATCCATTGTATCTTGGAAATAACTAACTTGTTTTTAGTTTTACAGGCTCATAGGCAGAAGGCACTATCTTTGTCTCAGATGAGACTTTGGACTAACTTTTGAGTAAATACTGGAATGAGTTAAGACTTGGGGGACTGTTGAGAAGGGATGATTGTATTTTGCAATGTGAGAAGGATGTGACACTTGGGAGGAGTCAGAGGCAGAATGACATGTTTGGATCTGTGCCGTCACCCAAATCTCGTGTCAAATTGTAATCTCCAGTGTTGAAGGTGGGGCCTGGTGGGAGGTGATTGGATCATGGAGGTAGAATTCCCCCTTTGAGGCTGTTCTCATGATGGCGTTCTCATGAGATCTGGTTGTTTAAAGTGTGCGGTAGCTGCCCCCTGTCTCTCTTGCTCCTGCTCTGGCCGCGTAAGATGTGCCTGCTTTCTGTTTGCCTTCAGGCATAATTGTAAGATTTCTGAGGCCTCCCCAGAAGCTCTATGTTTTCTTTACAATCTGCAAAACCATACACTAATTAAACCTCTTTTTAAACTAAATTACTCATTCCCAGGTATCTCTTTATAGCAGCTTGAGATAAAGCTAATATACTTGGTATGGTTACTCTTTGTCCTCTATAAATCTATTTTTGTGTGCATTCCATTTTATCACTTTTTCTTCTTTTATTTGTAAAAGTGACTTACTGCCCTAACCAAAATACGTCACCTTCCTTTTCCTGACTAACCCAGCCTGTTCCTCTTTAGGTGGATTTCAGCTGTCTTTCTGGGTGGTGAAACAGACTACAGAATTTGCATAAGCTTTAGTGAAACCGGGAAAGATTTGTCTCATTCTAGCTGGTGGCCTAAAGATTTGAATGGAAAACAATATAGTAGTTCAGACATCCCTGGCTTTGTAAAATGCCACTTTGCTCAGTGTTCGTTGAGTCACAATGCTACTACCTTTTCTTCCACAAGCTTCACTGTGTTTCTCACCACAAGAGTGTTGAATGTTTCACTGTGAAGATTCTTCAGTGTTATCAAAACATTGAGTATAGATGAAGTTAGATACTGAACAATTTGAATTTGTTTTATTAACTAAATTTTTGGTAATATTAATACATCTATGGAACCCCTAGTCGAAGAGCAGTGCTCCAGAAAGATGTCATTATCAAAATGAGATTTCTTCCTCTGACAGAATCTGTTAGATGGAGTCAGTATTTATGGAGTTTTTATCCTGCTTGTGTCAGAGGCATTTGGAACAGAGTGATATCATTTGAATAGGGGCTGGGGCTGAGATCTGCTGGGCTGCATTCCCAGTGGGTTAGGCATTCTTAGTCACAGGATGAGATAGAAGGTCAGCACAAGATGCAGGTCATGTAGACACTGACCTGACAAAACAAGATGCAACTGAAAAGCCGGTCAAAACCCACCAAATTCAAGATGGTGATGAAAGTCACCTCTGGCCATCCTCACTGCCCATTGTAAGCTAATTGTAATGTATTAGCATACTAAAAGACACTCCGCCAGCACCATGACAGTTTACAAATGCCATGGCAACATCTGAAAGTCACCCTAACGTAGTCTCAAAGGAGGAGAAACTCCTGGTTCCTCGAATTTTCCACCCCTTTCCCAGGAAACTCATGAAAAATCCACCCCCTGTTTAGCATATGATTAAGAAATAACCGTAAGCATAGCCCACCAGCAGCCCTCAGGGCTGCTCAGCCTATGGAGTAGCCATCCTTTCATTCCTTTATTTTCTTAACAAATTTGCTTTCACTTTGCTCTGTTGGCTCACTCTTGAATTCCTTCCTGGGCAAAGCCATGGACCCATGTGGACTCCCAGGCTGAAACTCAATTCTGGGTTTCAACCTGTGATACTTGTATAATTTACAACTCCTGCCTGGATATGATTGCTTAGCTGAGCTGTTCGTTAAGTCCATTAACTACTATAACAAGATAAACTCAGATTTATTGGCACTACTGGTTGCTTTGCTAAGACATGGAGGTTGAGAAGAAAGGATTCTCTGGAAGGTAGAGGTTGTAGAAACTGTTGGGACTCAGAAAAATGATGCCGCAGAGTATGGCACTTTTGTTATGCTGAGTGCTTTGAACTACAGGAGAAACAAAGTCTCTCCAACCTTCTCTGTTCCCCTAGTCTCTTGCTCCTCTTTCCCTCCCAAAGCAGGCATGAAGGAACTCTCTCTGAAATTCCCTTAACTCACTAAGGAAAGTTCCTCTGAAAGGAATGCAATTGTCATGAGCCCCCTCCTTACAATATCATCGAACAGGGAAGATACTAACAGGAAAGGAGAAAAAAGATGGACACCACCTATTCTGTGGACTGCTACCTGAGAAACTTTATCTGCATAAAAACAGCATTTGTTCCTGTGTGTTTCTTCCCTTCAGCACCCCATAACTTGTGGCCACCTGACTCCGGAAGTCCCAATCCCCTATTTCTTTTTGTAGCTCAAGATACTACATAAACTTCAACCGCCCAACTCTTCTGGGAGTCTCATATTTTGTGGGACCCACGTGCATAGTCATATGATAAATTTGTGGTATCTTTTCTCCTGTTAGTATATCTACTGTCAATTTATTTCAGAGACTCAAATTGTCAAACTTTCAGAGGGTGGAAGGAAAGTTCCCCTCATCCCTATAAAACTATCAATTTTGTTGTCTTCTGAGGTTCAGCTCCAATCATAGCTTTAATATGAGGTATCACTAGCAGACATCCCACATGTCCCTTGAACAAACATTTGCTCTGAAAAGGAAGAATTCAAGATAAAAATTTGAGCAGTAGTATCTGGAAACACATTTCCTTCAAAAAAAACAAAAAACTCACTGTTAATTCACAAATGCCTATTTATCCCCACCATGTGACTATCAGTGAACTAAATGTTACAAGGTTTAAAATCATTCAAGAAGTCGTGTTCCTTATTGGAAAGAGCCTATCACTAGGACTCAGCATGCCTACATTTAATCTGTGGTGCACTACTCACTAGTATGACATTGGATGAGTTCTGATGTTTTTGTCTTGTTTCTCTCCCAATGTTTTTCCTAGTATTTCAGATTGACAGTACAATGAACAGTTGTCTGCAGAGTACCATATATGGTTTTGACCAATGCTCATGCCATTTAAGATTAGAGTCTGGCCACACAGATGTGGTCAGACATAGAACAGGATGAGGCACACTTAGTTAGGTCCCGCTTGGTCCCAGACTCTTCACTGGGAAAAGATATATTGCAGATGAAAGAATTGGCTGGTGGATTTTTTATTTTTTATTTTTTCCTCTGAGATAGAGTCTTGCTCTGTTGTGTCAGCTGGAGTGCAGTAGCACAATCTCGGCTCACTGCAACCTTCACCTCCTGGCGTCCACAGATTCTCCTGCCGTAGCTGGGATTACAGGCCTGTGCCACCATACCCTGCTAATTTTTGTACTTTTAGTAGAGGTGGCGTTTCACCATGTTGCCCAGGCTGGTCAAGAACTCCTGACCTCAAGTGATCCACCCGCTTCAGCCTTGCAAAGTGTTGGGATTACAGGCATGAGCCACCGCACCCAGCCTGGCTGGTGGCTTTTAAAGGAAACCTGAAGCAAACTTCATCTAGTGAAAGATCAGAATTTGAGAAATAAATATGCTGGTTTCCTTGATCTTCACTGGGGCAACTCTGAAATATGTTATTCACTATCATCCCAGTTCCCTAGTGAGATTATGTTCCAATTGCCCACATTGGTAACTAGCTAGTTAACATATTCTATTGGCATTTTTTCTTTCCCAGGTACATTTCTCCTACTCACCATTCTCTCCTGGTATTTCCTCCCAAATAAACTACTTCTACTTGAATCCTTCTGCTTCTGCAGAAGGCAAATTTATACAATGTGAATATAATGTTCTCATATCTTCTTTAACCTCAAATTCTATTGGACACAAACTCACCAAACACTAGCTATTTTTATATTGATTTTCATTTTTTCTTTTTAAACTTTTAAGTTCAGTGGTACATGTGCAGGATGTGCAAGTTTGTTACATAGGTAAAACTGTGCCATGGGGGTTTGTTATACAGATTATTTCATCACCTAGGTATTAAGCTTAGTATCCATTAGTTATTTTTCCTGATCCTTTCCCTCCTCCCACCCTCAACCCTCCAACAGGCCCCAGTGTGTGTTGTTCCCCTCTGTGTGTCCATGTGTTCTCATTATTTAGCTCCCTCTTAGGAGAACATGCCATATTTGGTTTTCCTGTGTCAGCTTTAGTTTGCTAACGATAATGATCTCCAGCTCCATCCATGTCCCTGCAAAGGACATGATCTTGTTCTTTTTAATGGCTGCAGAGTATATCATGGTAAATACATACTACATTTTCTTTATCCAGTCTATTATTGATGGGCATTTAGGCTGATTTTCTTTGCTACTGTGAATAGTGACAATAAACATATGAATGCTTGTGTCTATATAACAGAATGATTTACATTTATTTGGGTATATATCTAGTAATGGGATTGCTGGGTCAGATGATATTTCTGTTTTTAGGTCTTTGAGGAATTGCCACTCTGTCTTCCATAATGGTTGAACTAATTTACACTCCCACCAACAGTGTATAAGTGTTCCTTTTTCTCCAGAACATCACCAGCATCTGTTATTTTTTGACTTTTTAGTAATAGCCATTCTGACTGGTATGAGATGGTATCTCACTGTGGTTTTGATTTTCATTTCTCTAATGATTAGTGATATTGAGCTTCTTTTCATATAATTGTTGGCCACATCTATGTCTTCTTTGAGAAGTGTCTATTCAGGTCCTTTGCTCATTTTTTAATGGGGTTGTTTGTTTTCTTGTAAATTTGTTTAAATTCCTTATAGATGCTGGATATTAGACCTTTGTCAAATGCATAGTTTGCAAACAGTTTTCTCCCATTATGTAGTCTGTTTATTTACTCTGTTGATAGTTTCTTTTACTGTGCTGTGCAGAAGCTCCTTAGTATAATTACATCCCATTTGTCAATTTTTCTTTTGTTGTGGTTGCTTTTCGTGTCTTTGTCATCAAACCTTTGCCCATGCCTATGTCCTGAATGGTATTGCCTAGGTTGTCTCCCAGGGTTTTTATAGTTTTGAGTTTTACATTTATGTCTTTAATCCATCTTGAGTTAATTTTTGCGTATGCTGTAAGGAAGGGCCCAGTTTTAATTTTCTGCATATGGCTAACCAGTTATTCCAGCACTATTTATTAAATAAGGCCTTTTTGCCCCGTTACTTTTTTGGGGGGGTCAGTTTTGTCAAAGATCAGATTGTTGTAGGTGTGCAGTCTAATTTCTAGGTCCTCTATTTTGTTCCATTGGTCTATGTGTCTGTTCTTGTACCAGTACCATGCTGTTTTGATGACTGTTGCCCTGTGGTACAGTTTGAAGTTGCTGAGTGTGATGCCTCCAGCTTTGTTCTTTTTGCTTAGGATTGCAGTGGCTGTTCGGGCTCTTTTCTGGGTTCCATGTGAATTTTAAAATAGTTTTCTCTAGTTCTGTGAAGAAAGTCAATGGTAGTTGAATGGAAATAGTATTGAATGTATACATTGGTTTTTCTTTTCCCTCACTTACCATTTAAGATAAAGGAAGACTACATTGCTTCAAAGACATAAAAAGCACAAGTTAACTTCAGAGACATATTTAACTGACTCACTGATTTCATCATTTATATTTAAGTATAATGAGGATTGAACCCTAGCACATTTTATAATTTTCAAATAATCCATCATCTATTTTGTAGTTTATCTTTATCATTTTAATCCCTCCTTCCCAAAATTTAAGTCAAGCATACAACAGCAGCCAGATTTCATTTTACTTTCAGAAATTGCCTAATACAGCACAGTGACATTGATAATGGTTCAGAAGACCAGCCTTGGAGTTCTTAAGCTGCTCTAACACTAGGTAGTTTACTGTGTTAAGGAGATGAATGGTAACTAGGGGAAATTTGTTTTGTTTTGTTTTGTTTGAGACGGAGTCTCTGTCACCCAGGCTGGAGTGCAATGGTAAGATCTTGATCACTACAAACTCCACCTCCCGGGCTCAAGCGATTCTCCTGCCTCAGTCTCCTGAATATCTGGGGTTTCAGGCGCACACCACCATGCCCAGCTAATTTTTGTATTTTAGTAGAGACGGGGTTTCACCATGTTGGCCAGGTGAACTCCTGACCCCAAGTGATCTGCCTGCCTCAGCCTCCCAAAGTGCTGTGATTACAGGCATGAGCCACTGCGCCCAGCCAGGAGGGGGAATTTTGATGTTTGGGCTTGCTACAGATTTTCTCATTAACTAATCCCCTCCAAAACCGTGGCTCACCTCTAGCAGCACATAAGAGATGGGTTACTTACAGGAATGAGAGTACAGCCTATGTAATTAAACAAAAGAAAGGTTTTAGGAAATACTTGAAGAGAAGGAAACAGCAATATTCACTCCCCAGTTTATTAGTTAATGAATGCCTAGACAGGCTCCGAGTTACTTTACGTAGGCAGAGCTCTGTTCCTAGCATTCTGTGTGAATACAGAATCATACATTCTTGGAAACTGAGGGTACTTTGAATCCTTAGCTTGACATTAAAGATTCTCCATGACCCAGCCTCAATCCATCTATACTTCTCCTCACCAACTGAATTTCCCTAGGCCCTTCCTATTCTAGTACCTAGCATCTTAACTTGAGACCTTTAGGAAAAAAAAAAAAAAAAAGGAGGCAAAATTATATGCTATTGCTTTATTGAAAGGCACAAAGAAGCATAAGAGGAAAACGAAAAGTGGAGCATGGACAAAGGAAAAGCAAACACAACATGATGTATTTCTGTGCTGGCTGCAGTCTCATGTATAAACAGTCGATTGCTGAGTCCTGCAGGATAAATTTGGACTGGCCATAAGAGATCAGTGCACCTAAGAACAGTTCATGATGGGTAGGACGTTCAAAGGATTCTCTCTTGCTTCCATCTCATCTTTTGTGACTGACTGGTCTGCCTCATGGAGTGTTAACTTTCCTGCACTTTCAGACTGTATTATTCTCCTCCCTGTTCTAGGCACCCAGCAGGGAATCTGGAATCTCCTCAAGTTTGTTCTACCAGTACACCATTGCAGTGGCCTCTCTTCTTTGTCAGTCAGCACCTTAGGTAAGGGCTTTTTCTTCTCTTCTCTTCTCTTCTCTTCTCTTCTCTTCTCTTCTCTTCTCTTCTCTTCTCTTCTCTTCTCTTTCTCTTTCTCTTTCTCTTCTCCCCTCCCCTCCCCTCCCCTTTTCTTTCCTTTCCTTTTTTTTGAGTCAAGAGTCTCGCTCTGCTGCCCAGGCTGGAGTGCAGTGGCACAATCTCAGCTCACCACAACTTCCGCCTCCTGGGTTCAAGTGATTCTCCTGTCTCAGCCTCCTGAGTAGCTGGGACTTTAGACACACGCCACCATGTCCAGCCAATTTTTGTATTTTGAGTAGAGATGGGGTTTCACCATCTTGGCCAGGCTGGTCTAAAACTCCTGACCTCGTGATCTGCCCACCTCAGCCTCCCAAAGTGCCGGGATTACAGGCGTGAGCCACCACGATGTAGGCACTTTTCTTTTGTGTTAGTGGGAAAAGTAGAAATAGTTGGCCCTTTATCACAATGAGTATGGCGAGAGCTATCGCTATAACCTCAGTGACTTGGAATCCAGGTAAGCGTTAGGGCTAGGAATAAAGGTAGAGTTGAGCCACATGAATACATCCTAAGTGGCAGGGCAGCTTTCACAGGACTTCGGATCTACTACAGAACCTTCTCTTGCACAGGGCCACATTCAAAACAAGCAGCCTTTAAGTCACTCAGTTAGTCCAAGTAGTATTACCAGTTGCTGTAAGTATTACCTCAACAGTTCAAAGGGGTTCACATGCACTATATCTTTTTTTGTTCTTTAAGGGTTTTAAGATGAAGCATCATATTTATTATTTTAAGGCAAAGTTTCTCAGTCTTGTAATTATTGAGATTTGGGGTTGGATAATTCTTTATTGCGAGGGGGTTGTCTTGTGCATTGTCTGATGTTTTGCTGCTCCCCTGTCCTCTATCCATTTGATGCCATGCCCCTTCTGTGATTTCTGACAGCCAAAAACATCTCCAGACGTTTCCAAATTTCTCTTTAGGACAAAATCATCCTTGGCTGAGACCCATTGCTTTAGATGGAATGACTAAATATGCCCAAGGCCATTATCCCTGCATCTTTATGGGGTTTATTTCCACTTTCTACTCTATGTGTGTCTCACTAGGATATTGAGGATACTTGCTACCTCTTAGTTATGAGACAAATCAGAATGATCTTATCTGTAGAGTGAACCAGTATGATATTCAACAGAATGTAAAAACGATCAACATGGTCAAGATAATTGAGGACTATATTACCAAAGAGGCTAGGACCATTAACATAGTCATGTAAAAGCAAACTATATTTGACCGTCTATCCTAAAGCGATCACTATTTTAATAATAGCATACCAAATGCCAGTAGGTGGGTTAATGTGCTTCAGTAACAATAATACATTTGCTAATGAAAGTCAATTCTGAATGGGCATCCAATGTTTCTGCATCTCTTGTGAGCACAGAAACTGGCTTCCTTGTTTTTTTTTGTTGTTGTTGTTTTTTGTTTTTACAGAGTCTCGCTCTCGCCCAGGCTGGAGTGCAGTGGCGCCATCTCAGCTCACTGCAAGTTCTGCCTCCCTGGTGTTCACGCCATTCTCCTGCCTCAGCCTCCCAAGTAGCTGGGACTATAGGCTCCCGCCACCATGCCCGGCTAATTTTATATATATATATATTTTTTTTTAATAGTAGAGATAGGGTTTCACCGTGTTAGTCAGGATGGTGTGGATCTCCTGACCTTGTGATCCGCCCACATTGGCCTCCCAAAGTGCTGGGATTTTAGGCGTGAGCCACTGCGCCCTGTCTCTTTGTTTTAGACTGTGTTTTCAACTTAATATTTTCAAGTTTATGTTTGTATTACAAACAGTCTTGGAAGACTGATACGGTTTGGATCTATCTCCCTACCAAATCTCATGTCTAATTGTAATCCCCAGTGTTGGAGGTGGGGTCTGGTGGGAGGTTATTGGATCATGGGGGCAGAGTTCTCATGAATGGATTAGCAACATCCCCTCCATGCTGTTTCCGTAATAGTGCGTGAGTCAGTTATTGTGAGATCTGGTAATATAAAAGCACGTAGCACCTCCCCTCACTCTCTTTTCCTCCTGCTCCAGCTGTATGAAATGCCTCGCTTCCCTTTGTCTTCCGCCATGATTGTAAATTCCCTGAGGCCTCTCCGGAAGCTGATGCCACCATGCTTCCTGTTCAACCTGCAGAACCGTGAGCCAATCAAACCTCTTTTCTTCATAAAATCATCCAGTCTCAAATATTTTTCTTTTCTTCTTTCTCTCTCTTTCTTTCTTTCTTTCTTTCTTTCTTTCTTTCTTTCTTTCTTTCTTTCTTTCTTTCTTTCTTTCTCTCTCTCTCTCTCTCTTTCTTTCTTTCTTTCTTTTCTTTCTGTCTTTCTTTCTTTCTTTCCTCCTTCCTTCCTTCCCTCCCTCCCTTCCTTCTCTCTCTCTCTCTCTCTCTCTCTCTCTCTTTCTTTCTTTCTTTCTTTCTTTCTTTCTGTGTGTGGCAAGGTCTCACTCTGTCACCCAGGCTAGAGTGCAGTGGCATGATCTTCACTCACTGCAACATCTGCCTCCCNTTTCTTTCTTTCTTTCTTTCTCTCTCTCTCTCTTTCTTTCTTTCTTTTCTTTCTGTCTTTCTTTCTTTCCTCCTTCCTTCCTTCCCTCCCTCCCTTCCTTCTCTCTCTCTCTCTCTCTCTCTCTCTCTCTTTCTTTCTTTCTTTCTTTCTTTCTTTCTGTGTGTGGCAAGGTCTCACTCTGTCACCCAGGCTAGAGTGCAGTGGCATGATCTTCACTCACTGCAACATCTGCCTCCCAGGTTCAAGCGATTTTCCTGCCTCAGACACCCCAGTAGCTGGTACTACAGGTGCACACCACCATACCTGGCTAATTTTTTTTGTATTTTGGTAGAGATGGTGTTTCACCATGTTGACCAGACTGGTCTTGAACTCCTGACCTCATGTGATCCCCCTGCCTTGGCCTCCCAAAGTGCTTACAGGATTACAGGTGCAAGCCACTGAACCCAGCCAGGTATTTTTTTTTTTTTTTTTTTTTTTTTTTTTTTTTTGGAGCAATGTGAGAATGACCTAATACAAAGATAGAGATAACATCCCTTTCAAAACAAATAGTAGGTTTCTTTAGAGGCCAGAATAAGAAAGATAAATCCCATCAAGGCAAAGGTCAAGCACACTTAATGCCCATTATAAAAGATAAATGATCCCTAAGTTTGAGATCCCTATCCTGTAACAAATCTTATTTAGTGTGCAAAAATCATTTGACCCTTATACCAACTTTGGGCCGTGTGAATTGACGTTTGGGAAAATGGTGCCAATGTTGATTCTCTGGCCATTGCTATTTCTGTGAGTAATGAATTGTAATTTGTCTCTAACCAAGAATCTCATGTTTCATCCATGAAACTGTGGCAAGCTAACTTATTTGCTTGCAAGTGGAGTAAAATCTCAGATCCTTCATAGTTATTGGCATCTGATGTAGTAGCAATGATCAGAGTGATAATTTGGTTAAAGTTACAGTAGCTTCCTGCTATCTACTGTGATCCAACTCTCTTTTACAGAGATCGAACAGATGAATTGATCAGAAAAGTGCTGCTAACTTCCCTGCATCTCTTAAATATTTGACAGGGGGTCACATCTCTTCAATTCCTTTGAAATACATTATTTATTATTTGTTATCTTTAGGGTCGAGACGTAAGTTTCAGAAGCTGCAGTTGGCACTTTAAGTTGGCTTTTATTACAAAGGTCAAAGAAGCAATGTAAAGGTTCTGCCAGTGTCTAAGTATGTCCACCCCGATTATACATATCTCGGCTATGGAAATAACTCTAAGGTAGTCTATAGACACTGTGAACTCGCTGAGCAACAGACTGGGATCAAAACCCCATTTAACACCTGTCCTCTGTAAATGCCCTTCCTCACCAGGTGTCTAAGATGACATTTCAGGTTCCCTGATAGCACTCAGTCCAGTCCTCACACCTAACAGTCTTTTAAAATCACCTAGGATAAGTTGCCTTGTCAAATGGTTACAGGTTTCTGTGGGAAAATTTGGAGGAAATTTATGTGATATACTTGCATGTATCTAGTTCCCCTTTTAATCAATAGGACCTAGGTCTGTGAACAGACTTAGATATGAAAACTGAAAGGGCTGTGATTTTCCGAAGTGGCATTCAGAGCAGATTGATATCTCTCTTTCTCTCTGTCTGCACCTATCTGTCATCCCTAGGAAATCCATGATCTACTGAGCATCACCATAGTTCTCTGATAGCCAAGGTTCTCTGATTGCCACTCCTGTATTTCTGCGCATTAACTTTGCACTTGTACTTCCCGTGGTACTATTCCAATGGCCTGTACCATTCCAGAGGCCCACTTTCTTCATACTTATTAGATAGCCTACTTCTATAGCAGCATCTTCCACTGATGAAGGCAGTTACCACTGAGCTTCTCAATGATTTCAGCGCCTTCCTCACCTGTGCATTCATTAGTACCTTAGTGAGATAGTGTCCTTAGGCGTTAGGTGATATTTCTCAGCTGTGGCATAATAAATCCATTCAAACATTTCCACCTCCCTGAGTCCTCCAACATTCCGCAGTAATGTGGCATGAAAATTTTGACATCTTGGCCAGGCACGGTGGCTCACACCTGTAATCCCAGCACTTTGGAAGGCCAAGGCAGGTGGATCGCCTGAGGGCAGGAGTTTGAGACCAGCCTGTCCACCATGATGAAACCCATCTCTACTAAAATACAAAAAAAAAAAAAAAAAAAAAAATTAGCCAGGGGGGGGGGCGTGCACCTGTAATCCCAGCTACTTGGGAGGCTTAGGCAACAGAATCACTTGAACTTGGGAGGCAGAAGTTGCAGCTAGCCGAGGTTGCGCCACTGCACTCCAATGTGGGTAACAGAGCAAGATTCTGTCTCAAAAAAAAAAAAAAAGACTTCATTTACTCTAAGCCATCACCGATGCCAGGTTTCAAGAAATCATCACAGTAAATTATTGGGCTGTGCTTCCCTACTCAGGTTGTTATCAAAACTTGATTCAGAGTATCAGCCCTGGAGGCAATGAGGAATGAGAGTCAAGGATCCCGAGGACACCAAAAGTCATATTGCAAGTCATCTGCTTTAAGTGAGGTTATTACACGGTCTTTATGTTGGGCTGCTTTCTTCTGGCAAGTGGACAGGACTGATTCTGCTGGCTGTCAGAGCTCAAGGAATTTAGAAGTTCAAACTCCCCAAAAATCTTTATTTCTGGCCTCAGGGACCCATCAGGTTACTTACTTCTGTTTTGCAGTTCTTGTAAGTTTGTAATTATAAACGCCCCTGTACAAATCAATTGCAACAGCCACTTGACTTTCTAATGCCCTTCCTTCTAACCACACCTCATTCTACTTAACAACAGGTGAAGTTTTTAATAATTGTGATTCATTACAGGCCAGTAATTTTGCCACTTCACTTGACAACAGAAATGAAGTGAGTCCTTGTGACTTCCAGAACGTGGCTGATCTAACCCCAAAACGTCATCTTGAGGATTGGCTTTTGAGGCCCCCTCCTCTCCTTATATCAATTATATTTGCCTGGGGTTATAAGAAAAGAGAATAGGTGGCAAAACCTGCAAAGTGCTAACGCTTTATTGGGAGTTGTGAGGGCAGCAGGAGTAAAGAGAAAAGGATAATGAGGCACAAAAATGAATATAAGGTGATAATTTCTTTGCAGCCCACATTTTTATGGGAAGTTCAAGGTCATAGGGTAAGTGTACATTTAACATTAATAACTGTCAAACAGTTTTGTTTTGTTTTGTTTTGTTTTTTGAGACGGAGTATCACTCTGTCACCCAGGCTAGAGTGTAGTGGCGTGATCTCGGCCTCCCTGGTTCAAGCAATTCTCCTGCCTCAACCTCCCGAGTAGCTGGGATTACAGGCGCCTGCCACCATGCCTGGCTAGTTTTTGTATTTTTAGTAGAGATGAGGTTTCACCATATTGGTCAGGCTAGTCTCAAACTCCTGACTACAAGTGATCCACCTGCCTCAGCCTCCCAAAGTGCTGGGAGTACAGATGTGAGCCACAGTGCCCAGCCTAAACAGTTTTTTAAAATGGTTGTAACTTTAACTTACAGTAATGTGTGAACTCCGGTTCCTTCCCTTTAAAGTTCAACTCCATTTTGAGACTAGCAAAGCACATTCCTTGCTCATCAGGACCCACATTTATGGGATGTTATAGGAAAGGAAACAGCCTAATGATACCTGCAAGGAAACATTCCTACAATAACAAAGTCCAGGTGTCCCAATATCCATAACGATATATGTTTGTGAGATAATAACAGTTATGCTTTGATGTACTCACACACCAGACTGTCAAAGTCAGTTCTCTTTAAGTCAATAGAGCAATAAATTTGTCATACTGTCTGCTCACCTGCACATAGACACAGCTTAGCTTAGTTTTTACATAGACAAGACCCCTATATATGAAAAACGTAAAACTAAGACAGTACCTTCCTCTACTTGTTTTTTTTTTTTTTTTTTTTTCTGTGATAGAGTCTCACTCTGTCACCCAGGCTGGAGTGCAGTGGTGCGATCTCGGCTCACTGCAACCTCCGCCTCCCGGATTCAAGTGATTCTCCTGCCCCAGCCTCCTGAGTAGCTGAGATTACTGACGCCCGCCACCACGTCCAGCTAATTTTTGCATTTTTAGTAGAGACAGGGTTTCACCATGTTGACCAGGCTGGTCTCAGACTACTGACTTTAGGTGATCCACCCACCTCAACCTCCCAAAATGCTGGGATTACAGGCATAAGCCACCACACCAGGTCCCTCCACCTGCTTTCTGAGGACACCCTTCTCTGTAATGGAGTAGCTTTTAATAAACTTGCTTTTTCCACTGCCCTTTGTGACTCATCTTGAATTCCCTCCTGCACCAGTTTCAAAAACTCTTTCTGGGGTCTGGTTCAAGACCCCTATTTCCAGTGACAATTCATTCCCTACTCTGTAGATGCTACTTTTTGTTAAGCCTCATGGAGTTTCATGTTACATATATGCATTACAGGCTTTGACCAAGGACTTGGGAGCCCCTGTGTGCAGCTCTGTCCTCTTTGGTAGCCTACTCCAAAAGGTCCAATTGGGTCAGCAGTCCTGCATTCTATTCTTTGCCTTCCCAGAGAGACCCTTCTTGGACTCTACTTGCCTCGTAAACGTTGGGAAATAGGCCCCAAGTACAAAGTTGGCAAGAGTGTGGGAGGCTAAATTGCATGTGTTACTCTTCTCTCACGGGTCATTGTGATATTGTGAAACATGTATTTGGTCTTTGACCTTGTTTCCTGGCATACAACTAAAATCTTTAGATTGTTTTGTATGCTAATGATTGAGTAATGGCAAGCGGCCCCTATGTCGCTTTAGGAGTGTGAGTGCAAGTTCAAGGGTGGGACTGGTAATCAGAAAAAAACAAGTCATGGTTACAGGGTTGATATTTTCAGGGCCACCCCACAACCTCCAGAGATGGGGAAGGGACTGAAGGTTAAGCTGATCACCAGTGGCCAATTATTTAATCAATTATGCCTACATAATGAAGTTTCCATCAAAACCCAAAGGAGTGGCTTCAGAGAGCTTCTGGATAGCTGAACACATGGAGGTTTCTGGAGGATGGGGCTCCCAGGGAGGGCATGGAAATTTTGTTCCCCTTCTCGCTTGCATTGCCCTATGCATCTCTTTATCTATATCCTTTTGAAATATCCTTTATAATAGACTAGTAAGTGTAAGTTAGTGTCTCCCTGAGTTCTGCATGCCACCCTAGAAATGTTGCTTTTTTAGATTGAGTTTCACTCTTTCATCCAGGCTGGTGTGCAATGGCGCAATCTTGCCTCACTGCAACCTCTGGCCCATGGGTTCAAGTGATTCTCCTGCCTCAGCCTCCTGAGTAGCTGGGATTATAGGTGCCTGCCACCATGCCCGGCCAATTTTTGTATTTTTAGTAGAGATGGGGTTTCACCATTTTGACCAGGCTGGTCTCGAACTCCTGACCTCAGGTGATCTCACCTCAGCAGAGTGCTGGGATTACTGGCATGAGCCACCGCGCCTGGCCTACTCTAGAAAATTAATCAAACCCAAGAAAGGGGGTTGTGTGACCCCTGATTTATAGCTGGTTGGTCAGAAGCACAGGTAGAACAATTTGGGACTTGTGGTTGGCATAGGAAGTGGAGGGCAGTCTTGAGGACTGAGCCCTAAGCTGCTGGATCTGATACCACCTCCAGGTAGATAGTGTCAGAATTGGATTGGAGTTCACCCAGCTGGTGTCTCCTACAGAACTAATTGTTTGTGTGGTGTAGAAGGAAATCCCTTCACACATTTGGTGATGGAAGTCTTCTGTTTAGATGATTGTTATTGTGGTGTAAGAGTGGAGGAAAAACAGTTTGTATTTTTTCTACTGCCAGTCATGCTACCTATTACCTAGTGCTTCAGAACATTTGTCTCATATGTTTTCTTTAGCTTTTCATCATTTTGGAGAAGAAATTGTTTAGAATTATTTATTCCTTCTTGGGCAAAAGTTCAAGCCTAAGTATGTTTTTAAATTTTATTAGTTAGGTAATATTTCCAATGAAAAATTAAATAGTCACCAATGCACCACACTCAGATTCAAGGTAAACATGCTTCCATATTTGTCTTTACGTATATAATTGAAACATATTCTTTTGGTTATCTGTTGCTGCATAATAGAGCATGCTACAGCTTATTAGCTTTATACATTAGCATGTGTTTATTTATTCAAATTTCTGCAAATTGGGTAAGGTCAGAGAGCTCATCTTACCTCTGTCCCATGTGGCTTCTCTTGCCATAGCTCAAGTGGGTTTTGAAGATCAGTTTCCAAAGTGGTTGGCAATCAGCTAGATGTCAGCTGTCAATTGGGAGCTCCATTGAGTATGTTGGCTGGGGTGTTTGTTTTCTTCTGCATAGCCTTCCCATATAGCCAGTTTCTTACAGCATATTAGGATAGTCATTTTTTTTTTTTTTTGAGATGGAGTCTCCCTCTGTGGCCCAGGCTGGAGTGCAGTGGCACCATCTTGGCTCACTGCAACCTCTGCCTCCCGGGTTCATGTGATTCTCCTTCCTCAGCCTCCCCAGAAGCTCGGACTACAGGCATATACCACTACGCCCAACTAATTTTTTATATTTTTAGTAGAGACAGCATTTCAGCATGTTGGCCAGACTGGTCTCGAACTCCTGACCTCAGGCGATCTGCTCAGCTCAGCCTCCCAAAGTACTGGGATTACAGGCATGAGCCATCACACCCGGCCAGACAACTGAATTCCTTAAGAGCATGAAAACAAACAGAAGTTGCCTGGCCTTCTTATGTCAAGGCTTATAAGTCTCAGAATGTCACTTCTGCATTTTATTGGTTAATTAGTTATAGGCCCAGCCCAGGTTCAACAGGAGGGGAAATCGATTCCACATTTTGATGGAGGGTTACAATGTCGTATGGCAGGAGGGCATGTGTGATGAGAAGCAATGTTGTGGTCATTTTTAAAGGAATAATCTGTGACATGCATTTTCCTACGTTCTGTTTTCCTTTCCTCCATTCTCAGAGGTAGCTACCGTAATCAATGTCTACATTTCCCACTTACATTTGTATAGTTTTTTTTTGTTTGTTTGTTTGTTTGTTTGTTTGTTTTGAGACGGAGTCTCGCTGTGTTGCCCGGGCTGGAGTGCAGTGGCCGGATCTCAGCTCACTGCAAGCTCCGCCTCCCGGGTTTACGCCATTCTCCTGCCTCAGCCTCCCGAGTAGCTGGAACTACAGGCGCCCGCCACCTCGCCCGGCTAGTTTTTTGTATTTTTTAGTAGAGACGGGGTTTCACCGTGTTAGTCAGGATGGTCTTGATCTCCTGACCTCGTGATCCGCCCGTCTCAGCCTCCCAAAGTGCTGGGATTACAGGCTTGAGCCACCGCGCCCGGCCACATTTGTATAGTTTTACCAGACTTCTCTCTAGCACTGAATGCTCTTCATACTTTAAGCATTTTCCACTAGGGCAAAACAAAATCTTGAGGAAATCTCACAAATCTGAGATCACGAGAAAAGTAGCCTGTAGAAAAGGAATTTCCTAAACTATAGGTCTACTGCAGAAAAATTGACTGAATGGTTCATACTTTAAATTGGATTCCAATCTTTTCCAGCTTGAAGATCTACTTTTATTTATTTTTATTTTTTATTTTTGAGATGTGATCTCACTCTGTCAGCCAGGCTGCAGTACAGCGATACAATCTCAGCTCACTGCACCCTCCACCTCTCCAGGCTCAAGTGATCCTCCCACCTCAGCCTCCTGAGTAGCTGGAACTACAGGTGCGCACCACCATGTCTGGCTCATTTTTTATATTTTTGGTAGAGATGGGGTTTCACAATGTTGCGCAATCTGATCTGGAACTCCTGAGTTCAAGCAATCCGCCCACCTTGGCCTCCCAAAGTGCTGGGAATACAGGTGTGCCTGGCTGCTGTGCCTGGCTGAAGATCTTTTAATGAAGATTTCCCTCCATGAATAGTTTTTTTTTTTTTTGTAACCGTTGGTTGAAAAATACATAATTGCAAATCACATGATCTTAATAATATTTGTAAATTTTATATGTATTAATTACAGCTGCAGCTGTATTCATTGAAAATTCAAAATATGCTTTATGAAAAACTTTTATATAGTCTGTAGATAATTTTTGATGCACATATACATTTGTAGAAATTACCATAATAACTCTATCATATAAGATGTTTGTAGGTAACAGGTTAGGAAACTTATGCCATAGCTCCCACTTTGCTGAATTTTCCTCTGTGTTAGTTCATAGCCCTCCTTGCGTTATGCTCCTTATACGAATCAGTACCTGTGCCAATATGTTTACTATCCCTAGATATGAAAACTCCTATCATCCTACTCTAGTCCCTGCCAAGCCTCTTGGTGGAGATTCCTTTGCCCTGGCTCCACACTGACTCACTTTATCATTGTCTCTTGCCTACACCCTTATGAGAGCCATAAAAAATCTCTCACATGACAATAGCTATTGATAATCTATTTCTTCTTTTACTTCTTTTTCAAACTGGACACTTATCTGTAATAAATAAATGGCTCATGAAGAAAAGTCAGACTTCACAACATGTTGGTATAGCAAATGTGCCCTCATGGCAAAGCAGGAGATATCTCTTTCTTTTTAACTTAGTTGCTTCTCTAAATATTTTAAATTATACCTTCTGTCTATTAAGGTATAGGTTCTTTTTTTAAAAGTCCTTTCTTAAAAACTATTTTTGACTGGGCACAGTGACACATACTTGCAATCCCAGCAATTTGGGAGGCTGAGGCGGGTGGATCACGAGGTCAGGAGTTCAAGACCAGCCTGGCCAACATAGTGAAACTCTGTCTCTACTAAAAATACACACACACACACACACAAAATTAGCCAGGTGTGGTGGCGGGCACCTGTAATCCTAGCCACTCGAGAGGCTGAGGCAGGAGAATCGCTTGAACCTGGGAGGCAGAGGTTGCAGCAGTGAGTCGAGATCACGCCACTGCACTCCAGCCCTGGCCACAGTGCGAGACTTGGTCTCAAAAAAAAAAAGCCACTTTTTTTTTAAAACCTTACTTTTTAGAAAAGTATTATTTAATCAGCATAGTCCAGATACACTTCAATTATTCTTTACCAAATGCTTTATCCAGCAATTTACTCAACACATATTTCATGAGCAGCTATTACGTGCCAACACTATTCTACGTACTGACAATTACAGTATTAAATCACATAGACAAAGTTTCAGTCTTTGTGGTAGATTGGACAGACATACAATATTGGCAGGAATAACTGACCTGGAGAGAAAAAAAGAGTGGGCAAGATATGGAATGACAGATTGGGTTGCTCTTTTAGATTAGATCAGGGAAAGTCACTAGGAGAAGGTGACATTTGAGCAGACACTTGAATAAAATTGGAGGACTAAATTACGCAGTTATTGGCATAGGGGGCCTTTCTAGGAAGAAGGACCAGTTAAGTGAAAAGGCCTTGAAGCAAGACTATGCATGGCTTATTCAAAGAACATCAAGTTGGTCAGTATGAGAGCAGGGCGGTGAGAAGGGAATGAGAGGAAGCACAGGAGGTGACTGTAGTAGATGATGTTCACCACTTCAGAATGTATTCTGAGAAGATGAGATACCACCCAAGGTTCATGTACAAATCCATGACATGCTGTGGCATGCTTTAAGATATAAGTCACTCTGGCTCCTGTGTCAGTAAACTCCAGGGAAACAAGAGCAGAAACAAGAAATTGTGAAGGAGGCTACGACCAAAATCCAAGTAAGAGATGGTAAGAGTTTAGACCATGGTGGTAGCAGTCAGGAAATGAGATGTGGAATTTCTGTTTTATTTTAAAGCTTGAGTTGACTGAATCTGCTGAAGGATAAATGTAGGGTATGAAAGAGAGTAAAGAATAGATGACTCTAAAGTTTTCGATGTGACAACTGTGTGAATACAGAGACGAAGTATACAAAGGAGCAATAGGTATTGAAGAAATCAAGAGATCAGTTTTGGTTATTCATGAATAAGTGCTAATTAAATATTCAAATTAGTATGAAAAAGTTGTCAGTTGGTGCTATGGTTTGAATGTGTCTCTCCAAAATTCAGGTATTACCAACTGATAGTATTAAGAGGCGGGGCCTATAAGAGGTGATTAGTTCATAAGGGCTTCTCCCTGGTTAATGGGATTAAGACTTTTAAAACAAGCTTCATGCAACATTATTCCTCAATAAATCCTCCAGGCTAAGAATAGTTAGGAAGTAGAAGAAGTTTGAGAACTGGAGTACTGTCTGAATCCGAAACACTGTAACATTTAAATGTTTGGAAAATGGGGGCGGAAACACTCAAGACTATGATAAGAAATGATATAAGTCTGTGTGTGTGGGCGGGGGGTGGTTAGTTTGCGCGTACAGTACAGTGGCAGTCAGTTGCCTAGCTAGGAATTCAAACTGCAGGTATTGTAACCCTGATTGTTATCAGAAGGCTATACTCTAAAGGAAGTTATAGTAAGAACTTTAGCTACTTTTAAAATCTTAGATTTATAATAGGAACTCTAAAGCATCATTTAATGAATGCAAGAAATAGGTTTTCACTAGTAAAATTGTGGGTACTCAAAATATGTGGAGCTCTATGAATTGCCTGAAATATTTCAAAGAAATTCTACACTTTTATTTGGACAAGGTATAAGCACCAAAGGAGCTTTTCAGCTTTTCCTTTTTGCAATGATTCCCAAGGCATGATTCCAAAATAATGTCTGTGTTTTCACAAATCTTTTATAGACTGTGTAGTCAGAACCCATAAAGGATAGGAAATTGGGACTTCAACATTTTTCAAAACAGTCTTTATGACTTCTTTGTATCTATCTGCTAATAAATGTGTATGCATACATATAAATATGTGTATACATGTTATATAAAAATATATGTGACTAGGGTCAGGCTGCGCCTGTAATCCCAGCACTTTGGGAGACCGAGGTGGGCGGATCACTTGAGGTCAGGTGTTCAAGACCAGCCTGGCCAACATGGTGAAACCCCTCCTCTACTAAAAATACAAAAATTAGCCTAGCGTGGTGACGGCTGCCTGTAATCTCCTGCTATTTGGGAGGCTGAGGCAGGAGAATTGCTTGAACCAAGGAGGCGGGGTTGCAGTGGCCAGATCTCATGCCATGTGCACTCTAGCCTGGGTGACAAGAGCAAAATTCCATCGCAAATATATATATATATATATTATATAGAATAATTTAGATATTATAGTTACACACACACACATATATGGCTATGTGTATATGTACATACATTCATTATGTATGTATAATAGATGAACATTCATATATAATGTATGAATTTGATTTCAGACATACTTTTTTTGTAACCTGGTAGAAACATTTTAGGTAGAATTGATAGCCCATAACTATTTCCAGTAATTGGCAGATAACACCATCCAAAAGAAACTCAAGTGTAGAGCATTCATTGACTTAATTCACTTTTCCACAATGTGGTCAGTGATTTAGAGTTGTCTTGGGAGATAAGAAAAACACAAAATGAAATAAAAATAACAAACCAAAAGCAAAACAATGTTTCAGACATGAAAGTAGAGTTATCTTGGTTAAATGGTGACAATTAGTCAATAAAAGGAGAATGAGATTGATCTCTGTGTTAGACACATGGAAGTCACTGCTAATGTTAATAAGAACAGTTTGTTTTTGGAGTGGTGTAGATAAATGTATGATTAGTATAGATTCAAGAAAGAATGAGAGAGTAGGAAGTACAGACCATAAGAACAGACAAATATTCCAAAGAGGTTTGCTGTAAATAGGAGCAGAAAAATATGATAATAGCTGAAGGGGACTGGAGCTATGGCAAATGTTTGTTAAGGTGGAGGAATTACAGCAAGTTTTAGAAGAAAAAATAATGATGCAGTAGAGAGAGAAAATGTGGGGAGTAGTATCTTTGAGAAAATGAAGAAATGGGGTCTCATCAGGGCTGATGTTCAACAGACATGCACAACCAAAGCAATAATGACTGTTAAGATACTAACATACTTTCAGGACAGTTTGTAAATAATTGCTCTTCTGAGCCCTTTGAATGCTCCCATCTCCAACCTCCTTTCCCTTGGAACTTCCTGGACCTGCCCACCATCCAGAAACTATAGGGTAACAACTGGAACCGAAGACAGCCCCACAAACTGCTTTGGTGCTATGTTCATGCTTCTGCCATTCTGATTGTTAAATGTTTTGAATATCACTCAAATATCCAGTGTCCAAATGAAGATGTCAGTCTTAGGAGAAGTAGATGGATTGATAGACTTGGAAAGGGTATGATGTTGAGGTTCTCTGTTTAGTGCTCTTATTTTATTTTATTTTTATTTTTATTTATTTATTTATTTTTGAGACAGACTCTTGCTGTCGCCCAGGTTAGAGTGCAGTGGAGTGCAGAGTTTCACTCTGTTGCCCAGGCTGGAGATCTGGGCTCACTGCTACTTCTACCTCCTGGGTTCAAGCGATTCTCAGACTCCTGAATAACTAGGGCTACAGGCATGCACCACCATGCCCGGCTAATTTTTGTATTTTTAGTAGAGATGAGGTTTCACTATGTTGGTCAGATTGGTTTCAAACTTCTGACCTCAGGTGATTCACCCACCTGGGCCTCCCAAAGTGCTGGGATTAGAGGCCTGAGCTACCACGCCTGACCTCAGTGCTTTTATTTTCTCACAAATCTAAGACACTAAGAGTAAAAAGAGGCTAGGGACATTGTAGGTATAAGGCAAGAAGGTGTGCTATCAGTGTGTTTTGGAATAGGAAATTAATTGATCAGGGCAATATGTAGAGTTTATAGTAGATTAGCCATGTTTTGCATATTGCTATGCAAGTAGAAAACAGGAAGACAGAGACAAGGGAATTGAGGGTATTGAGTAGGGAGTGATTATCAAAATGAGCTGTCAAATTTAAGCCAGTTAAGAAGAAAATGGGTATAGGGTCAAGTGAGAGCCAGTACCAGGGTGGTAGGGCAAACAGATTATAGGTTCTTGTGTAATTGAAGAATTGTTGAACTGGGGTACCCCTAGGAGTGAGTTGGAGAGATAGAAGTGGTACTTGGAAGACATTTGAAATTGACAAAGGATGAGTTTTTAGTAATGACAAATTCTAATGAATTACCCTGAGAGGAGTTGGTGGAGACAGTGCAATGGCTTGAATGTTGTGCCTTCCAAAACTCATGTTGAAATTTAGTCACCAACGTGGCAGTATGAAGAGGTGGAGACTTCAAGAGGTGATTGGGTCATGAGAGCTCTGCCCTTATGAATGCATGAATCCATTGCTGAATCATTAATGGGTTATCATCGGACTGGAGGCTTTATAAGAAGAAGAAGAGAGACCTCAGCTAGATCATTTAGCTTCTTCACCATGTGATGCTCTGTGTCACCTTGGGTCTCTGTAGAGATTCTCCATCAGCAAGAAGGCTCTCACCAGATGGGACTCCTTCAATTGGAGGCATTCATAAGTATAATAAATTCATTCATTTTCTTTACAAATTACCAGTTTCAGATACTCTGTTATAAGCAACCAAAAATAGAGTAAGACAGATGGGATAGGGTGACATGGCTTGGCTGTGTTCCCACCCAAATCTCATCTTAAATTGTAGCTCCCATAATTCCCACATGTGGTGGGAGGGACCTGGTGGGAGATAATTGAATTATGGGGGCGGGTCTTTCCCATGCTGTTCTCCTGATAGTAAATAAGTGTCATGAGATCTGATGGTTTTATAAAGTAGAATTTCCCCTATACAAGCTCTCTTGCCTGTAGCTATGTAAGATGTAACTTTGCTACTTATTTGCCTTCTGCCGTGATTGTGAGGTCTCCCCAGCCATGTGGCATCCATTAAAACTCTTTCCTTTATAAATTACCCGGTCTTGGGTAATGTCTTTATTAGCAGTGTGAGAACAGGCTAATACAATGGGGTATAAGCTCATCAGAATAAGGAAGTCAAGCCTGGGCATGGTGGCTCCTGCCTATAGTCCCAGCACTTTGGGAGGCTGAGGCAGGTGTATCACTTGAGGTCAGGAGTTCAAGTCCAGCCTGGCCAACATGGTGAAGTCTCCTCTCTACTAAATATGCAAAAAATTAGCTGGGTGTGGTGGTGCACTCTTGTAATCCCAGCTACTTGGCAGGCTGAGGCATGAGAATTGCTTGAACCTGGGAAGTGGAGGTTGCAGTGAGCTGAGACTGCACCACCGCACTCCAACCTGAGTGACACAGTGAGACTCCATCTCAGAAAAAAAATAAAGCTAAAAATAAGGAAGTCAAGGAAAGAGAGATCAGGTTACCAGAAGGAATGACTCTGTATGTTTATGTATACACTGAAATTATCAAGTGTTCTGTGATGACAGACAGTGAGAAAAAAAGGTCTCATCTGTAAGGAATAAGAAGTTATCCAGAAGTGTACAGATAATTGCCATAAGGATATGTAGTAGGTGATAGAATTTGATGATATGAGCTTTAAAGAAGTTGAAAATATTTAATAATAGGAAAGACATATGTTCTAAAAAAGGCAATAAGATAAAAACAACCATGGCACCTCCAGGTCCACTGGGGTCTAGGGTTCGTAAGAAGGAACAGCCTCCAATTTAGAGGACTCCTGGAAGAGCAATGTCCCCAGGTGACACCTGAGTTCCAGTAGGAAAAGAAGGGAGAGGGAATGGTTACAAAGGAGATATGAGGAGTTTTGTGAGTAACTGATTATGAATTCCACAGGGCAGAGTGAGGGGACTTGAGCAACTGGGGAAATGTTATATGAGAGTCCAGACAAAAATGCCTCAAGGCCTGGAGTAAAGAGGCCTAAACAGGATGGTTGGATTATTGTCCTAATAGTCTCTATTATGAGCTGAATTATGTCTCCCTAAGATTCACATGTTGAAACCCTAGCCTCCAGTACTTCAGCGGGACCACATTGCAGACAGGGTCTTTAAGGAAGACATTTGGGTTGGCCCTAATCCAATCTGCAAACTAAAAATAGTGATTTCAGAAGAAACCAAATGTTCTGACACCTTGATCTTAGACTTCTAGCCTCCGGAACTGGGAAAACATATATAATAATTTCTGTTATTTAAGACATTCAGTCTGTGGTATTTTGCTATGGCAACCTTAGACAACTAATACAGTCTTCTTGGTGAAAGTGAATAACAGTTCTAATTACATCCTCGTTTTTGGAACTGCTCTCTTAGATGTATTATGCTGATGAGCTAGGAAGCAGTGGGGGCCAAGGACACGGACAATTCCCTCCAGAAGTATAGTTCTGTGGGTCCCCTTTCCTGTTTCGCCAAGGTCCAGTGTAATTTATTATTTTGCCTATATTGTTTTTTAACTTACTTTTAATTTGTGATTCTTACTGATAATAAAATTGGATAACTATATTTATTTATGCAACAAATATTTATTGAGTGCCTATTATGTGCCAAGCACTATTCTAGATACACGGATATTAGGGAATGAAACAGATAAATCCCGCCCTCACAGAGCTTACCTTCTAGTAGCTCTAACTAGGGGTTGCCTTTGTGGAATTTGATAGTTTTCAAACTGGAGTTTTCATTTCTTATGACCAATGTTTCCCTACTCCAACCCAAGTATTTTATTGTTACCAAATTCACTTTATAAAAGTAGAAAATGTATCATGTAACTATCCACCTAGAAAAAAATCAATTGATGCCTCCACATTGCCTTATAAATGAAATCCTTATTTCTCACTATGGCATTCAAGTTGTGCTTTGATGCTGAATCACTTGTTTGGGATCTGCCCCAAATTAGGGATCTGTATCCTTCCTGAGAATCCTTATGCTTTCTTTTTTATTGCAAAATGGACATTTCAGGACACCAAAAGATGTAAACTTGTTACAGAAATTCACCATATGTTCATTCCCTACAAATACTCAAAAGATACTAGCTCTTCCCCGTGTGACTGTCAGTGCTTTGCTAGAAGTTGCCTACTCTGTAATGCTGAGCTCTAATTGTTTGCTCAAGCTGGGGGCCTATACAGAACAGGTGTGGAGTAGGAGGAGGAAAGCCCAACTATGCGATGGATTTCCAGATCATCTGCTCTAGTACCTGAAAAGGGCTCCTGGTTTTCACTACTTTTTCTGGTGAAAGCAGCTGATTCTCTAAACAATAGTTGTGGCTATTACGTTTCCATTTTTTTTTAATCTAGGCCAGTAATGTGGATATTTTTATGCATATCTTATTGTAAGCATATCATATTTTCAGCATATCTTACTTTTGGCATATCTTACTGTAATAGTTACAGTCTAGGTAGGAAACAGGAGGTGCACTGAAAGTGATTGTACTTAAAAGAATGTAATGAAGCAACTATTTACAGAGCTATTAGCTAGGTTAAGAGAACTAGGGGAGGCCGGGCGCGGTGGCTTATGCCTGTAATCCCAGCATTTTGGGAGGCCAGGGTGGGCAGATAACTTGAGGCCAGGAGTTCCAGACCAGCCTGGCCAACATGCCAAAACCCTACCTCTACTAAAAATACAAAACATTAGCCAGGTGTTGTGGTGCACACCTGTAATCCCAGCTACTTGGGAGGCTGAGGCACGAGAATCACTTGAATCTGGGAGGCAGAAGTTGCAGTGAGCCAAAAGGAACTAGGGGAAGCCATTACACTCTAGGCCTGAAGGGGCACTGGAAAGAAATTGTATTATTATTGACCCATGAGAGCTGAAGCCATGGAAAAGAGGCCTCTATACAGGCCTTGTAGTCATAGAGGGACAGGACTGTGGCCAAAATTTTGGGTTAAAGGAATGAAGAATACCCTGATATTTCTCTCCTCCCTTCTTTTGATTTTCTGCCAGTGCTTCCCATTGGCCAATCACAACAGGAAGCCACAGGTCAAGGGGGCCTAGTGATTTATCTATAGGCTTCCGAGGTCACGGCTTGGTAGAGAAGTAGAAACAACAGATTTGGGGAGGGAAACAGAAAATATGCTATTATAAATTAAATTTTATATTAAATTTAAATGCTATTATAAATATTCTCTAGACCACAGAAAGTTAAAAAAAAATCACTAGATTGCAGGACAATTAAAAAATCCCTATACATCTACCTTTCTATTACCACTTCCTTCTTATTACCACATTTAACTTGCTGAGTGTTATCTCTGCCTAGCACTGAGGTGGGTAAACTTTTTCTGTAAAGCATATTTTAGGCTTTGAGGTTTAAGAGGCAAGGTTGGAAACATTATGTCCTATTCATGTAGTGATTTAAAATGTAATTATTTGAACATACAAAAAACAGTCATTCAAATTCAGTGGGGTAGATTTGGTCTGTGGGCTATACTTTGCTACCCTCTGGCCTTGAAAGTCGTCTAAATTTTTGCTAGGCTAAAATCCACCTACTTTTCAATGTCAAGTTCAAATAAAACCTTCCCTATGTGGCCTCTCATGTTGGGACTCTGAGCTGTGAGTGACAGAAAATCAACTATTACTAGCTTAAGCAAAACTGAAGATAAATTGAGAGTTTGTTGGCTGTAGATCCCAGAATCCAGGAGCTGCCGAAATGCCAGCTGCTCTGGGGACATCCTGCTTTGCTAGATGGTAACATCAGAACATGCCCTCTTCATCTCTCTTTCTCTTCTCTTTGCTTCTGTCTTCAGTTTGGCTTCATCAGCTCCTAGAGGCAGATCTTTTCCACAATAAATAGAATACATATTTCTTTATGTGCCCAGGAAAGTATTCTGCTTGCCCTGTCTTGGTCATCCAGCCACCCTTTGATGAATCCATGTCGATGGAGGAAGGGCGAAGAGTGATGTGGTAGTGTCGAGGTTCAGACATGGCACACGTTTGGGAGAGAAGCTCACCTCTGAGGAGGGGGGAAAGAGGCAGTTTCCCAAAAGGAGGGTGCATTCTGTTGCCAGGAGATGAAACAGGAGAGGCTGTCTATTTTAGAGAGAGAGAAATGTCACAATTACAGTCCAGTGTGTGTAGCGCTGTAACAGAGATAAGTCTGACGCCTCGTTACCACCCGCAGTACCTAACATCACACTTGGTAGACACATTCATACGATTTTGATGAATGAATGACTCAGTTCTCCCAGCTGATTGTGTACACACTCTACTCCAAACCGGCCCGGAATTTTATCAGCTGCTCTTTATTCTGCACGTTGTATTCGGGGTTTTTATGGCCATCTATCATCTCTCTTCTAATTTCGGGTACAAAGAGAGTGTATGAGACAGAGGCAGGCATGCAGTAAACATCCTGTGTTAATCTCAGTCCCAGAACCAGACCACAGAATGCTGACTACCCCGCTCATGGGAACGATTGTGTTTTGGGTGACCCGTGTGGCCTTTTCGTTGAGGTCTTCAGGATACAAAGCCCCCACCTAAAGACGCGACCCTCCCGTGGGAGCGGGGCAGGGCCCGGGGGCGGGAGCACAGCGGGGCCCCAGCCTCAGGCGCGTCACTGAGCACAAAGGAGACAACAGTGAGGCGGCAGCGGGCGCTGATCTTCGCTCGCCAGCCACTCGCAATTGCGGTTACAGACCTGCAGCTCCCCCTCCCCCCTCCCGGCCCGCCCGCCCGCCTTTCTGTCTCCTCTCTCCCTCCGTACTGGACGGCCCCGGCCCATTTCCGGGCTCCGGGTATTTGGCATCGATTGGGGCCGGGGACGCGGAGCAGGTGGTCGCGGCGGGGCAGCGTGGTGGCGGCGGGGCAGCTGGGCCGCCAGCCTGGTGCGTCGGGGACCGTCTCCCGCTGCTTTGGTCACCAGCCCCTGCCCGCCCGACCCGCTCCGTTCTCCGGCCTGCGAGCCCTGCCGGCCGGACTTTGCGCCGCGTCCGGCGCTGCTGCTGCGCTCGGGCCCCCGCTCAGCGCCGGCGGTGGCCGGGAAGCCCGCGTTAAAGGGGCAGCCGGGACCCCGGCCCAATATGGCTGAAGTCAGCATCGACCAGTCCAAGCTACCTGGAGTCAAGGAAGGTAAGGGCCGCGGAGGGAGGGCGCGCGGGACCCTCCCCTCTCGCAGCCCGAGGTTCTCTCAGGTCAGGGGCGTTGTCATTGCGGCTCCCGCGGCCCTCGCCCGGCGCCCGTCCTGCGTTGGCCTTGCCTGGACGTGAAGGGAATTGAATTCAGGGTCTAGTGTGGGACCTTGGGCAAGTCACCGACGTTCCGAGCCTGTTTTTTTCTCAAGGGGGTGGTTGAGGGGACTAGCACCACCCCCAGCAAGTGGCTGTGCCCGTGTTCTCGTGCATGGCAAAGCCTCAGTGAACGCTGAAGCCTGGGTAAATCTGACTTACTACGCTTCTTAAAAATCGAGGCCCAGCCTGGCTGGCTTGAAGGCTGGGAAGTGGGGAGGGGTTGACATTCGGTTCCGTGTGGAGCCTTTGTTTTGAAACATGACTCTGCCCCTCCTTCTCTCCCTGCTTTTCCTAGGCCAGCGTCTGGCTGGCTCACTGACTTTCCCACCTTCCTCAAGGTTTAAAAGTTGAGTCTTGGCTGTGTTCTGCGCGGGCGGGAAGCCACTATAAGCATTTTCTTACAAACAAAACAAAACAAAAACCACGGGGGAGCAGGGGACTGATGACTTTGTCATTGCTTTTTATACCAGTGTCCAGGAAAATTGAGATTGATTGGTACTGACCTGGTTTCAGCTGACAGCAAGTAGCCTTTTGACTTCCCTTCTGTTTTTCCGCCAGCTGCCTCAGGACCTAGCGTTTTTTTTTTTACTGAGGTCTCAGGTGCTGGATCGTCTTGTGCCTTGAGTTATCTTTGTTTATTCTTTGATCCTAGGAAGCATAGACGTTCCAGAGTGCTGCTGCAGACCCCTGAGTTCCAAGGGCTTGCAAAGTCGGCTTTTGTTGGGAATGTCATTTGTTTCGACTGAATACTGTAGCCTGAGGTGTCGTGGAGATGTGGAATTGAAAATAATTTGTACTTTCTTGGAACTGCTTGTTTTATTGCCGGCTTAATTTGACTCAGTTGGTCTTGTGTGTGCTCAGGGCAGCCCAGAAATCTCAAGAAAATCAGGGACTGCTTGATGGCTTTCCCAGAGTTTCAAGCACTAGGAGACTAGTGACTAGTGGTCACTGAATTGATGTAGAATTTCTAATGGACCTAGTTCTGTCTTACTGTTCCAGAAGGATGTTAAAGCTTAGGCGTGAGATTTTAGCGTTAATACTTTTCTACCTTTCTGTCCCGGGTATGGCTTTGATGAAGACTTAGGACTTTTACCTGTAGAAAACAATTTTCACTCTGCTGTCAAGACTAAGGAGCCTGAGTGATAGGAAAGGCAGATCAATACTTTGAGAGTTCTTATCTTAGAGATTGTCTAGTTATCCTTTGCTTTTGGATATCAGGGTTTTTTTGTGTGTGCGTATGTGTTGGGTTTGTCTCTAGAGAAAGAGTGATCCTTGTGCAGTGTGTAGTGCATGATGAGTAGAATGAAAATTGGAGTTCAAACAAAACCTGGTATGAATAGTATTAATTGTATAGTGCTATGATTTTATCCAATCCCCTATTCATTTGAGTGACCTGGAGAAAACAAAACTCTGTATACATTTGTATTACTCTCAGTTCTTCTGATTTCTTACCAAGACATGAATGATTTATTTTAACGTATTGTTTCTCAAGGCGTTCCACAAATACCTTCCATCTAAAATGCAAGATTTTCCATTTCCACACTCTAGAGTTTAATACATTTAAATTAGCTTTCATTTTGCGTAATACGGTGTTTGGCGATCTCTTTTATGTAATCTGGTAAATTGGCAAGGAAATTTAGTGTGGCTGTTTCATTAAGTTAGAATTAAATATTTGTTACTTTTGAAGGTGGTCAGGAATTGAAGAGATCACTGTCTTTGTAAACATCTGACTTTTTTGGTTCCAAGATCATCAAAGGAAATGATGTATTATCCTAGGAATGTCCTATTAATGGTGGTGAAGTTTTTGATCTGAGAAGTGTTCAAGTCTAATAAAGTGTATCCTTCCTTAATATAACTCTTAATTATGGCCCAGCTACTCCCTAACAGCGTCTTTATCCTAATTAAAGAGAATGAAGCTGGTGCCCCTGATAGGGTAAAAACATGCGCAAACATTGAGACTGTGGTAATACTGAAACTCCAACTTTATTTGAGAAGGATTAGCAGTAGTAATTAGTTTAATATTCTGATGGAGATTTTTGAAGCCCATTCAAAAAAATTCCTGTATCTGTCTCCTCTACTTCTTAATTTAAACTTTTGGTAGATTTATATACACTTACAATTTATATTCAAGTTGGTATCATGGGGTAGATTTCAATAGAGATTACGAATAAAATAGTGTAGTGAATGTGTGCCCCTTTTCATTGCTGTTTAGGAGGGGATGGAGCGCCCTGTGACCTTTTGTCGTGAACATTTCAATAGAGGTCGTGGGTAGCAGCTGACATTAGGGTAAGGGGATATTTAAAAATCTTTCCTAGGTTGAAATCTAATGCTTGCTTACTTAGTTTTAAGGAAGTCAAAATACTCATCATTTGGACAGACCTTTTGAAAATACACACACATCTATGGTAGTATTTATACCTTGGTAACTCTCTTAAACTGGGAGATGAAGGGAAATGGTTGAGTTCATATGTAGGTGAAAAGAATCAAGTCAACTAAGTGTCAGCACATCCTTTTTTTTCTGGTTAAAAGTAAGTATGTTTGGAACATCTGTATACTTTTTGTAATGGAAAACACTGTTGCCAATATTCAGGAATAATACTCTATCTCTTCTGAAACATTTGAGGTTCTAGATTTGAAATAATTTCCAGCCATTTTAAACTTCAGTAGATCTATAACTGAAATGCAAAACGCAATTTGCGAATGTTAGGGAAAGGAACAGGCATGTTTCAATAACATTCTGAAAGTTTCTTAGTTTAGAGTTCAGAGTTGAAAACATATTTTTCTAGAAAGGAACACTTTTAATCACCTGACAAACTTACATTTTGGTGGGGGGAGGGTCGGTTTTAGTTGCTTCTTTGAATTTTTCTTTTCTGAACCAGCAATCAAGACTCCCTACTTTACTTTTGCTCGCCAAGTTCCTGTATGGGTAAATGAATTGTCCACTTGCCATAATATTGCCATTTAGCCCTTTCTAACCAAGGTGTTGATCGAAGCCTTACTAGACATTTTGGCATTTCGTCAACTTCTTTGCAATTTCTTAAGCATTAGAGCTTTACCACTTTTAGCCATGCAATGCATGCTTTCAGCCTCTCCTATTTTCTCCAAGTGTTAATCTTTATTTTTCTTTCCTTACAGCAGTTCTCTCAATCTCGTTTTTTATGTTCTATTCTTATATTCTTTAGGTGGAAAGTTCTGCTGGCTCAAAGTTGGTGAACACTGTGTGTATTGGTGTGCATGTGTCTGCTTAACATCTGAAATCAGTTTGCCTAGGAGTGACTTACTTCTTGAAGTACAGGTAGCTATTCTGCGAGCAAATCCTTTTTCTTTAGTGAAAGGTACAATTTAATACATTTTTAGAAATGTTTGTAAAAGGAGACATACCTAGAAAGCACTGATTTATTTTAGGTTCAGGACACTCCAGTGGCATAATGTGGTAAATTAAGTTAATGGCATACATCCAGAACTTCAAGGGGGAAAGACATAAGATTATGTCTGGTACAGTCAGTTAACCCAGTAGTCTAAGAAATTTAAAGCTTATTACATGCACACTAGGCATCTAAACAGATGGCAGTGTCCGTGAGATGTACATATATCTGGCTACAGGGCAAACTCACTTTCCCTGTTTTTCAAAATTCCGTAACAGTTTTTGTTTTGGTTGTTGCTTTTTAATGAGACCCTGGCTGGGTTTCTTTGAGCTAAGAGTTTTGTGTCTTAGTTATCTTGCTTTACCCTCATTTGGATGAAGGTCTTTTATGTGGTCAGCAACTATTCAGTAAATATTTGCATGTGTGAGTAAATGAATGAGTGAATTGATGAATACATTATTATTTTCTGTTGGTTTAGGAATCTTATCTCTGGCATAAGTATTTTGTATTCTTTTTCAGAGTATAAGCTTTTAAAAGGCAGAGATAATATCTTTTAAACCATGTGTATCACTTATTTATACCAGCATTAAATTTATAAAAACTTGGATATTTTTTCTAATTTTTTATGGTTATGTCTTGTAAATAGAATTCATTCAGCATAGATATGTATTACATAGAAAAATTAAAGAAAGTAATTTGTTGCTTTCTCTTCTGACTTTGGAGATAATCATTAAGAATAGAATTTTAGTAAAATTTTCTAAATGCTGGTTTGTGTTTTTGATTTTTACTTGAGTAATAGGTTTAATTTTTTGTTCTAAGTGCAAAGCAGTGTCGCTCCGTTTGGGAGCAGGAAGGAATCTTACATAATTTGCATATCTGCTCTGTGCTGTGTGTTGTGTTGAGGGTATTTCCACAATAAAAACATTTTCCGTGGCAATGAACATGATCTTTGCTGTGGCATGGAATGCATGGAGTTGTTGAAAGAGCTTTCTGAATTCATATGTGCACCAAAAATGGCTTTCACAAAAGGGAAGAAAATAGTTTATTGCCATATGTAGACTTGCAATACTTTTTTGAATGACCAAGGGAATTTTCAAATGGATGTAACTGTTAATTTGTAAAATACATATATTTTAAACTAACAGATACTTAACGGACAGCTCACACGTGGGAAACCATAGTTAATTGGTACTTTAAAAAGAGATTTCAGAGTAGAAAGCCTTAAAAAACACTGTTCTGGGCCAACTTCCTTATTTTCCAGATGAAAATCTGAGGGTCAGGGAAGGCAAGTGAACTGTATTACACCATCGAGGCTGAGTAGCTAGGAATTGGCACGTTGGGGCCTAGAATTAGAAAAGTTTAGAACTGTGAGTAGTTACTTACACAGCTTATTCTTCCCTCCTTTTCTTTTTACCTACCTTCTCTTTTTCTTTTCCTCCTCCTCTCTTCCCCTTCTTTCTTTTAAATTATTCTGTAGATACATAAGATTCATTTCTGATGTGTTTCATTTATGTGATATGCCATATGTTTAAAACAGTAGAATGAAAATAATAAGACTTTTTCTGAGGATGGTTATTTTAAGGGTAATGTATCATATGGATGCTGAGTTAACGTAGGTTTAATTAAAATGTTTTACAGCTTTTATTTTGATTCAGCAAATGAATTACTGAGTGAACTATAGGAAGTCACACTCTTGCCTCACTGTTTTTTCTAAGTGAACTATAGGAAGTCACACTCTTGCCTCACTGTTTTTTCTACCTGAAAATCTTGGAAAATGCATGTCTTCTCTGGTATATTCATTCTAAAGAGGCTAATATTTAAAGGTAGAAACTCTAAAATTAAACGTATTGGAGAAATAAAGTCGTAGGCCATGGTCTTTCCTCAGCCCTTGTTAGGGACATAACAGTTTTTGTTGAGATAAGTGAATTTTCCTCAGTGACAAAAGCATGTGATACTCTACCATTCATAAAGAAAACAGTTATGGAGACCACTAAATTTAAGCAAATGCTGCTTGAAATCCCAATTCTCCACGTACAGAAGCATATTTAGAAACGAATCGCTTTGACCCATAGAGGAGAAAACAAACATTAAAACAACTATATTAGCTGTTTCAGAGATAGCCACTGGAAGTGCCATTGGATTAATGTTTTTAACTGGTGACTCGTTTAAAGGGGTTCTGTGCTTCAAAAATGTAAAACCAGGATAACCTAGATCTTAGATAAGACCCACAAAGGATAATTAGTTTTTATATTTAGAAAGACTTTGGGGATTACTTAGATGTTTGATTCTAGAATGTTCCAGGTGTCTGAATTTAAAAACCAGCGCAAGTGTTCTCAGATACTACTTTTAAAAGGACTGTTAAGCAGAAAACAATCATTATTTCCTTTTGTTATTTCGTTAAAAAAGCATACACACATACATTAAGTGTGTATGCATATGATAGTTGTTAGCCTACATTGAGAAAAAGGAAAAAAAACAAAGTAGTGGAGACTTTCTAATAAACCAGAACCAATGTATTACCAGTCTTGTTTATTTATCAGTGGTTCTTTCCTTTTTCTTTGTCGTTTTAGTCAAGTTCAGGGAATCATTTACATACAGTAAAAATTCCTTCTTTTTTAATGTGTAGTTCTGAGTTTTGACAAATGTGTAGTCTTGGAACCACCACAACAATCAAGATACAGAACAGCTCCTAACCCCGAAACTTCTCAACCCCGTTTCATGCCCCACCAGACACTGATGTGTTTTCTGCCCTTGTAGTTTTGCCTTGTCAAAAATGTTATATAAACAAGATCATATAGTAAGTAGTTTTTTGAGCCTCCGCAAACATACTGTTTATCCATTCACTCATTGAAGAACATTTGAGTTGTTTTCAGTTTTGCTGGGTGTCAGTAAAGTCACTCTCAACATTTGTGTACAAATTTTTTTTTGTATGTGTGTGCATGTGTATTTGAACATAAGTTTTTGTTTCCCTTGAATGGACTTTCCGGGTTATATGGCGAGTGCATGTTAAAATTGTCAAACTGTTTTTCAAAATGGCTGTACCATTTTGCATTCCCACCAGCAAGCTATGTGAGCTCCAGTTTGTTCTGCATCCTTGCTGGCATTTGATATTTTCAGGGCCCACTTAATTTTTTAAATTTTAACCATTTTAACAGGTGTGTTACGATATCTTATTGTGGCTTTAATTTGTATTTCCCTAATGACTCATGATGTTGTGCCTTTTTTCTTGTGCTGATTTGCTTTCTTATATTATTTGTTGAAGTGTTTGTTTCAAATTTTAGCTCATTTTAAAATAGACTGTTTTCTTATTATTGAATTTGAAGGTTCTTTACATATTCTGGATACAGTTCTTATTAGATACACAGTTTGCCCAGGTCCATGGTTTTAAAAACCTTAATTCAATATCAGAATGATATGGGGGATCTAAACACCTTCCTAGCCCTACTTGGTATTAGCTAAATCTCTTAGAGATGGTTTCAGGAATCTAGTTTTTATATACAGACTATGTACTCAGACTTATGCATTGGCATTTGGAAAATACAGAATGAGTATACTGTGGCCACCTCAATATGGGGATCTTCTCCTAATTTCTTAAGTTTTTGCAGTGACAACTCATTTATCTGATAAAGAATGAGCAGTAATCCTCTCTCATAGTTGAAATTTGTTGCAGAGACCTACAAACTACTGCCACTTGTTTTATGTAGCAAGGTAGTTCAGGATGGCTTTTATATTTTTTAATGATTCAAAAAAATGTTATGTGAAAATTATATGAAATTCAAATTTCAGCGTCTGTAAGTAAGTCTGCTTACATACTATAGAGGCAGAGGTGAGTAGTTGTAGCAGAGACCACGTGATTGGCAAAGCTTAAATTTTTTGCGACCTGGCGCTAGACAAAAAAAAAAAAAAAGATTTGTTTTGGAGCCATTTTCAATGAAACTTTCAAAAAACTTTCTTATTTAACCTTTTTTGGACAGTTCATTTATTGGTATAAACACTGTTTATCATAACTTTGCTTTAATATAATGATGCCGTTCGGAATTACTGTTGCTTGAACGCTTATGACAGCCTATTTAATTTTTGAAGTGACTTCAAAAAGTACAGACTTAAATCATTTTTCTTTCTCTCTCTCTCTCTCTTTTTTTGAGACAGTGTATCGCTCTGTCGCCCAGGCTGAAGGGCAGTGGCGTGATCTCTGCTCACAGCAACCTCCGTCTCCCAGGTTCTAGTGATTCTCCTGCATCAGCCTCCCAAGTAGCTGGGATTACAGGTGCCTGCCACTACGTCCAGCTAATTTTTGTATTTTTAGTAGAGACGGGGTTTCACTGTGTTGGCCGGGCTGGTCTCAAACTCCTGACCTCATGATCCACCCATCTTGGCCTCCCAAAGTGCTGGGATTACAAGCATGAGCCACTGCATCCAGCCTCTTTTTTTAAGAAGAAAAAAATTACACTCCTGGTAAATTTTGGGGGACTTTCAAAATCAAATGTAGGTAGAAATCTTACGTAAAGTAAGATTATGCCATATGCCAGCTCTGAGTAAGGGTCTGTGGGGCTTTCAGAAGTTCATGAGTATTCAACAGATTCAACCACCTTAAAATGTTTGCTTATTTTATTTTATTTTATTTTTTTAGCTTATATTATTGGCCCTGTGTAAAACTCATTACAGATATTTGTGTGAATGAAGTATCATTTCATCTTTTTAGAGCCTTGTATCAGAGGTACCTAGGCTGATTTATCACCAGATTTTTCATCTTGCCTGATGAGCATTTCCAGTCCTGATACAGCTCTTCGGTGACCAAATACCAGGGGAGTCCCCCGTGGACTTTTTTGGCTTTTGTTTTTCCAATGAGTCATAAAGGCTTAGTCATTTTCCATTAACTTCAGGAGTTTTAACTGCATATAGTAAAACTGTGAATGACTTATAAGGATATCTTTCCCTCTTCACCGCTTCCACATCAGCAACAAATTCTGTTTTGTTTATTGACTATGGAGGAGTCCATGATTGACTTTAAGTATTATATTCACTAATTTTTGAGTAGCATCTTTCCACCAAATACTTTGAAAATACTAGATTTTTTTTTTATGTTATGAAGGTCTGTGTAAATATAGCATATAAGAGTTGACAAATACTGTGAAAGACTCTTTTTGTCTAGATGGGAGTCCTGACATAGAAGAAAGAGAAAGATAGAGGCTCACTTAATGTTCCACGTTCTTCCCATCTGTACATCTTGAGTTTGCCTTAATATCTGGACCAGTAGCTGTTTGGGAAAGGGCTATTCACGCTCAGTGACTACATTTATAGATCGCTTTCTGGCTTTTCCTAGAAAATACTTTCAATTCTGTCCGTGATCGCTGGATTCTAAGTTGACATGTTTGCTTCTGTTGTTTTCCCAGCATTCTCTGGTCAGACCTCATTATTTCACATTGGTCTTTGGTGTATCCACAAATCATTCCTTCTTTTTATAGTTTCCCCATTGAAGCTCCATAGAGCGAATCTTTGAAAGATCATTTTGCCTATGTGTGTATGTTAAAGGGGACAGACTGTAGGTGGAGACAATGGTTAGGGAGTTTTACTGTGCTAACCCCTGAATTCCAGGAATTTGGTTTCCGTGGCACCCAAACTCCCCAAAGTAGAATGACTATTGGGGCTTAAAGGCAGGATCACCAAATAATTTACAAGCCAAACCTAGATACTTTGTGAGTAAAAAGGGATGATTCTAATAATTTCAACAGAATAGGTGTATTTTGAAATACACCTTCCTGAAATACCACAGGAAGTTGGATATGATGACTGGGCGAAGTCACTGTTACAGAACTTTCTGACTGTGCAAATGTAAAGTTTTAATTGGCTCTTAAAACCCAAAGGATACCTGTCTCCCATAGACTGTCTTGAGGTTCTTAATTTATTTTCTATTTCATAATCGATTACTAAATGAAACGTATAATCTGCCTTCTGCCCTATAGAATGTAGTCGAAATCATCGGGGTTTTATTTATTCCTATTTAGTAGTCACAGAGTTTATCAGAATTCTATTTGGATAGCTTATTTTTGGTCCCCAATTAATAGGTTCCTCTATTCCCCAAAAATGTGGGGAACAGATGTTGAACCTATTTGTGCAATTGAAGGAAGGTAAGAAATGGACACATTTCTGATTCCTACTACTTGGCATTCATTTACATTTTAAATAGAAATGTAACAGGCTACCTTTTTACTCTGCATTTCTGTTATGCATCTTTTCAGTAATTGAGCTCCTCTCAGAATTATTTTGCAGTATTTTCTTTAGTTTACCAATACATTAAATAATTTATGCAAATTGAAATCTAGCTTAGAGTATAAAATTCAAGTTCAACTGAGTAAATTGCTTGTAAAGGGAAGTACTTTGAACGTGGATTTGTAAGACCTGGTTTCACATCTCTTCTTTACTACTTATTAGCTGTAAGAACTCGGAGAAGACAATATCTCTGAGCTCCAGTTTCATTATCTGTTCATTGGAGATAATATTTAATGTGCTTTGGGAATTAACTGAAGAACTGGATATGGAAACATTTTGTAAAATGCAGGAGTATACATTTTCTTTTGATATTACTGTTCAAGTTGACCTGTAAATAATTCCACTTTGCTATCTTCCACACCATTGATCCTATGAGCCCTACTAACTGTCTATCTAGAATTTCCTTCTTCAGTGTCCACATATATCCTACTTCTGTCCTACCTCCCAACCCCTGGCCTCGCTCAAATGCTGTTTCTCTGTAAAGTCTCCTGCTTCTTTCCTGTGTATCTATCCAGCCCTCCTTTAAGTATTTACTTCCTTAAGCAACATGTCTTCATGCTGTATATCAGGCTGCTATTTCTCTCAAGATGAAGCTGGTCGCTGACTGATCTCGGTATTTCTTAAAGGTCCTCACACATAGGAGCTGTTCCAGAAAACTTGGGAAATAAATCTGATAATTTGTTCTCAGTGAGCAAGCTATTCGAGGTAACCAAATTAATGACATGAGAGTAAGAGCTATGATCATTTGCATGAATTCCCTGGCATAGGAGTCGGGGACAAGGAGCAAGTCTTTTGCTTTTTGTTGTGTGAGTTGGTCCAGCTCTCAAATTTCTGTAGGAAGTTGATTGGTGTTGCGATGGACAACTCCTGAAGTCAGAGTAGTCTCCTTTGGAGGCAACAGTCTTCCTTGTTTAAGGATTAATTTTAGTTCTATAAGACCCTGGTAATCTTTGTACACATTCTAGTAAAGTGATGTTGTCATTTTGTTGCTCTTACTAGAGTATTCAGTTAGTTTCTTAGATGGTATTGGGTTCCATCAGAATTTTATGTGTGCTATTTTCTCTTTTAGATTCATTTTTAGATAAAGGGGGGAAGACTCTTACACAGTTTAAACTAGTCATAGTGTGTATTTTTAAAATTCTTGATATAAGGGGAGACAATTGTGAAGAATCTGAAAGTTTTGGGTTGGAAACAATGAATGTACAGATTGCAAACTTGTATTGGTTTATATTGAAAAGGGGAGAGAGCATGAGCAAAAGAATGAGCTGAAGCCTTTTTGCTTTGGGGATGGTATGTTCAATTTGTACTTATTTTAGAATGGTCTCTTTCAGGTTCATATGGTGTATTAGAAGTTAACACTGGTTAGAAATATGCAGTGCTATGAAAAACAAATGTATGCTTCAAGGGAGTTATGATATAAAATTTTCTGAACCATCTAAATAATTTTGACTCCATATGAAACAAGTGAGGCAAATGATTCCTTTATAGCAGAAAAGGATTTGGACAGCTCATCTTCCTGTTCACAGATACAGGCTGCCCCTGATTTTCTTTCACTTCCTCTGCAGCGGGTATTACGTGTTAACCAAGCAAACTGTAGGTTGTACTGAAGCCAATTTCGGTAGCAATCGTAGAGAAATCTAGGGCATTTAGAACACGTTCCAGATGAACATAAAAAATTTGCTGATCTTCAAGAAGCCTTCTGAATATGGAAAGTGTTGACTTTCCCAGGCTGTCTGATCATCTGGCCCCAGGAAAACCTTTTAGTAAATGTCACAGTCCACATCTATATTCATTGGACAGTCAGTGACTGATAACATGGTCTCCTTTTACTCTGATAGTGAAGACCCTGTGAGAACTGTTAGTTGAAACAGGAAAAGCTCACCTTTTTAAAAGGCGTCGGATTGAACAAAAGATTAAAATTTATTTATGGTTAAATATACTATACAGATGGATAGAAGCAGATATTGTTATCTTGGATGCTAGAAAGAGTGAAATCAACAGCAACAATGAAGAAAGCAATATTTGGTGTAGGTGAAAGTTAGCATGGCAATTACCCTAGATGAATAGGCTTTAATTATTACATTTTTACATGATGTGTAATACTTGTATCCAAGAGACAAATGTCTATCACTAACACCAAATCAACTACATTTCATTCTACCTTATTTTTAAGTTGGATAGATTCTTAAGAGGTAATTTAATCTGTCTCCTCACAGGTCAGGACATGAGGCTCTGATTTGGAAAGTGACTTGTCAAAGTTCATTCACTTCATAAGCTACTGACAGAGCCAAGACCAAACTCTGAGAGGCATCTGGAATTAAGAGGGCTCTTTATACTGTGATTTGCTTGTGCCTTATATACTATGATAAAGTCCTTATATTTCTGTAAATTGGGCAAGTAAATCTATATTTATTACATTTAAGATGCTAAAGTGTCATGGAGATGTAGCAGAAAGCTTTTACTACAGCAACTCAAAATACAGAATTAGGAAACTACATTTAGATTTAGCTATGCCAATAAGTTTTAATCTGCATGTTAATATGCTGGTTAGATTTTGGCTGGCTACACTTCTACTCAACAGTTTTCCTTCATACCCTTCTTGATGGTGATAATTTGATGATTCTTCTATTTCAGTAAACTGTAATTACGTAATTTTCACATAGAATTCAACTTTCTAATCTTGGACATTCAGCTGAAAAAGTTTGGAGTGGCGGAGCTTATTAAACATTTTAGACATTCTGATTTCCCCGTAACTCAGGTGGACAATGTGTATAGTAAACATATTCTCCCTCAGGTGGACATATGAGGCTAGAAAGAGCTTTAGACGTGCAGTAAACTATTGATTATATTGTTTTTCCTTGCCAGGAAACATTGCTTCAGATTCTGTTTCTTTTTCTTCCAGAGACAGGGTTTCACTCTATTGTCCAGGCTGGTGTACAGTGGTGCAGTCAGCTCACTGCAGCCTCAAGCTCCTGGGCTCAAGTGATCCTTCTGCCTCAGCCTTCTGAGTAGCTAGGACTTCAGGCCCATACCACCATTCCTGGATAATTAATTTTTTTTGGTTTGTTTTGTAGAGTTAGGGTCTCACTATATTGCCCAGGCTGATCTTGAACTCCTGGCCTCAAGTGATCCTCCCACCTTAGTCTGCACTGGGATCATTTCTGCAGATTCCTAAGAGCAAGTAGTCACTGCATATTCCAGCACAGATTTTGTACTAAACAAGTGACTAGATCTGTGTTAATCAGTGACTTAGTGGGACCTCAGTAGAACTAATACCTAATAGAAAATGACTAATTATAAGGATTTATTAACTTTGATGAGGCCAATAATAGGCTCTATTTATTGAGCTGCTGCTTAGTGAGTAGCAGATGCTTTCTTTGGCCCTTCACATACCTTATCTAATTTAGTCCTCACAACATTTATCCTTATTTTACGGATGAGGAACCTGAGGTTCAAATAAATTAAATCCTTGTCCAAGGTCTTTTAGCCTGTAAGTAAGCAATATTTGAGTCCTGATCTGGACTCAAAATACTCGTAAATACTTCTTAAACACTTAGCAAAATTCAAAACAGATCCGGGTTGTTGTTCTGTATACTCTGTTTATTTGTATGTTGTTGAAGTCTTAGCATCCTCCTCACTGGAGTCTCTCAGTATGACTGGCAGCGTAAGGTTTTGCTTTTCTATTCTCAGAGTGCTTGCTTGTTTTCAGCCTTTGTTGGGAATAGAGAATTATCAAGAGGTCACATGTAACTTAAGTACCTATAAGGGGAATATAAATTTCTTTCTTAAAAAAATTACCGCACTCTCATGAAACTACTTGGAGAGCCGGAGTCATTGACAGAATCACTTCTTAAAATCTATGTGTAACTCCCTGTTAACCTATGTGGGGATTTTCTGGACGTACTTTGAAACACTGGCTGGCTTCCTCAAGTCTACTGTGGGGTCATCTTATTCTGTATAGACTGTATTTCCAGCAGAAGAAATATTATTTTAATATAAGCTTACTTTTATTAAAATTAGGAAGACATAGCTCCTGATCTTCTGTGGAAGTGTCCCCCTAGATTGTATAAAACTGATTTGATTCTGGGAATGTACTCATGGTCTCAAGGTATCTTTTAGACAAACACATTTCTAGTCAGTGAACATGGCCAGTTACTGAGCATGTGGTGTCCTAACAGTGAAATTGCAGAGATTTCAAGATTTACACATTTGTTTTCTGTTCCTACCTTATGATTTCCGTAATCCAAGATTTCTAGAAATGTGTATAGAGTTCTGACAAATGGTTATCAGAATGGAATTGTGAGCATTGCAGTTTGCTTTATGGGAGCAAGATTTTAAGAAATTATTTTACCATGCCTGTTTATCCTATGACTCTATCTAAAGTAAAGTTGTTGGGGAATTTTGAATATTGCTCTCATTCTTTTAAAGTTGAAATAAATTTACTAATTCTAATAAGAATGTGCTAGCCAAAGTATCTAGTTGCAAAAGAGAATTGGAAAATGGAAATATGTGACTCAAAGGATAAATAGAACTCGCAGTAGCTGGTCCTTAAGGAAGCTCTTTTGTCATATGAAGCCAATAAACCAGAATGGGTTTTCTTCCCCTGGTGTAAACTTGTACTTAAGTTGGGCTGGAAGTGATCTTTGGGTTTTAATGGGCATGACCGGGTTTATCCTACAGAGGTTTAGGGAGATGGGTGGCTTTTCTTTCTAGGCTAAGGCAAACAGAGTACTGGCTGCCAAACCATTTGAGGGCTTGTGTAAGTGCCAGGAAAAGTGCCATTCAAGTAGTGAAACAACAGAAGGTTGGAGTTTCTTTAGGAATACATGGGGAAAAAATAAAATAAAATGAATTCTTACTATCTGGATATGCTTTGTGAAAAATTGCTTTGGAAAACATTGTCTACTACTGCTTATATAATGGTATTTACCCTTTTGAGGATGCCTCATGGCTATCAGTGGCCTGTTTTTTTCATAGAATGTCTGACTGCCTCCATGAGAATAATTGATAAGTACCTTTAAAATTTCCTGCAGTGCTCAAGTACAGTTGACCTTTGAACAATATGGGTTTGAACTGTGTGGGTCCATTTATACATGGATTTTTTTTCAATGAAGTGTAGATCAGAAATACAGTATTTGCGAGGTGCAAGGCCTGTATATACTGAGGTACTTTTCGTATACCTGAGTTCCACAGGGCCAACTGCAGGACGTGAGTATGCACCAATTTTGGTATCTTTGGGGTTCTGGAACCAATCCCTCTCATGTATACCCAGGGATGACTGTACTTAGGATGGTTATTATTTCTCTCATATTACAGGGGCATAAACATAAGTGATGTTAGTTTGTTTAAGATTATTTAGTTGGTGAGTGACAGAGCTAGGATTGGAATCAAAGTAGGAGTTCTCTTGGTTCCACCATGCTGCTTCCTTGTGCAATAAATATTCACTGAGTATCTCAAAGAACCAGTGTTCTGTGCAGTGTACTGCAGAAGCTACTGTATAACAGTTTCATCTTGCTCCAAGTACAATTTTAAGTCATCTCTTTATGTTTATGAAATTTTATAAACCCATTTAAAAGTAAACTGAACAATTTAAAACAGCAGAAGCGCTTCCTTTTTACTCATCTTTATGATTTTAAGAGTAATTATTTAGTTGCTAAGTTCATATATTCCTGAATTGTTCTAAAGCAAAGCAACCATGTAAAATGCAGTTGTTTTTTAAAGAAGGTACGGGAGACAAGAAATCTAGGAGAATGTTTCTTCAGTTGTGACTCGTTTAACTTTAAGGGCCAGTCAAAATTCATAAATGTTCACATTTGTTTATTGGAATCCAGGGTACTTCAGTAAGTGTTTGGTAAAGTATTAGAGATTTGGTGGGTTTATTCAGTACCAGTTGTATTTCAAGAATTGAACTCCTCTAACTATGTTGAATACCTGGTTCACTTTACTTTCTAATCAGGAATTGGTTCACTTTGTGTCTGTGACTGTATCTGCACAATGGTTGCTAGATAAATATAGGATAGCTCTTAACCTTTCACTCTACTGAGGTTAGCAAAACTATTACGTTAGGCCTGAGGAAGAAGCAGCATAGGAGAAATGCAAATATGCAAGCACTTTGAAGATAAATCAGTGGCTGACACAAGACCAGTAATATACTCAAGACCCTTGGTTGTCTGAAATGGCAAATTATAACATCTTTGTGTTTGCAAGCTCACATGCTTGTGCACGCATGCACATACAGAAGGTGAAAATGGTTTTAGATGCTGTGAAGTCTCTAGTTCAGGTTCACTGAGCGGTCCAGTTGTCTAAATTAGTTCTGTCGTACTGTCACATTGTGATTATCGTCTAGAGCAGTGCTACCTAATAGAACAACTGTGATGATGGAAACGTTCTGTATTCTGCACTGTCCAGAGTAGTAGCCACCAGCCCCATATGGCTATTTAGCACTAGGAATATGATTAGTGAAACTGAGGAGAGCTGAACTTTAAAAATTAAATTTATGTAAATGTAACAGTTACATATGATTGGTGGCTACCATATATAGTGTGAAACAATTGTTTGTGACACTAAAGGATAGAATGATGATGGATTGATAGAACGTATTGATTTTGGTTCAGTTTAAGGAGGTCATTTCTGTTTGTTTGTTTTTGGAGACAGAGTCTCGCTCTGTCACCCAGGCTGGATTGCAGTGGCATGATCTCGTCTCACTGCAATCTCCGACTCCCGGGTTCAAGCAATTCTCCTGCCTCAGCCTCCTGAGTAGCTGGGACTACAGGTACATGCCGCCATGCCTGGTTAATTTTTTGTATTTTAGTGGAGACGAGATTTCACCTGTTGTCCAGGCTGGTCTCGAACTTGGGAGCTCAGGCATCTGCCTGCCTCGGAGTCCCAAAGTGCTGGGATTACAGGCGTGAGCCACCATGCCCGGCCAGGATGCCATTTCTAACAGATGTTCCATTGAGCATTAGACTGTGAGGAATGCACATCATTTGGGGTTTTGAAGAGAACCTTAGTGACTGCTTGGTGGGAATAGAAAGACAGAGCCCAGGAATCAATTTGATGGGCACTCAGAATAAATGACCTCCTGATTGAGCTCATTTTGAGGTTATGGGATGTTTCTTGAGAAGAAAGGAAGCTTAACTTGAGTGCTTTCTGTTAATACCTGCGTCAGCATCTTCTAAGAATAGACAAGGCTAAGGCTTAACTTTTCTTGGGTAGCTTCTGTTTTGTTACTCCCACCAAAAAAAAAAAAAAAAAAAGGTTTTGGATTCAAAGCACCAATCCATACAGTTGATTCCTTTAACACAGGAAGCTTGTGAGGTTGTCCATGTTTGTGGGCATTTTAAAAATCATTTATGGTAGCCGAATCAGATAAACCTTATATGGAAAGTTTTATCTGTGTTTGACAGTTTAACCAATATAAGGACTGCTCTGTTTCTACTTTGCTACCTTTCCCCTGCTTTTTCACTGTTCCTCTCACTCCAGATCATTTGTCCTGTCAGATGGAAATTCTGACTCAGCCATTTTCTCTTTCCCAGTAAGTTACCCAGTTACTCTGTGGTCGCTGATAATGATGTAGATGGTCTGTGATACTAAAGTAGTACTTCTGATGTGAGGACTTACATCATCTCAGCATTTTCGAAACCCACTTGCCTGCAGTCTGGTGTATCTGCGGTTAGCTATAACATATCTATTTGCCAAACAAGTGGTTTGGGTTACTGGAGTGTTCATTTAACTTTGAATTTAGGGGATTAGAAAAAATGTAACTCAGGAACATACTTTGATAAATTGCGTGAGAATGAAATGTTGGGATTCAATCAGTAGTTTTACTTTTCAAAATGATTCTTTGCAGTGTGTTTATTGAAGTGTGCGTGTGTTGTTGGCACACAGTTAAAACTTATGCTTATTACCCTTCTTGTAAAACTATTGATGATGCTATTATATAATTTAGTGTTCCCTATTTTAAGTTGCCGCATGATAACTGAATTTACTTGTACAGTTGATGCCAATAAAACGTTTCTTTGCAGTGAAGAGCTGGTATAATTTCTCCATTCTGATAATGAAAACTGAACAACTTTTCCTATTTCTCTCCTTACATTGCTGCTCAGGAAGATTGTTGATAAATTTGGGACCACATGTGGGCTTTACTTTTGTTAATGTTCAAAGAAGCATTATGAAATGAATCAATAAAATTGCTACTACTACTGATTTTCTTCCTTGTAAATATTTCTTATATTTACTGTTTAGATGCTTATATTAGAATAAAAACATGTATCTCTCTTTATTATGAAATATTTTGAAGAGGATTATCAGATTCTCCTTCATGGAAGATGAATTGGAAAAAACAGAAGTGTTTAAAAAAGAAGAGAAGCTACATTGTAATCCCATTGTATATTGTTAACGTTAGAATTTTGATTATCCTTTCTAGTACCTTCTAAATTTAAATTGAATAGTCAAGTATTTCATCTATAGTCAGGGTATACTATAGGGAGGCATAAGATCAGCCCTAGACTCTGCCTATAACATGGAGAGTACATTTGGGACTTAACCTGTGCATTAACCTGTGTGATATGCTACATGGATTGTTATCCAACAGACGTCAGAAAATCAGTTGTTTCTACAAAACACCTACATACACTCTGGAGAATGTGAGTGCTTTGAGGCTGGAACTAGGACCAGTTGATATCACCATAGGTTGGCAGATTGTGTCCTTTTGAAGACAGTTTTACTTCTGGTTATCGGAAAAATGGGCTGTGTTTTAACGTAAAGGGGGTTTCCAGTGGCTGAAACATTTAAAAGGAGTCCCAGATGATTGCTTGGACAAGATAAGGCTGAATTTGGCAACTATTAAAACCCTGTCTGATAATGTATCTATAATTTTAATAAGGTGATAATTGGCATCTTTTTATGAACAGTGACTGAAATTTTGAAGTATTTGAGGAAACTAGGAAGCCTAGTCTGCCATTTAGGACCATTATTATTGGAAATATTTCCTTGGGATTACAGATTCTTGATACTCTTGACAGTTTGGTACAGTAACCAAGATGGTGACTTTGGCAGGTCAGATATTTGGAAGAAATTTGCAGAAGATCCTGAGTTATGCTATTCTGGTGTTTGTAAAACTTTTTGTGAAAAAGGCAGCTTTCTATCTGTAATGTTTATTGTAGGGTAGTTAACCCCGAAAATTTGTCTTTCTGTTACTAGAATTTCTGAAGGTTTTTCTCCTTTCTTCTTCTTCTTTTGTGGATATCAACCTCGAGTTGTTCTTTTTTCTATTCACCTTATACTTAATTTATTAACATTTTAAAATTCTTGGGATGATTTGGCAGTTTGCAACTACAGGGGAGTTCTAAGGATGTGGGGCAGTTTTCTAAAACCAGTAATTCAGGAGACTAGCTCCAGGTGGTGCAAATTCCTGCTAGCAACTCAGCACATACTGTTTTCTCTGCTTTAAATGCCACATATATCCTAAGCACCCCATTGCATTGTTTAGCTGAACAAATACATCCATATGTATACACACATTTTTCTTGATTCTGAGCTGTAATCTTAACAGTGCCACTCATTTAACTGTGTGATCTTGGGAATATTATTACAAATCTCAGAGCCATCATTTCTTTGTAAGTTGAGTGATCTGTTTAATTGTGGCCCAAAGAAACCAAGAATTGACCACATGCCCGAGTATATCACTTTTCTAGGTATTCTAGGATTCTATTAGGCAACATATCCTTTCATTATAACAAATCTGAAATTCCAGGTGAAGGAATTTACTGTTGTTTGAGGTCATGTTGATAGACATGTAGCTCCATAGCCTTGTTTCAGATAAGCTGGAGGATGTGGATGAATCAATATGCTGGATGGATGTGGGTGGAAAAATCCAATGTTTCATGTTATGTCCTGTGCACTAGCCATCATTGTTCTAAGGATCTATCTTTTTTACAAACATTTATTTGAAAATCACTATCCTGGGCACTGGGATAAAATGATCCATAATATTCTTCTTGCTTTTCAGGATCTAGAATGTATGCTGGGGAAACATGAGTAAAATTTTTTAATAGTATAATTAGTGCTACAGTACTATCCTGTAAACTACATGCTATGAAAGTACTGAAAGAAAATAATAGATGAGTCTGCTGCATGTTTGTGAGTCAGCTACATAGGTGACATTTGAATGGGGGTCTTGTAGGTTGATTGTGAATTTTCTAGATGGTAGAGAGGTGGATGGGTGCTTTGGGCAGATAGAACACAAGAGATTCCACCACCACCATCTGTGTAGTAATGGTGACTAAGTTTCTTGCCCATTTGCAGGGCTCTCCTGTTCTCCGTGTTTCGTTCTCACAACAATCAAGCAACCAAAAATAGAAACCAAAACCCATAACCATAAGAATCTCTAAACAGTTGAAATATTGGAAATATTGCTTGGTTCTTTAGTCATCTGTATAAGGTGTAGAATGAAAATCTTCGTTTTTCACAAAGGAATTACAGAAATTCTGTGTGGACTTTGTGGACAGTTTAGTAGTGGGATTATTATACTAAGGATAATAACTACAAGACAGTGAATCTGATATAATTGTATTATGGATCTCTGTTTAGAAGGATCATCTATCTCCCAGACAGGTGGAATATCATGGCATATTGGAAAGAACAGGGCATTTAGAGACTTAAATTAGAAAAGTAGCCCTGCTGTTGATTACTTTGGCTAGTAACAAAATAAATGAAGATAGAACACCTATGTAGATTATTTGCTTAACTTCTGACAAAATTAGATGCCACTACCTTCGCACTGTCATACTGTAGTTAGATTTTGTTAATTTCAATGACATGAAAATTTTAGAACACTAAAAAATGGAGAAGGATCAAAAGTTTGTGTTACCCTTTGTTCTCTAGTAAACGAATTGCTCACGCGTTACTTACGTGTTCTTTTGTTTTCAGCCTTGAGCCTGAAAGTGAGAAATTTTAGTTATCAGTGATCAGCAACTCAGAGCTATGTTTACTTTTATGGGGCTCATAATTGGGGTATTTGAGTAAGCATAAGAGAGTGTCTGCTGTCTATAGCCAAGCATCTCTAAGCTCCCTACCTGCCCTGCTGATGGGGTTGGAGGAGGGGTTTGGTTTTGCTAATGGTATTGGCGGTAGTGATATTGATGTCATTTTGTTGATCTCTGTATAAACATTGCTGAGGCTGAGAATGTAGAGGATTTGTCATTAGGATAAGCTCTATTCAGTTTCTCTGACTCCTTTTCTCTTTTACTCAGGTAATTTTATTCGAACTTTTAATAAAGAGAAGAAACTAACCGATTAGGGAGACATTTCTTTTGTAGGGCAGCATAAGAGTTTTATAAAATATGTTTATTATTTCAAAGTGTGATTAATATATCTTAGAGACACGAGTCTAAAATTTAACAATATCTTCTCTATCCAAGTGGAGGGAAACTTGTGGGTGTTGAAAAGAGGGTTAGAGAGATGAGGGCAAGTGGTAGGTCCCAGAGAGAGATTTCCCTTGGAGTTTTTTGCTGTAGTCAGTAGCTAGGGTGTCCTGTAGGTCGCTTAGGAAACACTGAAAGAATCTGAAGGATGGGATGATGGGAAGAGGGTGAGAGATGAGAAGGTGCTTAATGGGTACAGTGTGCATTATTCAGGTGGTGATTACGGTAAAAGCCCAGACTTCACTACTAGACAATATATCCATATAACAAAGCTGCACTTGAACCCCTTACGTGTATACAATTAAGGAACTTTTTATTCCTGTTTTTTTTCAGGTGTAAATATAGGCCGACTGTGATTGCTAGAAGTCTATTTTGGGAGATAGTGAGGCAAAGTAAACTAGGTCTCATTTTATTTGCATTTTGGGGACCTGGAAACCACTTTCTGAATACATGTGCCATCTTTACTAAAAATTACTTTTATCCTTGATTTTAAAGAACTTAATGCATATCTTCTTTTAACTAGTATTTAATAATGCCCCCTCCCCTTTTTTTCCCTGATACTCTAAGCAGAAATATCTGGGGCCAGAAGAGGTGGATTTGATTTTCAGTTCGTTGGTTTTATTTGTTGGGTAGTCTTGCTCAAGGCGTTTTATTTCTCTTGAGCCTTAGTTTCCTTGTAAATAAAATGGGGATGTTGATAAAGCCTTTATCCTCAGATGGTTAGGAGGAATAAATGTGAAAGTGCCTTGTAATCTATGAAGTGCTGTATAAATGTCAGTTGTGGCTGTTATTACGAAACTTTCACAAGACAAAATGTATCTCTTGAATATCTTTCTTGTTCATAGTAGATGTTTTCATGTATGTAGAACAAAGGAAAGCAAGCATAATCCCTGCTTTCGAAGCAGAGTATGTAGTCCATCTGCTACTCATAGCATTTACATAAAAAGAATAATTCACAAAATTCTACCATTCTATAAAAGGGAAAACAGACATAGGTGAAAGAAATAGCCTCTTGTTAATGTATTATTAATCCAGGCATTTTTATGTGGGTGGAAGCTTGTAAAGTTGAATCATGGCAATTGTAATTTCAGAAAGTCTTAGGATGTAGGTAAACGAACAGGGGAAGGGGAATGGCTTTTTTTCCACTTTCTTTTTAGGTTATGTAGAATTAGTTGGGAAAGCATTGGGAATGTGCACATTATTTGGATAATATGTGAAAGGAACGTGTAGCCACTCATTGAATCAGAAATTTCTGGGTTTGGTTGAAATATGTACTCATTCTGCTTACTTGACTGAGGTGAAAAAAAGGAGTTCTTGATAGCAGGAGCACCGTTCACTGTTTAGATTTAGTTAATCTTGTGCATAGCTTTTAAACTTTGGAGCAGAATTTGTTTAGCAAAATGTCCCCCACCAAGTTTTTTTCTCACTGGCGTTGCCAGTATAAATACAAGTTAAGTTCTTGGTTCTTGTCCAAAATTTGAGACTGTGTTCATTTAGTGGAAGAGTAAACAAAATTTCTGCTGCCCTTCGGGGTATGTGTGTATGTGGGGGATGTGGCAGGGGTTGGGAGGGACCCTTCTGTTTGTCCCTGAGAAAAAGATAAGGGAATTCTAAAGACTCTTACCCCATCACTTGTCAATCTGAATCACCTCTTTGAAACAGGCTTTCAAAAGAATATTTTCTTTCTGAGTGAGAAAGAGAGAAACTTGCTGTAAATGAGCTTTCTAAAATAACAATCTTAAATATGTTTTATGAAAAATGCTCAGTTTACTTATTTCTTTGTTGGTGAAAGCTGAGAAGATCTTAATCTAGTACTGTTAATGCCTAAGAAAAAAAATTTTTTAAGACTATTTTAGGCCTCCAAATTTGTTGTCATTTGGTCCAGAATTTTAAGAGACATTCAAATCAATGTTGGTTTGTTTTTTTTCTCTTTTCCTTTAAAATGTGGAATTATTAAAGTTTACAAATTTTGTCTCTATTTTTCTACTAATTGCCAATGGTAGGGCAGACCAGGGTGTTACCTGTAGAAGGAGAACGAGTAGTTCTGCTTTGAAGTTTATGGAAAGCTCCTACAGTTACTGGTAGGGAATGGGGGAGTGGGCTGTGTCTGGAGCTGGAGGGGTAAAGTTGGCAAGCAGATGTACCTGAAAAAAGGTGTGTGAGGAGAAGCAATAAAGCGAAAACAAAAATGAGAGACTTAGGAAGCAAATGCAAAAGAGAAAAGAAAAGTATGAGAGGTCGAGTTTGGTTGGTGTGAGGTGGAGTGGGGTGGTAATCCCCCGATTTTCTTTGGTACATTTCAGGTAAGTTGTATACCAGGAATGCCTAAAAAGGAACCAGTTTCTCTTGAGGGTGCACAGGGGCTTTCCTATCATCTCTCTTGCTGTAATTCCCTTTGGGGCTTCTGTGCTCTGGGCACACAGAACTCCAGAATGGCTCGTGGATTTTCATCTTTTTGGCTTTTTCCATAATTGGCCCCTTTGCCAAGAATGTTTACCACTTCTGTCCGTAGGAATTTTAATTTACCTTGAAATACATTTCGTGTTAATTACTTTAAGGTTTCTTGATACAAAGTTTCTGGATGCATTCTGTTTAAATCACTCCTACTTCTTACATCCACCCCCAATTCATAACAAGCATAACTGCTGCAGTGTTGATGACTTCAAAGAATTGTCTTTAGTACAACAAATTGTCTTTAGTACAGTGTTTATTAACTTACATTATACTTGTTTTCCTCTCTGATATTTCACCTCATTGATGGCTTGGAGATGACTCATTCATCCTGAAATAGAGTTCAACACATGTTTATTGAGTAAATGAGTGTTTATTAGGTGCATACGATGCCATTCATGTATTTAGGGGGAGATCAACATCTCAATGAAAACCATTCTTTAAGGAAATGGGTGGGGGGTGTATATATGTACATATTTATGTATGTCAGCCAGTCGTCCTTTCCATTTCTGAGACCTGCTTGGCCGGTTGTAAATTAATTCACCTTATACTAATTTGTATGTACAGGCATCCCTCATTTTATTGCACTTTCCTTTATTGCGCTTTGGACAAACTGTGTTTTACAAATTGAAGGTGTGTAGCAAGCATTTCTTAGTAATAATGTGTTTTTAAATTTAGGTATGTACATAACCTGTTTCGACTGAATTCCATCGCACATTTAATAGACTATCAATAGACTATTAATAGACTATAGTGTAAAAATAACTTTTATATGTTCTAGGAAACCAAACAATCATGTGATTCATTTTATTGCGATATTTCCTTTATTGCAGTGGTCTGGAACCGAACCTGCAATATCTCCAAGGTAGACCCGTGTTTAGATTAACATATCAATGAAACTCCTTTAATGAGAATGGGGATAGGGTTCTAGTTTTATGTAGTTTGTTTATTACTAAATTTGTTTAAATGATATTTGACATATCTTATGTGTGTTATGCTGTCATAATAGCAGAGTTTAATTCTGTTTATGGCATTATTTTCTCACTTTCTTCTACTCTTGTTTGACTTTATGATCCAGCTTTTTTTTTTTTTAACTTCTTTCGATTAATGAGCACACGTTGTGTGGAAGGTGCAGAGAGTGCACCCACAAAGTCCCTGCCATGAAGAGCTTGCAGCTGGATAGGAAAGCAGCTGTGTGCTCGAATTTCAGAGCAAAGTGCATTTTTTTCTGTTAATGCTCTTCTAAGCAATGAGGCAGAGTTGCACGGCTTTTAATGTTCAAAAGAGACTTAGCCATCATCCGTAACACTGGGAAAATGGGCAGAGGGGAGAGCCTACAAGACACTTGAGATCTGGGTGGGAACAAAGGAGAATAGTTGTGTAAATGACTGTGGTGGGAAGCTCATTTTAGTAGCAGGCTGGGAGTAGTAGGAGACATTGATAGGGTTGGCTTATGGCAAGAAGGTCAGCCTGAGTTCTGGATGAGTGAAAGTAAACATAGGAGGGAAAAAGTTTGAGAAATGGGAAGGTGAAAGGTGGTTCACCTTAAAGGTGCCCACAGGGAAACGTGGGGAGACGAGTTTATGCCATTTATCCTCAGTGGACTGTTTATACTGTTTACATCAAAGGTAGAGGAGGTTGGAAAAGGAGAAAAGTTCTCTTCAGGCTCTGAGCTTGGCCTGGCTGTGAAATAGTTTCTGTAATTCTCAATCAGGTTACCGATTTACAAAGTTGACTGGATATGTGATTGTTTTCCAGGTTGTGCTAGAATACTGATGCAGGGAATACAGAGGCAAATCTTGAAAAAAAACTAGAGTGGGTTCAGAAGAAATTATATATTGGGCAAATAATATTTCAGTATAAATGAGATTATATGTTTAAAAACTCCTAGTAAACTCTGAAGGGCTAAGTCAGTGTTTTTGACAGTGCAGCTAGGTGTGTATGTGTTTGTGTACTTCCTCATAATCATTGAAAATCTTCTAGATCCTCTTGACTAGCCCAGGCCCTGCTCATATCTTTTGGGTACTAATTCAGCTTCTGCAGATTTAGGGACAAATCACAATAATAGAATATGCTTCAGTCTTGCTGTTTAGATACTAAGAAATCATTATGAGGAGTCATCAAGGTAATCAGTAATTCGTAAATTTCTCACACCTATTATAATGTGTCAAGCCATATCTTCATGTTCATTGTTTAGCAATATGTGCTATTGACAACATGGAATTAAGTTAATTATATAACTTAAAATGTAATATTTAAGAATATACGTATAAAAATCACAGGACATAGAGAAATCCATGAACCTACCACCTGCATCAGATGTTAATATTTTGCCTTATTGTGTGTCTTTTCTCTTTTTGCTTTTGAAGCAGTAGAATGGCTTGTGCAGCCAAGGCACTCATGCCCCTTTTCATCTCTCTGGAGAGGGAACTACTGTTTGGAGTTAAGTTTGTGTCAGTGCCATACTATTAAAAAAAATTCTTTTTTTTTACCATAGGTATACCTATCTACAAACAGTATATTTTAATGTTTAATGTTCTGCTGCCTAAAGTTAAGAAATATTTTTAAAATTATTGTACTTCTTCACATGATTCTCCACATGGAAAATGTAATAATTTCATAATTTTAATTTTAGTTAGCATGGTGTTAGAAACATAGAAAATATTTTTGGCATTAATGTTCTGACCTAATAACGTAAATTGAAGTGGCTTTTAAACTTTTTGTAATCTATAGAATGATGTGTGTTTCACATTTTGACCTAGTACCTATCATCTCTGTGTATTTCTGTGATCTGTGTATATGTAATACTGGAAAAGTTTCCCCAAACTAGTTTCCTGTACTGTGTGTGATTTATAATAGTCCCTTGGTATTTGTGGGGTGGGGTGTGGAGTTGGTTCCAAGACCTCACATGGTTACTAAAAATCTATGGATGCTTCAGTCCCTGGTATAAAATGTGTTAGTATTTGCATATAATTCATACACATTCTATTGTATACTTTACATTGTCTCTAGATTACTTATAATATCTAATACAGTGTAAATGCTATGTAAATAGCTGTTATACACTGTTTCATTTAGAGAACAATGATAAGAAAAAAAGTGTGTACATGTTCAGTACAGCTACATTTTTTTTTTCCTGAATATTTTTTATCTGTGGTTGATTGAAACCATGAATCCAAAACTCAGGGCTATGAGGGCCCATTGTCTTCTGTTGTTCTCTAGACTATTGACTTTTAAAATGTTTTTCTCAGGCTTAGTAAATTGATTTTTTGACCTAATAATAGGTTGCCACCCATAATTTGAAAATCATTAAGATTAATCTTAAAATTTGATCTAATCATAATTAATCTAAAATTAAGACTGACTTTAATATATAAGCACAGGCGTTTTCAGTATAATAAAGGTGTTTTAAATGATAGGTCAGTGTATTAAAATAACATTCGTTACACAAGATTTGATTATATTTATTTTAGCTAATTCATTAATTTTTTAAAATTAAGTCCATGTATGTCTTACCCATTTAAAAATCAGATATTAATTGAAGTGTTTTAGAGAGTATATGCTGGTTAATGTAGAATATTTTCTTTCTGTCCATTCTGACCATGGTTTACCTGGAGGGAAGGAGGGCCGTCATTGTGTCAGGGAAGGGGAAAGAGCTCTTGAGCTCTTCCTGGCTTAGACTTTGACCCCAAGCCCTGTCACCAGTGAACTCTGTGCCACCTTAGAAAATCCCTTCTTCCTTCTGGCTTTCAGTTTCCTCACTTATTAAATGAGGGTGCTATCTAGCTCATCTTGAAAGTACTTTGATTCTGTGAAATATAAGGTAACTGGGACCTGGGCTTCAGGATATTAGTGTTCATTGAGAATATAGCTGATGAAAAAGAACAGGGCTTTCTGTTCGAATTCCTGGTTTTGCTGTTACGTTTGAGTAAGGATTAAGCAGGTTGTATTCAGTTTAATGTAGTTCTTGGGTAAGAATTATTCCTCCGTTTAAAACCGTTTCAAAATAATCTTGACCTCCCCAAGATCTCCCTCCCTTGTTGTAACGTTATCCCTCAGTAGTGAAGGACACAATTATGTCGAGTGATATGTGAACATACGTAAGTGCGAAGAATGGCAAAGGAATGTTCTTCATTCTATTTCAGTTAAGTGCGCTCATAGGCAAATCCAAAGCTGCAGAAAAGAATCTACCACTTTTCTCCTAAGCTCTAGGGACCGTTCATGAGTCCTACTCAATTGCAGTAATCTGAGGCTTTGGGGAGTTTCCTTTTTTTTTTTTAAACATGAATTACATGCTTGGAATAGAGTGAGAACATATCACTTAAACTACTAGTTCTTTAAACAACACTTTCCATGATGAATCCTTCATGTTTTGTCTGTTTGTATGTTTACGAAGCAGGAGTTTAAATTGCAGCTTGGGGTAAACATGGACCTTCGAGAGTTATTTCTTCCCATTTTGCTTCTAAGAAGACAGGTCAGGAAATACCCTTGCCTGGATCTTCAGGTGGAGGCAGAGTTGGGGCGGATTCCTGGTTTCTTTCAGGCTTCCCATTTTCTTTTGGTTTGTAGATTATTTGGGCGCAGCCCAAGGTTTAGAGGGACTTAGAGACCTAGTTCCAACTCGTGTCCCTGGGGATTGACCCACTAAAGAATGTTTAAGAAATTGAGAATTTTTAAAGTACAACTCTGCCCTACCTGAGGGACTAGTGAAAATATGTTTTTCCTTCAGAGACACCAGGGTAGACATAAATTGCTGGGAGAGGATCGTCTGAACCACAGAGAAGCATAGGTTAGATTTCTTTTAACACCTCTAATTATGCAGTACACACTTCTCTCTCAGTAGCAATATGCAAAGCATGATTGATACTTCTGTTATTTTCAGCAGCACTTACCCTCCTTTTAGGGAAGTGGATTGGAATTTCTAGACCTCTGGAATCTGATTCTAAGTGTTCTCACCTCAGGCCGGGGGCCAAGGCTAACCAGTGTTTTGTGACACCCTATGCTTGGCACTAAGCAGGCCCTATGGATTTTTGTGACTAAAGACTGCATACTTCACTAGTCACTATTTTATGCATTGAGAATTATAAAATTTGTCATTCTGAAATATTAGAATTGATTTTTTTTAAAGTAAAAGAAAAGTCCTTCCCTTTGTATGTTAAAGTATTACTAATGAGCCTTCCTGTCTCTTTTTCCTCCTTCATCTTCTGTAGTATGCCGAGATTTTGCTGTCCTGGAGGACCACACCCTGGCTCACAGCCTGCAGGAACAAGAGAGTGAGTAATACCTCTCATTTATGCTCCTTCAGTTTTCTTTTTTTGTGGTAGCTTGAGGCTGGTTTCTTAGGGCTTAGGTAGGAAGAGAGCACAGTCACTTGGCGTCACCATCCGTACATTCTGAAGGATTTCTTTAGGCAAATACGATGCCTGGGTGAGCAGTGAAGTTTCGGGCATGTTTAAGTAAGACAGGCGGCCAGAGATTAGTAGACTGCTGCATCTCTAGGAGGAAAAGAGGGGTTTGAACCTTTTTTCTTGCCTTTTGTTGTAGGAGGGACATAATGGTTGTAGATTTATCTGGCGTGCATGCGTAGAAGAATCTATTCTTGCTCCTAGAATAGGGACCTGAACAGTTTTCCCAGGCAACCATGGTGTGCATGAGATCCCATTGTGTATTTTTCTGAATCTTTTTTTCCGTATAGTGATGGAAAGTAAATCTAAGCTACACATGTTATGTTAAAGTACATTTTTGTGAATATATGATTTGTGAATTAATTCACATATAAATACAAAATTAAAGTTTTGAAAAATGCAGTTAATAAATAGAGTGACAACATGTAGTAGTAGAAAGAGCATTAGCCCTGGCTTTAGAATATTTGTGTAGATGTCCTGGCACTGCCACTTTGTTGCCGTGTGACCAAAGGCAAATTATTTAATCTTTTGGATCCTCTTTTTACTTCATGGAAAAGTGGGGATATTAATTCCTTGCTCTCTATTATATTTTGTTGTTGAGACAATAAAACGAAGTGATGGATGCAAAGCTATTGCTGTGGTAAAGCTCTTAAGATTATTATGGCATTTATTACTAACAAACTAAGGCATTGTTAATTCCTGTCCTCAATCTTTTTGTTCCAGTTGAGCATCATTTGGCATCAAACGTTCAGCGGAACCGTTTGGTCCAGCATGATCTCCAGGTGGCTAAGCAGCTACAAGAGGAAGATCTGAAAGCGCAGGCCCAGCTCCAGAAACGCTACAAAGACCTGTGAGGATTTGGGAGATGGGAGGGTTAATGTCAAGACTGGTTTTCTCTGTGGAGCTAGCAAACAGGGCAGGGGAAGAGGAGCCTACTTCTCTTCCTCTGATTCCTTTTACTGTCAAATTATAGTCTTACAGTGGATATCTAACAGTTTTTTTGATTTGAAAATGTTTTGTTGTTGTTGTTGGAACACTTGACCAGGTTTAAGGACATGTGGATGATGGTGTAAATTCTAACATTTTTTAGCTCTATGACTTTGGGCCAGTTAGTCAACTTCTCAGAATTTATTTTCCTTACCCATAACATGGGGAAAATAATCTCTGTCCCCTCTGTCGCGTAGTTTCTATGGGGAGTCCAGTGAAATAGTGGACATCAAAGAACTTTGTGGGTTGTGTTGGTTCCTTTACTGTGTTCTAGCTGTGTTTGCTGCTCTTACTTTCCTTGCTTTTCAGTACATGGCAGAATGTTCTGAAAAGCTCTGAAGTGTAGACTCAGTTATCTTCATAACTTCAGTATCTGACAGAAGTTCTCTCTAGTAGCCTTCTTTAACAGACAGATAAACGGAAGTGATTCTTTCTCGGGTTTCTTTTGGCACAGTGACTTTTATCCTGTTTCAGTGTTACAAAGCTCCCAGGATACATTTCTTGTTTGAGAGTGGCTCTTACATCCTAAATCTTTAATGTGGGTAGATTCAGCCACAGATACTGTGTTGAGGAGGAAGGGGTAAAGGAAAAATGGAAGGAACTCCTTAATTTAGTTTAGTGTCATATTTGGGTAAAAGGGAAAGTCAGTCATTTTGCTAACTTATAGGAAGGGTTTGCCCTTCTGTTTATTATTTGTAGAGAGGACTTTATTAATCATTTTGTTAAGCTTCCTTGCTTTGTAAATAAACACTTTTATTGATTCTTGCTAAATCTGGCACCATGAAAGGAGACCAGAGATATGAATAAGACAGCCGTTACCTTTAAGGGCCTCAGGAAAACACCTTGAGCATTATATATCTAGAGATACGTGCATGAGTCACAGATAATTTAAATGTAAATTTCATGCCTATTTAGAGAGAAGAGACTGGGAAAAGCTTCACAAGACAGATGATATGTTTAATCTGAAACTTGAAGGTTAATTAGAAGTTTATAGTGATGGGGAAATCCATTCTAGCCAGAAGGAGCAGCATGCATAAGGGCAGGAGGTAAAAGGACTTGGAATCTCATGTTAACTGCAAGAAGTTCAGTATTGCTGGAGTGGAAAGTGTATTTACGGGCAGAAGTAGGAAGTGAGGCCAGAAAAGTAGTCAAAAGCTGGATCATAAAGGTCACGATAAGTTACGTTAAAAGATTTCAGGTGTTGTAGAGTTTAAATTATAAGGAATGAAGAACCATTGAAGTAGTTTTAAATTTCCATTTTGGGATCTATTCTGGGGAGTAGGTGGGTGAAGGCTTGGAGTGGGCAAGATTTGAAGGCAGCTATTGTGAGCAGTGGTCAAATTAAGAGATGTTGAGGCTTGAATGAAGACAGTGGTGGTAGTGGTGGTAGTGAAGGTCATGGTAATGGAGATAAAAGAGGAAGAGAGATATTTGAGATGTTATGAGGCTCAGTGTCACAGGTTAAGGTGAGAGCCAAAGCTAGAATGTCCTAGAGTTCTAAATTCATTGCCCTTTACGTTATTCACTATCCTCTGTCACAAAGGCCAGTTCCGAGGTTGATGCAGATGTTTAAATCCTGAATTAGGTTAATAACAGTATAATGAGCTTATTCAGCAATTATCAAGACAAACCACTCAAATATAAATCAGGAGTAGAGAGTAATATTTTATAGGTCCTAAATGAGATAAGAACCAGGTATTATATTTTTGCTCGAGACTTCAGGGTTTTAAAATTGTTCCTGGATGAAATAAATAAGCTAGAAGGGAAGTCTTTCCGTTCCCTCCCTGCAATTTTGAGAGCTGGACATCTCAGGAAGGATGGAATGCTGCCGTTCTCATTGAAGTGGAGCCTTTTATTCAGTCTGGATACCGGGGCTACTATCCCAGGTCAGGATTGTCGCTTGCTTACTGCTGCTTTCTCCATTATGCTTTCCCAGGAGTCTGTATCATTAGCTGACTGAACCAGAGCTGGTACTTCTTGGAAATACGGTTTGAAATCATTAAGCTCAGGTGAAACTTCACTTACTTATTTTCTGTACCAGAAGGTACATCCTCTGTGTCACTTGTGACCTTTAACACTTCATTTGGGTTTGCCTTCTCTGCGGTGCTTCTACTTTCTTCCCACTTACTATCACATCCAATGTAGTTATTAGTCACTTAATTCTATACAGATTTTACATTAATTTGGGAGTTTCAGGTAGATGCTTGAATGAAGAGAGATAGAGGCCTTCGAAAACTAAGTCCATGATTTTGTGTATGATTCTTAATTATTATAATGAGTGAAAAGAAGAAATATAAATAGGAATTGCTCTGAGTAGATTTTCATTTCTTTGGTTTGAATAGATAAGAATACTATGATATTAGACTTATAATGTGAAGTTACTGAGTGTAAACTTTTATAGCTTATAAAATGGCATGACAGAATGATTTGTGGTTATTAGTGGTAGAGGCAGGACCGAAAACAGGCCCCAGTGGGGTGAAGTGATATGGTGGTATAAAGAGGCATGGAGTTTTCCACTGCTGGGTGTGATGATGAGATTCCAGTTCTACCACATATTTTCGTTGTGATCTTGAGAAAATAATTTAACTTCCCTGGGCCTTAGTTTTCTCATCTGTAAATGTGACCGTGTGAGCCTCTTTGCATCTTTATCTTGAAGATAAAGAGAGAAAAATAATGTACTTCTCATATAGTGAGTATTCAATAAATTGTATTTATTATTTTTAGGAAATACATTATTTTTTATTTTCCTTATTCATGTTTTCACCTTTGCTTTTTAGTGAACAACAAGACTGTGAAATTGCTCAGGAAATTCAGGAGAAGCTGGCTATTGAGGCAGAGAGACGACGCATTCAGGAGAAGAAGGATGAGGTATAACTTAGTTACTGCCCCTCTCCCTCATGGAGAAAGGGGTACTCAGCTTTAGAGCAAAAACTTTCTGTAGTCATGGGCTCAATGAAGGTTGCTGAATGGGAAGCAGAATGCCTCTTATTTGGGCTGCGTTTTCCTCTGTGGACCATGGTTGTGGTAAAAGTCTTGAGAGATAATGAATAATTTCGCATATGATGTGAATTAATTTCCTATGACTGCTGTTACAAATTACTCCTGCAAACTTGGCTTAACAGAAATTTACTGTCTTAGAGTTCTGGAGGCTAGAAGCCTAAAATCTGAAGTGTTGGCAGGGTCACGCTACCTCTTGGGAAGGATCCTTCCTTGCCTCTTCCTAGCTCCTGACTCCTGGCAATCTTTGGCATTCCTTGGCTTGTATCCGCATCACTTCAGTCTCTGCCTCCATTGTCACATGACTTTCTTCTCTGTCTGTATCTTTGTGCCTTCCTGTCTTCCTAGAAGGACATCAGTCATTGGATTGAGGACCCACCCTAATTCAGTATGACATCAGCTAAGCTAATTACATCTGCAAAGACTGTTTCCAAATAAGGTCACATTTTGAGGTTTGGGTAGAAATGAATTTGGAGAGGGCACACTGTTCAGCTTACTACAAGGTGTCTGCCCCTGGGTTGTTCTTGCAGCATTAGAGAGAGCCGACTTTTGAGTGGAGCCTGCGCAGGATGCAGGGAGTAGTCCTTGGGAGAGGCCAGGAGCAGGCATTGCTTTCATTCTTTCTCTTTTTCTTAAAGGTTTCACTTTCCTGTGATCCATTGGTTAAAAGACTAATCAGTTTGATTCTCTATATATTTTAAGTCGTATTGTTTAAAGGCTGAAAATGACTGAAATTACTAATAGTGTTTGGTTTGTGAGAAGACTTGAATTTACCATTAGCTATTATTTCCATTTGTGTTATATTTTCAGCACTTTTTTTTTTTTTTTTTTTTTGAGATGGCGTTTTGCTCTATAACCCAGGGTGGAGTGCAGTGGTGTGATCTTACTGCAGTCTCCGCCTCCCAGGCTTAAGTGGTCCTCTCGCCTCTTGAGTAGCTGGGACTACAGACACACGCCCCCACACTTGGCTAATATTTTTAAATTATTTTTTTGTAGAGATGAGGTCTCACTATATTGCCTAGGCTGGTTTCAAACTCCTAAGCTCAAGCTATCTTCCTGCCTCAGCCTCCCAAAGCACTGGAATTACTAGCATGAGCCACTGTGCCCAGCTTAGTTTCAGCACTTCTTACGAACAATTTGTTTTATTTTACTTCATTTCTATGCTACCTGCTTTCACACCTGTTATGCCGTACTTGGTCACTGTCGTGATTTATAATAAAGAAGAAAATGATTTATTATTTTTAATAGTTGGATGACAATATGGTTTGTTATGCACCCAGAAACACTTTTGAGGATTATAAGCATGGTGTTAGTAATTACATAAACTGAAACTGTACTGGACAAACTGGCATTTATGGTCATCCTGTTAAATAGATGTCATCAGGGTCATCAGTAAACAGCCTACGTACACTGCTACTCCTACTGAGCCACTCTTGTTCCTGTGAGACTTCTTGTTCAATGCCAGATGAATGTGAGACACCTGGTATGAGTGTAGTGCGTTGTTTCTTAAAGAAGCAAGTCATGATCGCGTGATAGTCAGAACTGCAAGTAAAAATTAGGGATTATTTTTGATACTTCCTGTAATACACAGGAGGCTCTTTCTTAGTATTTAATGTGTTGCCTCTTTATAGTAAAGACTTTGCTTTGGGGATGACACTGGGAACTAAAAGAAGTGATTATATTTTGTAGACAGGAACGCTTCTATTTAAAAAATACCAGAGTAATGAAGTTGGCTTCTTATAAATGCTACTGCTGTCCTGTGGGGTTTTTTTTCTCCATTTAGGGAAAAACAGGATAGAAAGAGAAAATAAAACACTTTATTTAAATTATGTAGAATCTAAACAGTAATCACAGTAAGTAATCTCTTGGTAATACTATATAAAGTAAGCAGTTCAGTGATTAAGTCCAATTTTAAGATGTAGAAATTAAGTATTAAAGAGTAAGTGACTGATTCCAAGTTATAAAATGCCAGAGAAATGTCTGTACAATTCAGGTCTCCTGACTGCTTCTGACTTAGACGTACTGTGGCATACATGAAACGTGGACTTTGGAGTTACACTCACCTGGGTTTGGATTTTAGCTCATTAACTGTTTAGCTGTGTGATTTTCAGCATCGCACCTAACCACGCAGAACCTCAGGTTCCAAAATGGGTTGACTCACGGTAGTTGTGCATACCCTAAAGGGCTGTTGTGAGGTAAATTAGATGAGGTACTTGCAGCACCTGGTACATGTTAAATTTATAATTGCCCTTTCCTTGATTCTGTTATAGAGAGGGATGTGCTGCATAGGGCAGAATTCAGCAGGCTTTAGTGTGTTTCAGTATGGTGTGCTTTGAGAAGTCCTCAAGTGTTCACGTACTTGTCTTGACAGGTCTCCCACTAGCTTGCCCTCAGAAGAGTGGAAAAGTTAAATGAGAAATCCAGTTGTGTAGGTGTGTTGACTAGACAAGCCTATATAAACTTCATTCAGACTTTTTGACTTTTTAACTCATAGCTCAGATGAGAAGATGGCTACTGTGCCGAGGTGGTCTTTTATCATAGAAAATTGTGACTCTCAGCTGACTAATATGTTGTCAATATTAAATGAAGAAAATTTGCATGAGTTAAGTTTGTCATTGTGAGATATATGAAAATGCTTGTTTATTTTAGTCTGTTGGTAACAGGGTGCCTCTAACCAACATTAGAGGAAACTAATACTGAGACAGTAGTGCTAATTCTTCTGGCCAATTTTTGAAAAAGGAATTGCTTGTTACTCATGAACTCTCTTAGTTCCTTTTTTTCTTTTCTTTTCCTTTTTTTTTTTTTTTTTAAGACGGAGTCTTGCTATGTCTCCAGGCTGGAGTACAGTGGTGCAATCTCCGCTCACTGCAACCTCTGCCTCCCGGGTTCAAGCGATTCCCGTGCCTCAGCCTCCCAAGTAGCTGGGACTACAGGCGCCCGCCACCACATCTGGCTAATGTTTTGTATTTCAGTAGAGATGGGGTTTCATCATATTGGCCAGGATGGTCTCGATCTCCTGACCTTGTAATTCACCCACCTCAGCCTCCCAAAGTGCTGGGATTATAGGTACAAGCCACTGCACCTGGTCTCCTTTTTTTTTTCTTCCCTTTTCCCCTCAATGCTCTTCTGCTTCCCCACAGAGTCTACTTGGTTAATAAGGATTTATTCAGCAGCAGGGCTGTGGAAAATCTCTCTCTGGGTTTCCACCTAAATCTCTTTTAGAGATTTTTGGGGTCAGTTTTCCTGGGTAGTTACCACCCCGTAAAATACCAGATGTAGAGACTGAGAACCTTTTTCTCTTGGAACAGAGATTTTTTTTTTTAATTTTTTCTGAACAACATTGTGTGTAAGAGGTAGTGGAGTTATACAACCTTGCGTGTGTAAATTAGCATTTCTAGCTTTGTCATAGTATAATTTTTTTGTGTTTGTTAACAAAGCACAGATGTAAGGAAAGTGGCATTTCCATGCAGGAGACTGATGTGGAAAAGTTAAAAAATAATTTTTTTTTTTTTTTTTTGGTCTTTCTAGCTTTCCTCACATTCCTCACCTTCCCTCCTCTCCCATCACCTTCCCTCCCCTCGTTCCTCTTCTTCACTTTCTTGCTGTGTCACTCTCTCTTGCTCTTCTGTCTCTATTTATTTTTAGCTCTTTTACATAGTTTCTCGAGTATAGTAGTTCTCTCTAGGCTTCCTATTGGAAGGAGCTTGTTAACTTTGGGTATACTGGACCCTATGAATTAGTGGTTAATAAAAATGGGTTAAGGTTAATCAGTTAATTTAACTTAGTTATTCTTAAATAAAACTCTAAAAGTGTGTGTGTACCTGTGTGCATGACTAGGTGTGTGTGTGTGTGTGCGCGCGCGCGCATTTAAACTTAGGTTTAAAATATATGTGAATTTGCAGCTATTTTAGGGAAAAACTTTTTTTTCCCTTAAATAAATATTAGCATGGCCAAACATGTCATGAAAAGTTTGTGGCACTAGTTTAACTATTTGAAGCCCTTTATAGCATAAACTGCTCAGGGTAAGCCTAGTAACCAATTCACATTAAAAAATGAATCTAGTATGAACTGTGGTACTTACACATAGCACTAGATTAGATTAGAATTTCATGTTCTAAAAGATTAGAATTAGATTAGAATTTCATGTTCTAAAAGAATATTTACACATTATTTGGTAATATTTACAGGCTAGATCAAACAACAATATCGTTTAGTTATTAAAAATTTTCCTGTGTCCTAAGTATTGTAAAAATAAATTTATATATATATATGACTAGAAAGGGAGATGAGAGAGAGATGGGAGGCTTCTTGTTGAGGTCTTCCTCTCTTCTTATTATAGTGATGTTTTTACATCCATAGAATTGGTATTTTCCTGTTTTATCAAACAACCCTTTTGGATTTATACCTGCCTTGACATCCCTACTGAGTTAGATGTTAATCGCTAGTTAATAAAGAAGTTTAGCAATTAAATGGAATGATTTTCTTTTTTTTCTTTCTGACAGTCATTTGATAGTCACATTTTTAAATCACCTTTGATTGTTTTTAAATTCCAGATTTCCTCTTTTTGAAATGCACTGCCATTGGAGGATAGAGGTGAAACGTTGAGAAGTAACCCTCTATCGCTTATATATGTGTATGATATAACCCTCTATCCCTTATGTGTTTATATGATATAACCCTCTATCCCTTATCTATTTATATGATATAACTCTCTATCCCTTATATATATATATTATATAACTCTATCCCTTATGTATTTATATAACTCTCTATCCCTTATATATGTATATGATATAACCCTCTATCCCTTATATATTTGTATGATATAACCCTCTATCCCTTATATATGTATATGATAAAACCCTCTATCCGTTATATATTTATGTAACTCTTTATCCCTTATATATTTATATGATATCCTTTATCCCTTATATATTTATATGATATAAATCGTATACAAGTTGAGCATCCAAAAATCCAAAATCTAAAATGTTCCAATGAACATTTTCTTTGAACATCATGTCTGTGCTTCAGAAAGTTTCAGATTTTGGAGCATTTCAGATTTTGGATTTTTGGATTAGGGATGCTCAACCTGTAAATGACAAAAATACCCCAAGGAACCCAACACCATGTTTCAGTTAACTTGTCATCTACTTGGGAAAGATGTGTGGGGATCCTCTGGGTGCCACTGCACCTTGTTTATATTAATGCTTCTCTTAAAGCCATGTTTTCAGGTCTTACATTATGCTAATTGTTTTACTGCAAGATAAGAACTTAAAGGATATTTACCATATATACCAATCCCCTAGTGCTTATAGCACTATTCTTTAAAGCTAAAGAGTTTGGCACAGGGCACATGTCTGGCCTACTGAAGGGAATCACTGCATCTATGTTTTCATTAAAATTACCTTTCTCTAGTATTCTAGAGATCCTTAACTATTTCCTTCCTTATGGTTATAGTTTCAAATTTTCCAGAGTTAGCTGAGCTTGGGTAACAGAAGGGAGAGGTGAGATACAATGGTAAACTCCCATTTCAATTCATGGGTTTACTAGGAAGTGTTCTATAGAACAGGATTATTTTTACATATCAGCCCAGAAGTCTATCTCGTTAATTAAAATATAACTAAAATGAGTTTAAAAGAGCTTAAGAGTTCATTTAGATTTGTTTTCCCAAGTTATATAGAACATTAATTATCTGAATTTTTTTAAAATGTGAACAGAAGCTTCTGTCATACATTTGGAAAATTATAGGTTACTGGAAGATAACAGGTTTTTTTTTTTCTTTTAAAGTTTTAAAATTTGCCAGTATGCATCTTGAAGAGTTAGATATGCTGCATGCTTTCTATTGAAAGTTGTCTGTTTTTTGGATAAAGTTTTGAGGCCAGTGTTCTCAGGAACAGGCTTGGAAAGTGTTGTTCTAGACTTACCATTAACAGGAAGGAAGCTGAGGACCAAGGAGATTGTTTATATCAAAGGTGACTAAGCTGGTTAGCTACATCCAAGTACTGTGACTGATAATTGCCATCTTCAGCTTGTTTCAGGAGGATTTACTTTATATTGAAATTATCTAACAAAACTCATTGCATAGTAATGTTGGAAAGCAGGGAGGAGAGCGGACTTGTGCTAAACCTCAGCTATAATATAGTGGCAGTTTTCCATTGAATTTTTGTCCTTGTCTTTCCTCAAACCTAGCAGACCTTTTCTTTCAAAAAAGAGCTGAGAGCTTAGAAGAGCAAAAAAGTGTGGGTGCTAAGGTGCATGACAGATTATGATTATTATTTTTTTGACTTGATTAAAAGCACTTTCTTTGACTAGCTAATGCATTATAAAGAAGGGGCATAATTCTTTTTTTCTCTCCTGGTTCTTTACACTGAGAGAGTGGTGTATTACTATGCTTCCATTAGGACTAAATTCAGTAGCAGGAGGGCAGTTATAAGCAATTATATGAATAGAACTCTGAATTTCTGAGACTTTGATAGAAAAACTATCCCCTAAATCTCAATGTTAAATTGAATCTCTTTTCTCTTACAGCTCAAGTTAGACATGATTTTAAGAGACACTGGGAGATAAATAGTCGCTACTAGTATCAATTTTGGGGAGAACTTCAATTCTTTATCTGTACAATGGAAAGTTTGAACTATTCAATCGTAAAGCCAGATGTCTTTGACTCCTTAATTTCTCATTTTAATAAAGCTGTGTCTACCGGGTCCGTGGAGCGTAGTTTATAATTTTTGCTGGAAGTTGGACCTGGTAATTTTCCTTTATGTTTTCCTCAGTTATAGTGGGGGAAATATTTGTTTACTGTAAAGCAAAACACTTAGGAAAATATAGTTCTGGTTGCTTAGTAAACATACAGCTCAAGGAAATGTTTACATTTCTTTCTACTTCTGTAGTAAACATTACAGAAATTTGGAAAATTCTTCTGTAACAAATAATAGTTTTTTGGAGAATAGGGTATCTGTCCCGTTCCTCTCTTCCTAATTGATACATTACTTTGTAAGATATTAAAGCTAAAGAATCTGGCACAGGGATTGGCACCTGGTAGACATAGTTGTTAAAATGATACATTAGGGAGTCAAAGACATTTGGCTTTTTTTAAGATTGAATAGTTCAAACTTTCCGTTGTACAGATAAAAAATTGAAGTTCCCCTCAAATTCATTTTAGTAGTGACTATTTCTCTCCCAGTGTCTCTTTAAACCATGTCTAACCTGAACTGGAAAAAAAAAATTAATTTTAGCTTTCAGATTTAGGAGATAGTTTTTCCATCAGTCTTAGAACTTCAGAGTTCTATTCATGAAAAGTATACCTGTGTTAAGTAGGATTATGATATCTTTTACCTCTCACTCTGAGTTGCAACATTTTGTGAGTGCCCACTTAAGTGTCTGACACTGTTGCATGGGTGTTTACATAGATTACTTATCAAAAAGTATGTATGTATGTGTCAGTTAAAAGTGTTCTAATGGTACATTTTAAGTTTGTATTTGGCATAAAGTCAGATTTGTAAGGCTATTTGGATGAATAGTAAAAAAACAGCTGAGGATATGGATAAATATTGCTAATTACCTAGATTGAGCATCCAGCTTGTTTCTGCATAGATGTGAAAAAAATTAATTCACTTAAATTTTCTTTTAAAACTGTATATTGCAATCTTAATGTATTTTTCATTTCCACCTATTCATAAAATTTGAAGAATAGTAATTCTTGCTTTAAATGAACATTAACGTTAACATTTAGTTCTTCTTGTATTCCTTATTATTGATAAATATAAAGACGTAAGTACCTCAAACTACCAATGACTGTTACTACCATTTGTACCAGTGAGTATCGTTCCCATATTTGTATGAGCCTTTAAGAATCTGATGATAGCTATAGACTTCTCTCCTTAAAAGTATCTATGAGCTTATAAGTTTATAGGCTATTTTATAGGGCTTTCATAGAAATCATCTTCAGATTCAGAACACTGTCACTCTGCAGCTCAAAACCTTTAGTAATCCTTCATCCCCTATGTTACAGACACCAGACTTCTTAAGATTGTCTAAAAGGAATTCCTGTGATCCAGCCTTAGACTGTTTTTTCTAGCCTCAGCTTTTTCTACAGCACTCCGTATCTCATGTTTTAATTGAACTACTGGCTGTTGCTTAGATAGGTGCCCATTAAAATGTTCACAGCTTTGCTGATGTTTCCTGTTTCGACTTTGCTTGTTGCAATTCAGTTCTCTGTTCAAAGCTGAACACAATGCAGAATCTTGTACTGATTGCTTTAAGCAAAAATCCTATTCCCTCTTTTGTACTCCCATGGACATTTTTTGAGGCATTTACAATTTAATTTTATTGTAGTTATTTATTTGTTTTTTTAAAAGTTTCTATGAAACTTTTGTTTTCATAAAAGATGAGAATCTTTTAGGGAACATTATGGAATGTTATTCATCATTCTGTGCCTCACAGTGCCTCTCAATAACTGCTAAAAATTTGCCTGGGGATGAACAGGTGGGAGACAGAAGGAGGACTGTTTTCTTTTTTTCAGTTAAGACAGTGGTATTCTAATGCAAAGTGAAATCAAAATCCCCGGAAGAGTTCTTTTCAATAGTTTCTAAATTAAATTATAATTATAAAGTTTTGTAGATCACTGCATCCTGCCCCATCTAGACTTACTGAATCATCAGCTTGAAAAAAGGACCCACAAATATGTATTTTTAAAATTCTGTTGCGTAACCTGCTTTAGGAAGTACTGAGTTTTGAATGTCTTTATATTGTATTAGATTTAAATTTCAATTTAAAAAAGGCTGTCTCACTTATCTAGATCATGTGCTACTCCTGTTGAGCAATCATCTGGCATTTGAAGATGTGAAATTAATGCCAGAAAGTCTAGAGAGCCATGGACAGAGCACATACAAACTTGGCAGTGGAATGTCACGCCCCACTGTATGGAGTTTGTTTGTTCTTCGGTAATGCATGTTTCCATTCTCTCTTGTCTTTACAGGACATAGCTCGCCTTTTGCAAGAGAAGGAGTTACAGGAAGAAAAAAAGAGAAAGAAACACTTTCCAGAGTTCCCAGCAGCCCGTGCTTATGCAGATAGTTACTATTGTGAAGATGGAGGTAACAATTCCTGCATCATGATCTATTCTATCCTTAGACTCAACCATAAAGCACTCCTTTAATTTTGTTCATGAAGTGACCTTAGGGATCTGGGAATGTTTCTCTTATCCCCTGGCACTGGGTACATTTAGATATGTGGCAGAATTCTATTTGAATCTAATAAATTCATGTTTTGTTTTGCTTTGTTTTGTTTTTGTTTTGTTTTTGAGATGGAGTCTTGCTCTGTCACCCAGGCTGGAGTGCAGTGGTGCTATCTCGGCTCACTGCAACCTCCGCCTCCAAGGCTCAAGCAGTTCTGCTCCCTCAGCCTCCCAGGTAGCTAGAATTACAGGCATGTACTGCCACGCATGGCTAATTTTTGTATTTTTAGTAGAGACGAGGTTTCACCATGTTGGCCAGGCTGGCCTTGAACTTCAGACCTCAAGTAATCCACCCGCATCAGCCTCCCAAAGTGGTGGGATTACAGATGTGAACCACTGCACCCGGCCTTATCTGTTCTTTAGTTGGACAACCAGAGCCACTTTCATGACTGCTCAAATTTGAATATGATTTTGTAAGAATTGGCATGCATTCTTTTAAACTTTAGCAACTTGGAATGCTTTATTATAATCTAAGCATATAAATGGGGTGTGGAAAATGGTGGATGAGTCTCTGGACTTAACCTTTCTCAAGAAGTCTGGGCAGTACTGTTTGAAGCAGGAAAGTGGTATGAAGAAAGAAGGTATACCATTCATCAGTTACTGGGTAACAAAGCTTTGTTCTGTGCTTTCTTGTCTTTTAAACCTAGGCCAATGGTTTAGCCTGCTGATGACAAACAATATTAAATTTTAAGATTTCCGTGTTCATTGTTTTTCTTTTAATCCTTTCTTTGCTATTTGATTACCATATAGTATGATTTCTGAGGGAGTGATTCCCACAGTTTTGCCTCTCTGGTGCCTGCTTTGCAGTGTGGTGGTGGTGATGGTGTGGTGGTGGCAGTTGTGGTGGTGATTATTTATCTTAAAAATGTGTTGGGAAACGAATATTTGCAAGTATTGTTGAGTCCTTCTCAAAGACCTGTCAAAGCAAAGACGTTCCTATAGTTTCAAGTGTCAGTATTTAATGAAATTCAGCTTGAGGACCAATACTTAGGATCGCAAGTGAACAAAACCTAAAGGCAACTTTTAGAGAGTAAGGAATTTAAGGTCAGTGATCCTAAAGGGCCTTGCAAACCAGTCATCAACTGCTTTTCTGTAATTCCATTATGAAAGGTAAGTGTGTGTTTCTCTGATGAGTAGAATGAAAGCAATGTATATGTAGGTGATGGGATTATTATAGTTTGAGTGTAATTTTGCCCAGTAACGTTTTTTGCTCTAAATTTACCATAATCAGTAGAGCTCAGCCTTTGTAGTAAGCAGGCTGATTCTCAATTTATTGCTTGATGTGTTCTTCCTCTGTATGTGAAACACTCATCTCTTTTTTGATAGCCATTTTCTTTTGCTGGTTTTCTGATGAATCTGTATGTTAATGTCATTTAAAAAGAAAACTTACTGCAACATTTTGCTGTGCTAAAGATCAGAAAGTAAAGTATTACTCTTCACCTTCAATTTAAATCTTAGAAATGTGGTCTGGTGTTTTCCCTTTTTTAAAATTCTGCTTTGGAGGTGTATTCACTCTAAACATTATTATTTTAAACTGTTCAGTCTATAAAAGCATTAAGATGCCAAGGAATTAAATGTATTAAAGTATTAATTTTAGCATTCCCCTCTTAAAGCCTTATACTGACTTGAATTAAGATCAAACCTGTCTTTTTGATCAGAGTACTGTCATCCCGATTTGTTTCTTTAGGGCAGGAGACTATGTTAAGAATTCATTGGTTTTTCAGGGACACATAAAAGCTTTTAAAAGTATTTTATATTTATTTTAGTTACTCTGATAAATTTGTGGTGAGTAGCATATATGCTTGTTTCTTTGGGGAGAGACAGACTTTGAGGGAGTATTGAGGAACAGGAAGTGGTGACCTCCCGAACATGTGCATGTAAATACTCAAATTTCTCTTGCCTCAGCTGTGGTGTTGGGAGATTATATATTGTTGAACATAGAGTCCTTATGAATATGCCCTTGTGTTAGACCAAGTTCAGTTCCACAGAAACCATATTACAATTCAGCTCTTATTTATAAAACAGTCCTTCGGTTCTTTGCAGTGGTCCTTTTCCAACACATCTGGGATATTCTTTCATTATACTTCTCTGTATGTCTTTGTATATCTATTTGATTTTTTGCCTCACTTGCATAGTAATCACAGTATATCATTACAGAAATGGTCAATTTTTTCAACTTTTATTTAACTCGAACTTTAATACATTATCTATTAGAATGATTATTTATAGATTTTCTACAAATTTAAAATTGTATTAAACATTTGTCAAATTTATATCAACTCTTAAATGACATATTATTTATTAGTGAATCCATGTTTTCTTTCAAAGTGTCTTACTGAAGTCATATTAGTGATTTTTTTTTTTTTAAGTCATGGTCTTTGGAGTCATAAGACTGTGGTTCAAGTCCTGTCCCCTCCTTAGAACAATATTTTAATGAAGTTATGTACTAAATAAAATGGAGATTATATAAAAGTAAATCCTTCATTTGGATGTTAAGAAGATCAAATAATGCAATTTTGGTAAAGTACTTATTGTTTATACATATATCAGTGTTATATGTGTATAATGTAATATTTCGTATATCTCTTATTTTGAAAGTCAAACATGGAGGCACACATATAAAATGCAGATATATATGTGTATAAATATATGTGTGTATTTGTGTGTGTGTGTATATATATGTATTATGTATATGCCAATACATAATACCTATATATGTTTTGGCAGTGAGGGAGTAAGTTATATTTGCCAGATAACTTGGTCTCAAGAAACAAGTCTCAATCCTCAACTGTATGAGGTTTTAAAGCATTCAGATAGATTCCTCACCTCATCTTTTTCTTTCCAAGATTTAAAGCTGTTACAACAAATTTATTATTAGAGAATAAATTTTTTCCAGTCAGCCCTGTAAAAATGTAGTAACAGCTCTGTAATAATTCTGCAACTTATTTCCTAAAACTATGAATATCAATTAACTATTTAGAAGGAATTAAAATCATAACATCAAAATTCATGTTAAAACCCATTTCTTTTTGTTTCTTTTGGGCTGGAAGGTGGGCTTCACGTGTGCAACTCGCGAGTGAGCCCATTTTTATTAACCCTGTAAACCATTGTTCCCTGGATGTGGTCATTAAGTAGCTGGTCTGTATTATATAACTTTACAGCAGTAGTCACTTGATTCTCATGTGGTCATGATAGACTTAAAATAATAGTTTATTTAAAAGAGCAGGTAATTTTTTTTATCACCGGATAATTCTTCTCTTTTGCTTTTGATTTTATGTAAAATATAAACTTAACCATAAATGATGAAGATAAATACTTGTACAGACTGTTTAGAAAACAGATTTTAATTTAGTATTGTCTTTGGAAGCAAGCTTTCTTTTCTTCTGGAAAGCTCAACAGGAAACAATTTGAGGTTTTTAATGGAAACTTACATCATTGGTACATTTAGCACATATCTCTTGCTGTATTCCTTTAACAGATTAATAATATCAAATCAAACAGTTTAAAGGAAAACATATAGTTTTTTACTTTCTTTATATCTCATCAACTTACAGCAGCTCTTTGATGCAGTTCAGCGAGTGGTTAATGCCATCACGGAATCTTAGCTATCATAGCAATTTTCCATGGAATTGGGATTTTTTTGTTATTTCCAAAATGTAGTAAAAGTTTTAGAAAATGTTAAATCAGTATATTCTTGTAAAGTGCATATGAATTGACTGCCTTTGTTTTCACATTATATTTGTGCCAGAAAACGACCTGAGAAAGCACTATATTTGTGCTGTTTTTGAAGTGTATGTTAAATTTGGGGACATATACTTAGCATATATTGTATTTTTATACAAATAATACAGTATCATACAGTTTTTTGAAATGTATTTAGGAAGCAACTCCTTTTTATATATTCCATCAAAGCAACCCTTTGAATTTTTTTCCTTTGCCAAGTTTCAACTAAGATTGGTAACAATTATCTAAAGATAACAGGGTCATGGACTCACTTAAAATTCTCATCTACTTGACCCTCTTTTACATTGAACTGTAATAGAGGGCTATTTTCTGAAGTGACTGGGTATGTTTGGCCACATAAAGTGGACAGATGGAGGAATATAAAAATCTGTGGATCATTCCTCTGAACTCGAGAAACTAGCAATATTCTGATACAGTTTTATTGACATTTCCAGTAAGAATATTTGAAAGCCTCTGTCTGAAATTACAAAGCTTAATTTTTTTGTTTTACAAGATTTCTCAACCTCTTTTTACTCTATATTAGTTTCAAATTGGTTTATAAATAGAACTTAATGTTCAATGGCTATAATTTTGTTATTGGCAAATATTAAAGTGTTGTTAGCTCTGCCTAATCATGATCAAGCTCTTCTTTCACATTTGTTTCACTTAATTTTAGTTTCTTACTATTTTGGCTGTATACCCAGAATTCTTTAGGTATGCATGAACTGTTTCAGTAATGCTCATCCCCTCTTCTCAATTTGTTAAGTTGCAAAAGCAGTTTTCTCCATTTTTAAAGTACCCTAAACTGGGGCCCAGACTCTCCCTTGTGTAATGAGTTCATACTCTCATTAAATTAATCTGCATTTTTATTTTTCACATCCCTCTGCCTCCACTCAGACCAACCAGGGTCAAGGAGGGCCAGGGAATTGGGTTCTGGATTCTCAAGACCTTGTAGACTCCAAAGAGATGGAAAGACTGTGAAGCAGAAGAAAGAGAAACCAGAACATCCACTGGAGAACTTGGAAGAGCCAGAACAACATCGTTCATCAGAGAGATCCCTGTCATCCTCTAGCTCTGGCAAAGAGAGGGACAAGCCCCAAATTAACAATGAGCAGCATGAAAGGAAACGGTCCGCTCAGGAGAGGCCCCGGAGACCTCTGCTTCCCACAATCAGTGGTGAAGTGTTTCTGAGCACTGAATGTGATGACTGGGAGGCTAAGAATAACCATCAGACTCGAAAGTGGGAAAAACAGTCTCAGCACCAAGATCGACTTTCACCCAAGTCCTCACAAAAAGCAGGGCTTCACAGCAAGGAAGTTGTATATGGGAGGGACCATGGGCAAGGTGAGCACAGAAAAAGGAGACACAGGCCCAGGACTCCTCCATTCTCAGAGAGTGAGGAGCAGCTCCACCTCCATGACCCAGGTAATAGAGGACAGTCTCGATGGAAGTCCTGGTATCATGTATATAACTACAAACCAATGAATTTAATAAGTGTCTTAAGCAGCCTTTCTTTCTCTCCAGTTTGTGCTCATGACTTTGAAATAAATCCTAGAGCAACATATTGTAAAAGGTATACACTTAATCTCAGATCTGTGAGAAGAAGGAAAATATTTGTAACTTTTCCCCTCTGTGAGAATGCACTGATTCCTTGGAGAGTTATTCCAGGCCCAGGCTCTATTAGAGGTACCCATTCCAGATGTGGTTCTTCATTTACTGAGACTGTGTATCAGAGATTCTGACACCAAATGAAAACTCCCGAATTTCTGGTTTTACTTCACTGAACCCAGAAGAGCTGATGAGCCTGTCTTGGTAGTGTTTGTCTAACCAAAAGGCCGAGAGAGCCGGAAATACTGTTACTTTTTAGGCCTCATCTTTCTCATTTGTAAAATGAGGAATTGGATAGGCAGTCTTCTAAGAAAGTGTTTTTCAAATAATATGCCTCAGTTCATTTTCATCAGAATCAGCTGTTAACTAAAAATGGAAATTTCTGGGTTTCACATATATTATCATCTCTGGAGTAAGGCCTGGCAGTTTGGACATGCTTTAGACGTGGAGGTGGATTCTTAGGACCTTAAAGTTTAAAGTCATTGCATTAAGTTACTTTTTATGCTCTAACTTTCTCCAGCTCTAACTCTACAGTTGGTGTTCTAAAGTACCGATACAGGTAAGTTATTGGTACCTATATAAGAATGAGGTAAATATTATAGATAAATCTCAAATTTCTGGCACCACTGAGGCTTAACTCTGAAGTCCATCATTGACACAGTAATGGCTCTATTTTCTATAAACTGCTGAGGTGGTGCTTTCCATGTGGCTGTAACACTAGGAATCATAGTACCAAGGAGCCAGTCGAGCCCTGTCTGTGGTCAGAGAACTTGTTTCTAGGTTGTAGATTCAGGTTAAGTTGGTTTTTCCTTTAATATTTCATATTAAAGGACTTGGCTATGCGGAAAATTAAAATTTAGTTCCAGAAGCCATTCTGAGTAGCTGCCACAAATATCCTTGTCTTCGGCTTTGTGCTTGGATTTCACCCAAAAAGATGGCTTTGTAAACAATTACAAACTAGATACACTTTTTTAGGGAGACACAAAGAGCTGTGGAAAAATAGAGGAAGGTGTGATATAATCTATCTTGAGTAGGTTCATGAGGAAATGACACCATTTTCAGGTTTAGAAAGACATTTTGGAGTTACAGAGGCGTGGGGGAAGTATGGAGGAAGAATGGTGATATACTGACCTCTACATTTCTGCTTCTGTGAATCTGACTTTCAGGAGTGCTCTGAGGGCTAGTTAGGCTTTATGGCTTTTAGTTACGCTCCAGGATATTTTAAGTAGGCTTAGGAAGCATGACACTAAACACTGACTCACAGGCCCCACTACTAGAATTGCAAATGTTTTGTTTTGTTTTTTATTTTGCCACCACAAGGGATTAAAAAACCATGTTACTAGGCAGATATTAAAATGGCTACAACATGAGCTGCTGTATTTCTATCATTTTATATTCAGCTTGCTTTTTACATTTTACCTTTCTAGCCCCTGTAGGCATTTGATTTTGTAACTTCCTGGAAAGTAGGTCGGAGGATTACATTAAAATATAATTACTAGGTAGTGGCATCTATTCTTGCTGTTGTAAAAGCACAATTCTTAAAGTTGTTAGGACAGGCCAAATTTACATTTAACTTAATAATGAAGAAACTAGTAGAATGACAAGCAGCTGGTTCTAAGAGCATTTGCGGAGCAGCATTAATAGAATCAGTTGAAAGGGAGTGCAAGATGAAATTTTAAATTAAGTATAACTATCTACAGGGCAATGGGTGTACCTAACCTTTCAGAGTTACTTCTCTGTTGGACTATAAATTCTTAACAGCTTATCATTTTCTGCAGGTTAACTTCTAAACTCATAGGGCCATAAAATATGTGCACTTTTCTGCTGTGAATTGTTAGTCAGATATGCTGTGGCATTCCCTAAATGTCAAACTGGCTTATTACAAATACTCCTACGTGATATCAAAAAGAATCTATCATTTTACCTTATTCCAAGCTCAGAATAAATTTATCTTCAGTATCAGTACTTTAAACAATTTTATTCTGTAAATTTATTTAAGACTGAAGTTTTGTGTTCATTTAGGGATGTTCTTGTGTTCTCCAACTGAAGGATGATGAATAGAAAAAAACAAGGAAGTGTTAAATTAAGATATATATGGAACTTGAAAATACCACTCACCCGCTTTTTTGAAAGCTAGTTTCCAGAGTCTGTTTAGGATACTGAGATGAGGGAAGCTAGTCTGTTAATTTCCTTCGTTAATTACATTAAAAAAAAATTTAGACATCTTTGTTTTCTTTAATGACGGCCTTACACTTTTCTGTGAGTTCTTTTTCTGTATCCTTACAAAAATTTTTATCACCTTGGGTCCAGAGGACACTGCAGAGAATGGGCATCCTGACAATGCAGAAATTTAGTATTCCAAGCTGTGGGGATTTTCTACTTAATGAGATTTACACATTCCAGTGATACATCAAGGGTTTAAATAAACCGTTTCCCCTCTAAATATTTGGAACTGAGAGATAATACCTCAGATTCTGACTCTTACTGAGTCATCATTCTCTTTTTAACTGCCAGAGGTTATAGTGTTATCACCCTGTCAAACTGAATTAGACTCTTCAATGGAATATTGCCTTTGGTAGAATTTAAAACAATGTGTCTTTAATGAAATTAAAAGTGAAAAATCTTCTTGGCTAATTCTGTGGTGTACTTAAGGAGGCGTAATAGTGGAGAAAATTTGGTCTCTTGAAATTTGAGCACTTCCCACTGTATTATTTCCCTGGATGGCAAAAGTGAAGGAGCTAGGCATGTTCCGTCATGATTAATTAAGCTTTGGGCTGCTTTTTGAAGTATCATTTTTTCTATACATTGGAACATGATATATATATAGCAGACTATTTGTCCACTGACAATGCCCAGTACTGAGTTCCATATCTAATTTCATTTTCTCTGAAATCTGCCTTCCTAGTTATGACTAAGCTAAATAACTCAGGGAGATTTATATTCTATTTCAGATGGTCCACTCTTGGGACTATGCCACTGTTTTTTGTTGTTGTTGTTGTTCTTGTTGTTGTTGTTGCTGTCCCAAACCACTTAGAAATCTAGATTAAGCCCAGCCCAGCATAAGACTCAGTGACTCTAGAGATGCTTTGAAGTGGTCTGTGCAGTCAGGTTCTGTTAGGTCTAAAGCTAAGAAAGCCGTGTTTACTAGTCTTTGAAGGAAATACAGATGTGTATGAGTCTGTGGCTTCTGAAGCCACAGAAGCCAGGTTGAAAGTTGTACAAAGATAGGCTTCACAAAATACTTATCTTCTCATCATTTGCCCAGTGTTTGCTTGTATTTTATTTTTTAAAAAATTAATAGCAAGTGAGTCAAGTGTGGTGAGGAATTTTGACAAAAAGCATTTTAATTTACGGTAATTTTAATGGATATAATACACTAAACAGGTGATGCCAATATTCATTGCTAGTAAGAATCAACTGGGGAGATTTAAAACAAACTTACCCAAGGACAGGGCACACCCAGGGTACTTAATTTAGAATCTGCGGGGGTTGGGGCAAATATTTTTATATGTATTCAAAGCACCCTCGTGATTTAAATATATAGCCCTGGTTGACAACCACTGGCATAAAGAGACAATCAGGAGTACATTTTCTTTGTCCTCTGAATAGTTAATGTACTGAAATGAACTGTTTCAGATGAATAATCTTGTTCACTGTGTTCAAAATTTTTATTAATTCTAAATATAATACACTGTCGAGTAAAATTTTAAGGCCAGAATTGCTTTATAGGAATAAAGTGGAATAGAACTCTGGTCATTGTGCTGTCAGTATAGCTCTGATGTTATATTTCCCTAAGATGTCACAGTGCCATCAGTCTGATCAAAGCTGTGGGGAAGATCTAAAGTGAGTGGGTTTATTTACTCTCAGAGCAAAAGCCATGGCAGGGCCACTGCTTGTCTGACAGGTATTATCACATGACTACCAGGTGCTGCTGTTTCTGCTCCCTCTGAAATAGTAAGTATGCAGACTGAGATAAATAGAAAGAAGCCTCTCCTCTCCTCCAGCCTTGACAGTGTAGCCTCTTTTAAACTCTGACTCTGTAATTTGCTTGTCTTTAAATTCTTTTTGTTTTCTATGACTTTTTTTTTTTCACTTTATATTTTTCCAGGGCCTCACTTGCAACTTCTTACATAATTTTCTGCTGTTGCAGAAACTATGTGAGAGGGGACTTTTTACCAGGCAGGCTTGGTTAGATATCGTTGTTTAAATGCATGCATTGTCTACATTGCCACTTCCTTTCCTAAGGCAAAAATATTTTTAATGCACCCCACACTGAATTCTGGAGTAGAGGTCATATTGTTAGCTACTAAAGAAAATGTCCTTTATCTTAAATTTCATAACTTTTCAGAAAACATCCTCAGTTGTTCTATTACATTGAGTTTTTTTTTTTTTTTTTTTTTTTTTT
>NW_016805666.1:5027989-5038372 GCF_001698545.2 Rhinopithecus bieti
TAAGCAAAGTTGAAGACAAAATTTAGATATATTGATGGGTATTGTTTTTTGTGTGTGTGAATTTAGTCCATCTTGAAATTATATTAATAGTCCTCTATCAATTGAGAAACCTTTTTTTTTAATGAGTGGAAAAATCAAGACAATACGAATAAAGTATCCAGTTTTGCTTAGTGAGTGAACATTAACAATGAAGTCCATAACTCCATCTCTCCATCTCCATGATAGTTCTCCATGACCCTGCTGTAGGATTTGATAAAATCTAGAGTTCCTACTCTGGTTGGTGAAAGCCTACCAACTGATTATCAACCTCAGGAATGTGTGTCACAATTATTTTCATAAACCAGCGTGATTTGTACAGGATATGTACAACATAGACTCCAATTAAATTCTTTGTTTTTGTATTTTTGATATCATAGGCTACCCAGGTGGACATGAGAGCTGCTCAAGTAGCTCAGGATGAAGTAAGTTAATGAGTTTAGCTGATATTCTTTGGAAATATCCTAGTATATTTCTATCTGCAACTCTGCAGTTAATGATATTGACTGTATTTTGTTTAGGAAATCGCTCGACTTCTAATGGCTGAAGAAAAGAAAGCTTACAAAAAAGCCAAGGAGCGGGAGAAATCATCTTTGGACAAAAGAAAGCAAGACCCTGAGTGGAAGGTAGTGTTTTGTTTGTTTTCTAATTAGAAATAACATTAGAAATGAAAAGGGGACTCTGCTTTTAAGTTAAGCTCTGCAAATATAGTTAGGATATATGGATATATAAATTATCTGTATTGCATATGTGAATCTGATCTGAGAAGTTTCCATCAGCATGAAAAATCTCTGAATTTTGAAAATATGTAAAAGTTACTGCTAAGAATGAAAACTCATTCTGTTCCCTTTAAGACTGAAATGCAAGTACTTCTGGTCATGAACAGTCTTAGTTTTCATATACAGTACTTTGATTATAGAGGAATGTAGCATTTTCACATGCTTTCATATTTTCACATGCTTTCATATTTTCCACAATGAACTTCTTTTCCCGTCTCTACTTTCTTTGTGCTTACATTATCTTTCATCTCTATCATGTACCCGTTTCTCTTTCCTTTGAAGCAACATGGTTTGTGGCAGACTGAAAGATACATACGTATCACCAACAATTCTTATTTATGTCACAGTGCAAGACCTATCTAGAATGAGTTTGACTGTTATCTTTCCCCTCATTGATCAGAAACGGTAAACAAAATAAGCAGTTACTGCAATTCATTCTGCTGTGGTAGTTGCAAGTTCCAGTTTAGCAGACTTTATTCATCAGTGACAGTGCACAGGGCAACACTTTGGACCTCCATAGAAAGACAAAGACGTTTTTCTGATAGTAGTGTAAAATGTGCAGAGGAAGACAAAGCATAAACAGCTAACAAATAGAAGGTCAAGCTAGGTGGAAAAAGAGTAGAGGAGTAGGGAGAGAATTTGTACAATACAGGGTTTTTAGGGAGGGAGATTAGGCCCAGAAGAATGAAACCTAGGTTGTATATTCCTGATACAGTTGGTGTTTACCACTGGTCTCTCTTGAACAAATACCTCCATTGGGCTTCTGGTCCCACCTCACAGTCTCAGTAATGGTTGTGAGGAAAAAGAAGATGTAGAAACCCTGCTAATAGTATTGCTGTACTCTTTCCTGTTGCTCAGTTACCCAAGTGTTAGTCTCAAAACAATGAACGTATTATTCTCATATTAATTATGTATATTTAGCTCTCTCTTTTAACTAACTCAGTAATGCAGGATTTTTTCTAACATACTGTTTTAGTCAAGGATTCCCAAATACTTCTGTTAAATAAATTAAGCCACAAATAATTGCCCAGGAGTTACTCAGATTCTTTGCTACCTTAACTAGGAAAGGGTAAGTATTTAAGGATGATAAATCAAGTGTGTCAGAGGGCAGTGGCCACATCTCTAGCAAGTATCATGACTTCTGTAATTTTTATTTTATGACTGGTACTGATACAGTTCCTCTCTTGGAAAAGTTGACTTGAATGTGCCTTAGTTTACTGGCTGGAAATCAGCCTAAGACAGGTGTGCGGAAAGAAGTTCGAGTGCACAAACCTGGATTCCGTAGACTCTGGGCGTCCACCGGTTCTTGTCAGTTACCGTGTAGCTATTATGTTAATAATCAGTGGCCAAGCACACCCATCTAGGGAAGCGTGTTCCTGTGTGTTTAGCCCATTCCTCTGGCTGCTCTGACCAAGGCTGTCAGATGAGTGGGCTAAATATACCTTCCATGTAAGCCCAAAGCATACCTTTGCAGCTATCAGTTTTTTACGTCTGGAGTGGCTGTATATATAAATATATTATGTTGCTCAAGTAAATATAATTAATCTGAAATTACTGAGGAAGAGCTTGGCATGATAAACATATTTTCTAAACTTCATCTTTCCCTTTGATGATTCTGGATTGTATGTGTTATTCCCTTTGATGATTCTGGGCTGGATGTGTGTGTGTGATTTTTTGTTGGTTTGTTTGTATTTTTTGTCCATAGCCCAAAGCAGCTAAAGCAGCATATTCAAAGTCGAAAGAGAGTGATGAACCTCACCGTTCTAAGAATGAAAGGCCAGCACGGTAAGATGACGCCTGAAAAGGAAAATGAGGAAGTTGACTTTGGGGTAAGGAGATGTCAGTTGCCTAAGAAGAGTGTATGTTTTTTGGAGAGGAGATCCAAAAGTCTGCATTTGTGAGGTAGTGTCAAGATGTTCGGAGTTATTTTTCAAACTTTATTTCCAGTCTTAAATTGAGTTGTGCACATCAAACCAGGATTTTACAAAAGTCGGGGTGGATAAGGAAGGATGTACTTTTTGTTAGGACTGATTCTTACCTCTACATTCACTGAATTTATGCTTTCAGCTTGGGGAATGAGAGTCATTTTAATCTTTCCTAAATAAAATTTCGAGTTGTAAATTTTTACCGGGTTTCATAGCCGCACTGATGTGTGTGTGACATTTGTACATGCTCAAACTCCTTTCTTTCTGAGTCTCAGTGTCCTTGACAAAATCTTGAATGCTTGCAGACTGTCTAAATCCTGCTTGACAGATAGCTGTGGCTATGGTGTACATACTTTCTGATTTATCTCAAACGGTCGTGCGTCATAGTTACGGAGCAGCTGCTGTCTTTCTACCCCATGTTGTCAACATTTAAGTCTCTGGGGAAGTAACCTCTTTTTGTTTTTTAATTGCTTTTTGTTACCTTTCAAAGGAAATCATGATTGGAATGTGAAGAACTGTTAAAAACAAGACAAAAAAGTAACACTAAATTTAACATTTTGAAAACTCTGAATTATTCAAATTTGAATTTTATTCTTGATTATTAGTTATCAATTCTTACAACGTTTATTTCATTGAATAATTGACACTGTTGTTGCTGCTCATGCCCACACTGAAGTTCCTAGACTTGTTTCCTTCAAGTGAATGTATTTAGTGTCCTTAAAAAGTTATCCTCTGTTTTAAAACTCATTTGCTTTCAGAAGATAACCCTTCAGAAAATTACATTGGGTTTGTATTGCTCTGAGAACAATAGTGGCATATTCTGTCTAGTTATGTAAAATCTGTTTCTTTTGTAGCTTTTGGTTAAGCACATACCAAACACTTTTTTAGAACTCTATAGGTTAGTACATTCCCAAAGTATCCAAGTAAAAGAAGCAGCAGCTAATCTGTTCTCACTGAGTAAATACATCTGGATTATTATCCTTTTTTTTTAGTCAAATGAATTTAAATCATCTTTAGGCTGATTCTGCGGTCTTCAAATCCTTGGTCTCTTTAGAATAGTAATACCATTGACAGCATATGTGATGGAACAGTATTGGATGATTTCTTAAGAAAGTTTATTAAAGTCTGAAAACAAGTTTTGTGGAATGTAATACATACTTCAGAAATATTTGGCATACTGAAAGAGTGAATAATCAAATGATCCTGTATTAAAAATGACTACTATAAATGAATGAAAAGTGACTTACAGCTAGTAGAATAGAAATTTTTGTTTTTACCTTAGAGGAACATTTGTCTTTAAATGTCATTTTAGAAGGATTGTTTATATGACAAAAAAAAAAAGTAAGAATTTTATGAAACCTGTATTTTCATTGTTGAAAGTTAAAGCTTATATATCTTGCATATGTAGATACCTTGCACAACTAATATCAGAATGTATGCTTTCTGGTTAGAATCTGTGGTTTTCCTCTTTCACATTTAATCATGGTGGGAAAGTTGAGCTAGCTAGCTATACAGAAGGAGTTGGTTTCAAGGATTGAAAAACATGGCACTTCCTAGGTCAAGATGTTTATTACTGAAGTGTGGTAATAGTAGTAGAGGAGAAACAAATTCTCATCTACAGTTTATAATACTTATGGTCAACAATCCAATTTCTTTGTCTGTTACAGAATTTTCTGCTCTTTGTGTATGTGTGTTTAACCTTTGTTATTATTTTTCAAAAATTGCCATTTTTATTTTAGATTCTGGGGATACATGTGTAGGTTTGTTACAAGGGTATATTGTGTGGTACTGAGGTTTGTACTTTTGACTTTGTCACCCAGATAGTGAACAGAGTACCCAGTAGGAAGTTTTTCAGCCCTTGCCTCCCTCCCTCCTTTTGGAGTTCCCAGTGTCTATTATCCACATCTTTAAGTCCATGTGAACCCAGGATTTAGCTCCCACTTACAAGTAAGAACATGCAATATTTAGTTTTCTGTTTCTGTGTTAATTCACATAGAATAATGCCCTCCAGAAGCATCCATGTTGCAGCAAATGATACGATTTCATTCTTTTTTATGGCTGTGTAGTATTCTATAGTGTATATATACCACATTTCCTTTAATTAACTGTTGATGGGCATTTTCGTTGATTCCATGTCTTAGCTATTTGCCCAGTTAATTTTTGTATAGTTAGTGGAGACAGGGTTTCACCATTTTGGCGAAGCTGGTCTTAAATTCCTGACCTCAGGTGATCTGCCTGCCTTGGCCTCTCGAAGTGCTGGGATTAAGGCATGAGCCACCGCACCTGACCTGGACATTTTAATCATATAGATTCTTCCAACCCCATGAGCAGAGTGCTTTTCCGTTTATTTGTGTCATCTATGATCTCCTAGACTTGATAAACAACTTAAGCATAGTCTCAGGAAACAAAATCCATGTACAAAAATCAGTAGCATTTCTATATTCCAGTAAGGTTCAAGCTGAGAATCAAATCAAGAACTCAATCCCATCTACGATAACCACACACACAGAATACCTAGGAATACTTCTAACCAAGGAGGTGAAAGATCTCTATGAGGAGAACTACAAAACACTATTGAAAGTTTTCTACTGTTTTTAAGGAAATAGAGGATCACTTAGCAATCTGAATTCTAACTCTTGTAACTGGAAAAAATTTCATCCCGTGTTCCAAATTGTTTTAACTACAGGATTTTATAATGGTAATATTGTTATTCTACTTACATTTTTTCCTTAGAAAAAATAAATATTTTATAAATCTCATTTTATTCCTTAAGCATTCTTATGAATGTGAAATACAGTTGTCTCCCATTTTTCATTTATCCAGTATTTACTGAGCATCCTAATAATTGCTCACACGTAATTGGGGTACACATCAGTCAACAAGAATGAACTCTGTCATGTTCTCATGAGTTTGTAATTTAAAAAAATAATTATCCAAATAACTATTACGATTGTGTTAAGTACTATAGATGAAAAGTACAAGATGATAAGAACATAGGGAGACTTCCTGATTTAAGTGTCTAGGAGGGTTTCTTAAATGAATTTTGAAGTGAATTATGAAGTATTTGGCTGTATCACTAAGTTAAAGATGTAAATTATTTCATGAGAAAGGTAGGAAACAGGCAGTCTTAATACAATAAACTATACAACGAAGTATTGGTTAATAAGATTTTTCTAACTTGGATATATATGCCCTTAACTTTAAAAGAATTGTCTCTGGTATAACAAAATAATTTGATGTAGGTCTCTCTCCTGGCAGCAAGATTTGTTCTCTGTGTAACATGAAACTAAGCAGAACAGTATACTTAAGAGCACTGAAGCCATTCTAGCTTGATTTGTTTATCCTTACATGAACATGCTAGAAAACTTCTGGGCATCCTGTGCTTTGTTTCATAACTTTAGCATGCTTTTCCGTGATGATGAGTTGATGGTGAGGCAATAATCATGGATTGTTTTGGTGAGTCCCACTCAACTTCTCTTTCCTGATTTTTGACTGCCTAATGACATTAATAAAAGAGAGAGCAACAGACTGGGTCACTTGAATTACTAACCCTGTTTTCTTGGGCCTAAGTCACTTCTTAAGCCACTTGTTTGCTTTTTGAAGCTAAGTTTTTTAATCCTAGAGTCAGATTGATTTGTCTCAATTTTCTACCAAGTCTTACATTGCTTTTAGAGATAAGTGTTGTAAATATCAGGTATTGAAGAAAACACTATTTAATTTCCAATATTTGTAAACCAATGATTTAAAATAAAATTAGAAAATGTATTATTCACTGTTTCCATTACTTATATGTATATAACAAATGCATGAAATGATATTTGAAAGTATAAGTATAGATACTTATGAAAGTATACTTATGAAAATACACAAATGCGTATATATAAACACACATATATACATATAGTCTTGTATACAGATGATGCTGCTCCTGATAAAAATACACACCTGTGTAGTAGAGCATACTAGAGTAGTTAAGAACACTGGTTTTGAAATCCAGTTGAGTTTGAGGCCTGGGTGTGCCACTTAACAGCTGTGTGAACATGGACAGATTATTTACCTCATCTAACCTAATCTGACTCTAAAATATGTATATGATAGTTAGCATATAGACTCATCCTAAAAGTTAATTGAGATAATCTATGTAGAACCTGTAGCATAGTCCTCAGCACATATACCAGTTTATATCCCATGCTGACCTCTTATGGGTGCTGAATACCTAGGGAAAGATTTATTGCTTGAGGACAAGATAAAAAATTTGAAAACACTTGCTTTTATTTTTACATGACAGAGCCCATTGTACCAAACCAATTTTAACTTTACAAACCTCAGAATACTTATGGCTTCTAGATTTTACATATAAATGTACATAATGGCCTACAGTGTGGTAATATATTTGATAAATCTTAATCTGGTGCTATCCTTTAGTGCAAACTTTGAGTACACCTTTGGGAAATAAAGAATGAGAGGTTTTCTGCTTCAGTGCCACATGTTTGCATAAATCTATGTTAAGTAACTAATAAAAGTTTAGAGTAGTAAAATTTTATTTTAATTTTTTTTTACAAATGTATTACATAGAAGTTGCAAATATATTAAGATCTGTTTTGCCACCTAGTGGATAAAGGAACTTTGATCATGAAATTTTGTTTCTGTTTCCTCCCTCCTTTCTGCCTCCTACCCTTCCTTCTTCTCTTTGTTTCCTTTCCTTTCTTCCTTGACTTTATTATTTTCTTCTTTTCTGTTCTTTATTCTATTTTTTCTTTGACTTGGGAAGATGCACCAAAACAAAGTTTATTTCTTATAAATGGCAGCGGTCACATCATACTAATCTTTGTTTATCTAGCACAGTTCCTAACGTGTCAGTTGTTGAGGAGATACTTGTTTTTATTGAATTATGACATCAAAACAAAGGAACGGGAAGATAAATAATTTGTTCAAGGCTATGCAACTGTCCAAGAACTACAGTGTGAATTCTGAAGCATTTTGGCTTCTGATTTCACGAGAAAATGTTTTTACCTTTCAATCCAATGAGAGGTGAAGTTGTAGTAAGCGTTACTTAGAATGCCCCTTTAAATTCTGGCTTTCTTTTAGGCCACCACCACCTATCATGACAGATGGTGAAGATTCGGATTACACTCATTTTACAAACCAGCAGAGTTCCACACGGCATTTCTCAAAATCAGAGTCCTCTCATAAAGGTAAGAAGAGTATGTATGGTCAAGTTTAGGATCTTTTTTTAAAAAAATATAAGCCTCATGTTGTAGTGGAAAAATCAAATTCTGTGTTCCACTAGAGTGCAAAAATAAGTTATTCTCTCAGCACATTGCTGTAGCACTCCTCAATTATTAAAACAGTAACAAGACAAAAAACAGAAAACAGAACACTCTAAATTGTATGTAAGATATTCTGTTTATTTACATTTTCCTCTAGAAGCTTTCATCAGATTCACTTTTTTTTTTTGAGACAAGAGTCTCACTCTGTCCCCCACGCTGGAATGCAGTGGCATGGTCTCGGCTCACTGCAGCCTCCACCACCTGGGTTCAAGTCATCCTTCCATCTCAGCCTCCCAGGGAGCTGGGATTACAGGCGTGTGCCACCACGCTCGGCTAATTTCTGTTTTTTTTTTTTTTGTAGAGATGAGGTGTTACCATGTCACCCCAGACTAGACTCAAGTAATCCCTCTGCCTCGGCCTCCCAAAGTGCTGGTATTACAGGCATGAGCCACTGCACCCAGCTCTTTCATCAGATGCTTAAAGGGTGATGGTGACCTCCATTTAGATCTGCAGGACTGCATTTTCTACAGTGGCTCTTGTTTCCTATCTGCCCGTGACTCTTATTAATTAGATTTAAAATATGCATGCACAACTCCCACGTAACGTTTATGCAAAAGAAAAATGGAACAAAGCATAAAGAAACAATAGGGATATCTAAACCGGATGAAACCTTTAAAATGTGTTACCAGAAAGGGGTCCCAGTTCAGATTCCAAGAGAAGGTTCTTGGATCTCGTGTAAGAAAGAATTCTAGGGGAATCCATAGAGTAAACTGGTAGAAGCAAGTTTATTAAGAAAGTAAAGGAATAAAGAATGGCTGCTCCATAGGCAGAGCAGCAGTGTGGGCTGCTGGTTACCCATTTTTATGGTTATTTGGTTATATGCTGATTAATACAAGGGGTGTATTATTCAGGAGTTTTCTGGGAAAGGGGTGGGCAAATCCTGGAACTGAGAGTTCCTTCCCTTTATAGACCTTATAGGGTAACTTCTGATGTTCCCATGGCATCTGTAACCTGTCATGGCTGTGGTGGGAGTGTCTTTTAGCATGCTAATGCATTATAGTTAGCATATAATGAGCAGTGAGGACAGCCAGAGTTCAGATTTGTCACCGTCTTGGTTTTGGCCAGCTTCTTTACCACAACCTGTTTTATCAGCAAAGTCTTTATTACCTGTGTCTTGTGCTGACCTCGTATCTCATCCTGTGACCTAGAATGTCTGACCTCCTGGGAATGCAGTCCAGCAGGTCTCAGCCTTATTTTATCCAGCCGCTGTTAAAGATGGAGTCGCTCTGGTTCAGACGCCTCTGACAGACGAACAGTTGGGTTGTATTTGCTCTTGCAAGGATCTGGGTTCACTTATGTACATATTTATGAGAGTTGTAAAATTAAATGCTGAAAAAGATAGTTTCTTATATTGATTTCCTCCTCTACAAAATGGAGGCAGTCTAAATAGAAAGTGTCAGAGTTGTCAGGATCATGAAAGATTACATATGTAATAGAAGTTTGCAGAGTGCAGTAGACTTTGCAAATATATTAGATCTCATTAATTGATGCGTTTTTTGGTTAGGATTTTTGAAGACTTAGGTGATATTGTTAGTATTCATTTCTAAGTCTAATTATAATGTCCCGAAATGTCTTTAAATTACATTTTCTGCTGTTATTTAAAATACCATTGCAAAAATGACACTCTGGAATACTTAAATCAGAATCTCTGGATGGAGGTTGTCAAGCATTTGCATTTTTAAGAAAGCTTCCCTCCCCCCAATTCTGACTTGCATCCCATACTGAGAAGAAGACAAAAGGCATTATTTTAAAAATAAGGTTAGTTGGACATTATAAACATCTTCATCAAAACATCCCACCTCAGCTTCCATCAGTTGGTGGCATTTTCACTGTCCCCGATTTAACAAAGTAGCTCGTATTTTTCTTTCTCAAACTACGTGTATCACCTTTTGAGGGGGACCTTACTGTCTTAGACGTACATTTGATGCATAATACTAAACTAACACATTGATTCTGTGTATACGTCACAATCAAGAGTAAAGTACCATTTGAAATATATAGAAATAAAGTTATTTTACTTGGGCAGGGAGAAAAAGCTGTCTGAGTTTCAAAGGTTTTTCTTTAATTGTGTTTCCTTTTTTCTTCCCCTCCCCAGGTTTTCATTACAAGCATTAAAAACCTAGGAATCTGCCTTGAAAATGGACTCACTATAGCAAATATTACTGGGTGATACAGAATGAATTCTACACTTATTTTTTTCTCCTGTGTTTGCATTCCTGGGATTTATCCTCAAGTATATTTCTGACCATAAATAATTTTTAATTCATTTAAAATATTTTGGTTATTTGTAATCACTTGGGCAGTATAAGAAAA
>NW_016805666.1:5040129-5057415 GCF_001698545.2 Rhinopithecus bieti
TTTTCATTACAAGCATTAAAACCTAGGAATCTGCCTTGAAAATGGACTCACTATAGCAAATATTACTGGGTGATACAGAATGAATTCTACACTTATTTTTTTCTCCTGTGTTTGCATTCCTGGGATTTATCCTCAAGTGTATTTCTGACCATAAATAATTTTGATTCATTTAAAATATTTTGGTTATTTGTAATCACTTGGGCAGTATAAGAAAATGTAGCTTCTGAATATTGGCCACCTCTATGCTGCATATACTTCTTGGAATATAGTATCTAAGAGCTCTGTAAACTGCCATTTTGTTAGGTATGGAATTTGGCATCTAGGGAGTAGGCCTTAATTAGCAATTCAAATTTTGTGGAGATGAATGATCAAAGTAAAACAATGTTTGGATGCAACGCAGAATAAAAGAATATAAGAAATAGCTTTTGTTGCATTAGTGTATCATATTTTGAAGGAGAGAGCCTTTGCTTTTGTATTCTTTAGGAAAAGAAAATCACTACCATAAAGTATTTTAAAAAAAGAAACTCTTGAAACAATTGAAATACGTTATTCTGACTAGATGGACTATAGAGGTTTTGCATATTCCTTCTCAGCCCTCCTGGGGAGATTGGCCTAGATAGCATTCTTTAACAGTTACTCAGCTTTTGACTCAGTAGCAAGGCTTTCCGAAGCCCCTGGGCAATGGACCATTTATTGGTATTTATTGACAAAATTTAGTTCTCTGAAATTTTAACTCAGATTTATGAAAACTTTGTATTCCATCTCTTGTTTTGATTTACTTGTAGAGCCAAGGAAATGGAATTGAAAGATGATTGCATAAGTAATGATGCCGTCCTTCTCTCTGGCTGTAGACTGAAGTTTTCTCTTGCTTAAAGTCATATCTATATTTGTTGATAACCTCTCAATAATGTTGTGTTTACATACCAATGATTAGATTAATTCAACTTGAAGTTGAATGTGATAAAGTGGTTATTTATCCAAGTTTTTTTTTTTTTTTTTTTTTTTTTTTTGAGATGGAGTCTCACCCTGTCACCCAGGGTGGAGTGCAGTGGTGCAATCTTGACTCAGTGCAACCTCCACCTCCCGGGCTTGAGCAATTCCCCTGCCTCAGCCTCCCGAGTAGCTGAGATTACAGGTGTGTGCCACCACACATGGCTAATTTTGTATTTTAGTAGAGAGGGGTTTCACCATGTTGGCCAGGCTGATCTCGAACTCCTGACCTCAAGTGATCCACCTGCCTCGGCCTCCCAAAGTGCTGGGATTACAGGTATAAGCCATTGCATCCAGCCAGCCAAGTATTTGGTTTTAAACATTTGTATTCCTTTGTGCAAGGGATTGTATTTTGTACAAGACCTTCAAGCCCCTCTTCAAGAAATTGAGTCTTTGTGTAGCTGCTGACCTTACTGCCATATTTATTTTCCCATACTGCTTAGCTGACAAATGGCAATCAAGCTCACTTGTACTTCCTCTCTCTCTCTCTCCCCCCCGCTTCATATATAACTTGACTTGCTATTATTTTCATTGTATAAATCTGAAATTCTTGGCATTTCAATATGGCATTTGTTTAGGAAAGAAATATATAGGTCACTAGAGAAAACGTTAATTTTTTTCCTGCTGGAAATTGCCTTCTGTTTGCCTTATCTTTTCAGATAGTCTTTAAAGTTGGGCAATATTCAAACAGCTCATTTTGAGAAAGATTTGTAGTTTCATAAAGTTTGTTCATTTCAGGAATTTAAGTAAAATCATCTGAATTAAGTGTTGGGCAAATGTTAATCAGAAAGATAATCTGCATCCCTACATTATATAGTCATTTTGGAGAAATGGAGGAAAAGGAAAATAACAGGACTTTTATAGCTATGATAAAGAAAACCTCCATTTAAATAAGGAAGTTGGAGACAAAATGGAAGGTCCTGGCCTTAAGTCAAATTCCAGATAGTGGTTTCAATATCCAGAGCTTAGGCCTTGTTTACTTATAGTAATGCTATATTTTCTTTATCTGTCCTGTGATTTTGCTTCGTGTCCTTCAAAGTTTTTTTATTGTAATTTTAAAGGAAAAAACAGTGTATTTTATTTGATAACTAGGCAAAATCATTTTGCCATTTTTTATTTCATAAATATTTATTTTCTATCTCATACAATGATCAGTTTTACTTTAGAAATTCTGCATTTCTCTTGCCTCTCATGTACTTCATCCAGTTATTTATTATTGTAAAATGTTAACTGGAGGTACTTCATTCAAAAAAATTTCATACCACTTAACACTTTCCCGGAATGCTAGTGTTTCAGCTGTCTTAGTAAGTGACCAAAGGTGGTATTTCCCTTGTGATAGCTAATTCAACATCTTTATTGAAAATTTGTTACTTTTTTTAAAGGTTTTAAAAGATTACAATTTTAAAATATTTTATGTTTATTTTATTTTGTGTAAAGCAAACACTTTTAAATAATATCAGAGTAATTATTACCCTATGAATAAGGAGATAGAAATGCAATTCAGCCAGTTAAATCCTCTTACTCTTTCTCATTCAAGTAATGTAATAATGTTTGAGACTATAGAAGCAACTCGTGTATTTTAATGAACTGCCAGACACTTTTCACTGTGTTCTCTGCTTTTACTTGGTCATTTTATATACATGTGGAAGCATTTATTTTGTTGTTGTTGTTCCTGCTGCTAGAACCCATGCAGTTTAATTTTTAGGCCCACAATGTATTATGCTTTAATGTTGTGATGTAAACTAACACTTCTGGCCTTGGAAAACCTTTCTGTTTCTGTATCTTTGTCCTTTGGAGGCCAGGCCTCATTAACACCTGTATTGTTGAATAAGCACAATATGTTATGGAGCTTTATCATAAGGCTGCTTGACATAGACACCCACTCTCCTCCACATTTTATAAATCATTGTTTGGAAGTAAAGTTAGGTAAGAGTCAAATGAAAGGTTTTGACTTGAAAAATATTTGACTTTTGCGTTCAAACCACTGTTAGACATACGTATTTTATTAGACATAAGTATTTTATTTTGGGACTGGACAGTTGCTTTACATGTATTTAAAGGAACATTGTGATTTTCAGAAAGTGGCTTTGCATACTATTGAATTGCTAGTTCCCAAGTTACTTTACAACCACCAGCAGCATACCAATAAATTACAAAAACAGAAAATGAAAATTAACCCTAGGTGTTCTGATGATAGAGAAATAGCTGAATTAGAAAAGAAAGATATGGATAGATGCTCTTAGGAGGAAATCCTTTTTAGAATGGCAATGACTGCTTGGATCTAGGTCAACAGATTCAAAAATGTGTGACCTTGTGTTTGTGTTTACTGAACTCACTCTTGAAAATTCTGGACCCAATTCATTAACCCTCCTTTTCTTCTCTAATGTGTACTGAAGCTGAGCTGGATAATGAGGGAATTCATTGCTGACTGTTGCTCATCACTTTCCCTCAAAGTCAGAACTTTTCAGTATGAAAATAATTAGCTTTTAACTGATTATTAATTTTCTTTAGTACTGTGAAAACTTGTCTGAAATTCGTGTTGTGCCAGATTGGAAATACCTACTGTAATATGGTGCATTCATTTTACCCCATAAGTGGTTAACATTTTAGGTCATAGATTTTTAATGTCCTGCCTTTGTGTAAACATCACTTTGGGGAATACCGAGATGATTCATTATTCAGTGATTATTTTCTTGAAAGATAACTATGATGATTGGCTGTAAAATCTTCAGCCTAATAAAGGAGTGAGATCTCTGTGTAAACAGCTTTCTGAAGGACTGATAATGGAATAGTACTTGCAGCCAAAGGCTTTTTCCCTTTTGAGAAGACGGTATTTGTGTAGGGAGTGCTAAGGTAGACTTCATTGTACATCGAGTGCCATATTCTGATGAAACAATCGTAACATCAAAACCTCATGCTTCAGCAAAAAGGAAAAAAGATCTTTAAATTACTTTGTCTGTTACTGCTCATAGAGAACTATATAAAATGGTCCCATTTTCTCATTTCTGGTGGTGCCTGTGAGTCTTAAAGCCATATCTGCTTATCTTACTGTTGATAGAACACTTTTTTCTTTTTAGCCCATGGTACGTAATATGGGCAGATAGAAGCAAACTGGAGACTGTCCTGTTAATGCTGCATGGGGCACAGTGTCATTCAAATTATTGGTGGAAGAATCTCTTTTATCCATGGTGAGAGGTAGGAATATTAAAGGAAAGAGTCAGGATATTGTTGCTCCTGGTATTTAACAACTGTCATTAGAAATGCTGAAATTTAATTCTAGAGAAGTCAAGAAAAAAAGAGTAAACTGAGAAAATCTCACTACTACAGAGTAACTTTTACAATGAGACCTGCACTTTATGCCAGCGCTGTTTGTGAGGAGCAGTACTGCCTTAAATTAGTTTGACTCTGACTGATGTCAGTGTACGTTACTTCCTTTATGTGACCGACAGTCAACTTTCCATTGAGATCCAGCATTCACAGATGATCCCCAAGCATCCTTGTCATCAGAAGCTTTGGACCTTTTCTGCCACTGACTTATGGCTGATCTGTAACACAATAAATACATAGTTTTATTTCATGTTGTCTGTCAACCTCTGAATAAACAGTGGCATGACCAAAAAAGACTGGTAGAAGGAGAGAGAATTTCCTGGCCAAATCCTTCATACCAGGTGGCCACTTCTTGAGTAATTGAAAGTTGACTGTCTTCTATGGTGACGATATAGAAGATACTTCCAAAGGTTCTGTTATGCAGTGAAGACATTCAGATTATTTGTAAGAATTTCACCAACACCCTTGTGTATTGAAGTGCTTAACCATTAACAGAAAAAAAGGAGAAAACCAAACAAAACAGAGACATTTACTTGAAATGGGAGATTTGCTAATGTGAAGAGTGTTTCTATTTTATTACTTTTAAGAGAAAAGCAGGAAAACTTTTGCTATGATAAGAAAGACACCAGAGTGGTGATTCTATTTGATACCACAAGCTAACGCAATCGTGTAAGTAATCATGTTGAGTTGTAGAAATATGTGGCCCTAAAAACCATTCTCTTTCCCTTACATATATATGTGAACACTGCCTAGTAACATTTTAATAGGTTTAAGATGCATTTGTACATTCTCAGCAAACTACAAAATGTTTTTTCTCTTTTTGAATAACTTCATAGCATAGGGAACCAGCACTGTGCAGGTTTCAGCATTTCAGATAAGGACAGAATTAATTGTGTAACTTAGTGCCCTGTTATTCATTGCTGAGGTTCCTATATAAAGAACAGAAAAATTGAAAGATGGGTTTGAGCGACATTTTCTTCACAAAAGATCAAGGAGTAAGAAGTAAGGGAAGACAGCTAAGAGAACATACTATGACATATAGAATTGGGATACATTTTTGTTGTGCTGGATTTCAGGCTATAATTGCTAAAATAATTTCTAGCTATTTGGCGAGAGGGTTTTTGACATCAGAATTTTTGTACTTCTGGTCAAATTGACCTTGGAGATCCCTATGGTCTCTAATTTCAGCTCTTGCTGTAAACTGCAAGCCAAATGCTGTTTCTCAGAAAGAGCTATATTTTTCTCTTCTTACAGGCAACCCAGTATTTATTTCATAAAGTGTTATAAATATTGAGAGGATACACGGGGGAGATAGAATATCAAAATGATGCTCCAAAATGAGAATTCTCTTTAATGGGGTTTTCCCTAAGAAGAATCTATCCCAGCACATATTTTGAAAAGGTGCTGAATTAAAAAGTACAAGAGTTTGCTCACATAAATCAAGTTGCTCAGGAAATCTGAGGTGATGCTGTCATTTGTCTCATAAATTAGAAAAGTGATCTCTTGAGAGAGAGACTACACATTGCCTGGGCACTTTCAGATTCTTTAGTAAGTGCCGCTTTGATATTTGGAATGTGGATATGTTTATAAAACAAATGGATTGTTATTCCAAATGCTCATGGATTTATAACTAAGCCCCAGAAGAATATGCAGCTTTGAAATAGTTATTTCATGGAATTGAACAGAACCTTGATGGAATATAGTTGCCTGTGTGAGGACAGAAAACAAAGAGACTGCCTCAAACTACATGCCTGTCTAGACATTAAGTGAAACTGTGAGGGACATTTTGTGGATGCCTTAAAGGTGACCAGTGGTGGGTTCTGATGGGAATATACACACCCATCTGGACTAGGCCAGTGGAAGCAGAGTCTCTTTCAGTTCACCTCCATACAGCAGAAGTTGTTCCTGGTCATGACCTCATTGAGGAAAATGAGAATTGTGGTGCTGGTGACTTTCATGTGTCTTGGGAGGTTCAGGTGTTCAGCATCGTTAAGGCACTCCCAAAACGCAAACCTCCTTTTTTAAATGCCAATTGTACATCTACATTAATTCATCTATGCAAGCTTGTGTTTTCATGGTTTTTTACACCATATTTCTCATTGGGTTCTTTAAACATCAAGTTTAATATTGATATTATGAATAATTTGTAAACCAAAGTATTCTCTAAGTCTTTGTGCTTTGTTTTCCTGAATGGTTTGACCAAGGTAAATATCAATCTTGTCCTTCTCTCTTAATAAAGTCATCCATTTGTTAAGTCAGTGGTCTCTGTCTCATGTTTTTGTTGTTTCTTTACAACATTCAGGGAAAGTTACGTAAATAGCAGTGATAAGTATTATTATGATTGTTATTTTTTTACAAAATGACCCTAATAGGTCTGTTTAATAACAGTAAAATTTTCTCTCCATTTCCATACACTTTCTATAAATATGTATAACATGATAACGATGCCTGGTGTATTGAAATTCTCAATAAATACTGCCAAGTATGGATCAGTTGGAGAAGTAGCTTTGTTTTGTCTGTGGTGGTTGGTGGTTTGATTGATGTATTTGGGAGAAAAAAACAGGTAAATGGGTATTCACACAATAACTCCAGTGATTAAAGACCCCATGCACAGCTCTGCACTATACCTGACACCTTGTGGACACTTAAATGTATTTTGAGAAAATGGATATTAATAACTGATTTATTCAATATTTTACCTTCATAAAAATTTTGTTATTTGGTTTGGTAGAATAGCCACGATGTGGGAAATGATTCTGCAAAAATTTATCAGGTATGTTAAAATAATATTTTCAATGACTACTAAATTTATTTTTAAAGATGTCACTATTTAGCAATCCTAGAGCACATTCTCTAGGCCTCAGATTCCTCTATGGCAAATATAGCAGGGAATCTAAATGATTTCTGTAGTCTCTGCTAGATCTTGAATAGTACCAGTGATGTGCAGGTGATACTGTTTTATTTAGTTGAAGAAGATTGGTATGTTGATTTCAACCTTTGGTCTCTAAATAAATACTAAAGTTGCCAGTGGAAAAAGTTGATGCATCTAGAAGCCAATTTAAAAATTAAATATGCAAGTAAAATAGCTCCCTTTAATCTGTGGTAAGAGGTACTCAGGGTGATAGGGTGGTTTGTGGGGAATATGACTTGAGTCTGATTGTGAGGCTATGGCCATGTGGCCATGTTAAGAGGTAGCATACTAGAAAGTTCCTTCTTAAAGCAGCTAAGAGGCCACTGTCCACCTCGCACACGTTAGAAATTTGGAGAAACCTTTAAGAGGGTTTTGGACTACTGCAAATCCTAGAGTCACAGTTTCAAGACAATTTTGCCTCCATTTCAAGGGCAGGAAGACCAGTTCCCCCCCTCCATTGTGTTTGGGTATCATTCTTAAATGAACGAACGCAAAACTAAAGGCTGCAGCAAAATCAGTGTAGTAAAGAAATCTACAGGAATAAGGAGATGTGGGGTCCTAGTCCAGGTTTTGCTATGAGCTTGTTTCAGGAACTTGGGACATCATTTATCCTGCTGTATCTCAGTTCACTTGCCTGAAGCACTCCTTCAGGTATAACATTTGAGGATTCCTGCTGTCAAGGGCTGCTGGTTTCTTTTAAGATGTTGCCAGGAAGAGAGCAGCTTTATTCACTGCTGGGTGCCTGCAAAATCACAAAGACTTCCTAGACATTCCATCATGAAAGTCCTCAGCCATGATCTTTTGTTCTTTACTGCACTATTTTGCTACTTCTATCTCCACATGCAGTAGATTATCATTAACTTGTTATGTGTTTTTCTAACCAATATCCGTCTCTGTGTTTTATTCCCAAGGCTGAAATTTGAGCCTCTTTCCTCAAATGGTCTTTGGATGTTCTTGTAAATTAACTCCACTAGTATGTCTTGCTTACCATACTTCCAGGACACACCCACTTTTCTTAATTCCTCAGCCTAATCATGCAAATTTGGTTTTGGTCATGTAGATCATAACATACCCTTAATTATGCCTGCCATTTTAAATTATTTTGTGTCATTACCTGATCTTTGCCATCACTAGCAGTGCTCTTTGTGCCTAACTAATCATTTTGAAACCTTTCCTGCTGATCTGTCAATACCTCATTCCTTCACATCCCTGACCAGGCTGCAGGGGCTCTCAAACACAGGTGACTCTGTCATTGACTCTACGGGTTTATGTATGTATGAAAATGGCCTTTTCTGGTCTGGACAGGACCAATTGGTGTATATCAATTGGTGTATAAAATTTCTTATTTGGTGTCAAGCCTAAGAACTCTGCCTAGCCCTACATCTTGAAGATTTTCTCCATTGTGGAGTGGATTTTTGTATCAAGTGTGAGGTTTAGGATGAGCTTTGTGGTTTTTGCCTGCATGTTCAGTTGCTCCAGCACCATTTTCCTGATACCTTTTAAAAATCTCCCATTTCTAGTTTGATTCTGTTGTGGTTAGAGAATACACTCTTCATGATTCCAATTTCATTAACTTTGTTGAAGTTTGCCTCATGGCCTGGGATATTGCCTGTTTTAGTATATGTTCCATAAGCACTGAAAAGCACATGTGTTGCTGTTGGGTAGTGTGTTCTATATACTCATTCTCCTTGACTTATTGTGGGGTTATGTCTGCATAAAGTCATTAAGTTGAAAGTGCCTTTTCACGTTAATATTTTCAATTTATGATGGATTTATCCAGATTTAACACCATTGTCATATGGTCAGGGGCCATCTTTATGTTGAGTAGATCTTGTTGGCCAATTGGTATTGTTGAGTTCTTCTGTATCCTCTGATTAATGTCTAGTTATTCCATCAGTTGTCAAGAGAGGTGCTGAAGTCTCTACTTCCAGATTTGTCTATTTTTTTTATTTCAGTTGCTACCAATTTTTGCTTCACATATTTTGCAGCTGTCATTTAATACTCCATATGTGTATGTGTGTATGTATATATATGTATATAGCAGAGTTCTCCAAAGGGACAGAACGAATAGGATATATAAATATGAAAGAGTTTATTACGAAGAATGGACTTCCATGATTATAAGATGGAGTTCCACTATAGGTCGTCTGCAAGCTGGGGAAGAGAGAAGCTGATATCGGCTCTGTCCAAGTCCGAAAGCCTCAAAACCAGGGAAACTGACCGCAGCTTTCAGTCTGTGGCCAAAGCCCAAGGTCCCATGGTAAGCCACTGGTACAAGTCACAGAGTCCAAAGGCCAAAGAACCTGAGGTCCAATGTCCAGGGCAGGACGAATGGAAGGAAGCATCCAGCACGGGAGAAAGAAGGCAGCCAGAAAAGTCAGCAGGCAAAGTTGATCCCATCTTCTTCCACCTGCTTTGTTCTAGGCGCACTGGCAGCTGATTGGATGGTACTCACCCATATTGGGGGTGGGTCTTCCTCTCCCAGTCCACCGACACAAATGTCAATCTCCTCTGGCAACACCTTCACAGACACACCCAGAAATACTTTACCAGCCATTTAGGTATCCTTCAAGTTGACGCCTAATATTAATCACAGATACATACACATGTAGGATTGTCATGTCTTAGTGGAGTGATTTTACCATGGACAGGTACTGGTTCTTGGCCTGTCAGGAATCAGGCTGCACAGCAGGAGGTAAGCAGCAGGCCAGTGAGCATTACCACCTGAGCTCTGCCTCCTGTCAGATCAGCAGCAGCATTAGATTCTCATAGGAGCGCACACCTTATTGTGCGCTGTGCATGCAGAACATCTAGGTTGCTGTCTCCTTATGAGAATCTAATGCCCAATGATCTGAGGTGGAACAGATTCATCCCAAAACCATCTCCACCCCGCCCACCTACCCTTGTCCATGGAAAACCTGTTTTCTACAAAACCAGTACCTCGTGCCAAAAAAGTTGAGGACCACTGGTTTTGAAAACTTTGTAGTTTTCTTAGTCCGATATATATAAGAGAACAAGAAAGCCCAGGGAAACCATGTTCCTTAGGTTCTGAAGTTCCTTGACTGACTTATTTTTTGTTGAGAGTCTAATGTTGGTTTTATAATACGATGTTTAGGTGTTTTAGTTTATTTAGTGGGAGGGATAGGGAAAAGTATGTCTATTTTATTTCCTAGAAATGGGAGTCTCCAATATTTACATATTTTAATCTCAATTAGGTTTTGAGATTTATTTCACTAGGAATTCATTTTGATGTAATTACTTGTATTTTCTGTTCATTTCTGCCTATGCTATTTATTAAACAGCCAACCCATTTTTTATAGATTTGAAATCCACTTGTAATAGTTCTAATTCTATACATTTTCTGTTTAAAAAATTTTCTTACCTTTGTGTAGTGCCGCATTTTAAATTACTAAATTAATGTGTAGTGAGACATGTTCATTTTTATTACTCTTTCAAAAAAAATCTATTGGTATTATTTCATATTCCTCCAGTGGAAAATTAAAGCTGTTTTGGCAATTTCTTTTCCTTTTTTTCTTTTAGCATGTTCTGCACTTATTTATTTTGCTGGTGTATTTTTTATTATGAAATCTCCATAACAAAGTATGAAATTTTACTATTTTAAGTGTACGATCCAGTGATATTAATTTTATTCACAGTGTTGGTCATTTCTATTACTATTTCCAAAACTTTTCAGTCACCCAAAATATAAACTCTGTACGCGTTAAGCAGTAATTCCCCATTCTTTCCCTTCCCCAACTTCTAGCAATCTAACCTTTCTGTCTTTATGAATTTGCCTGTTTTAGATATTTCATAAAGGTGGAATCACCCTACTTCTTTCATGTCTGGCTTGTTATACTTCACATACTGTGTTCGAGGTTCACTCATGTAACATGTATCAGCAGTTCATTCCTTTTTATGGCTGAGTATTCTAAGTATATATCACATTCTGTTTATGCAGTTATCTATTCATAGACACTAGATTGTTTCCACCTTTTGGCTATTGTGAATAATGTTTAAATGAACATTGTAGTACAAGTATTTGAGTCTCTGTTTTCATTTCTTTTGGTTATATATGTAGGAATTGCTGGGTCATATGATAACTCTCTGTTTAACTTTTGGAAGAACCACTAAACTGTTTTCTATAATGAGTGCACCATTTTACATTCCCATCAGCAGTTTCTCCACATCCTCATCAACACTTGTTCTTTTCTCTTTTTTTCCCTGATAGTCATCCTAACTGTGTGTGAAATAGGGCTCTAACTTCATTATTTTGCATCTGGAAACCTAATATATGTCTCAGCACTATTTGTTGAAGAAATTTTCTTTTTCTCATTGAATCAACTTGGCACCTTTAAGGGAAACCAATTGGCCATAAGTTTGTGGGTTTATTTCTGGACTTCAGTTCTGTTCCATTGGTCTATATGTTTAGCCTTATGCCACTACTACACTATTTTGATTACTGGAGCTTTGTAGTAAGTTTTGAAATTGGGGATTGTGAATCCTCCAGTGTTTTTTCTTTTCTTTTTTTTTTTTTTCAGGATTATTTTGGCTGTCAGGGGCCCCATTGCAATTCCAAATGAATTTTAAGATTAGCCTTTTCATTTCTACAAAAATACTGTAGCAATTTTGATAAGGATTGCATTGAATCCACAGGCCTTTGGAGTAACATTGCCATCTTAACCATACTGAGTTTTGCAATCCATGATCATGGAATGTCTATTTATGCTATTTTTAATTTTTTCAATTATGTTTTGTAATTTGTTGTGTATAGTCTTTCACACCTGTGATTAAATTTATTCGTTAGTATATTAGAAGCTATTGTAAATGGAATTGCTTTCTTAATTTCCTTTTTTGATTGTTCATTACTAGTGTATAGAAACAACTGATTTTAATTTATTGATCTTAGAACCTGCAGTTTTGCTGAATTCAGTTATTAACTCTAGTAACTATCTTGTGGATTCATTGGGATTTTCAATATATAGGATTATATCATAGGCAAACAGGTAGTTTTACTTCTTCCTTTCAATGTTTTGCATTACTAGGAAGAATTACCTCAGGCTGGGTAATTTCTGACAAAAAGAGGTTTATTTGGCTCATGGCTCTGCAGGCTGTACGATAAGCATGATACCAGTATCTGCTTCTGGTGAGGACATCAGGAGGCTTACAGTCATCGTGGAAGGCCAAGGGATAGCAGGTGTGTCATGGCAAGAGAGGGAGCAAGAAAGAGGGAGGAGGTCTCAGACTCTTCTTAACAACCAGATCTCATATGAAATCATTACTGTGGGGAGAACACCACGCCATTTATGAGGGGCCTGCTCCCATGACTCAAACACCTCCCACTAGATTCCACCTCCAACATTAGAGATCACATTTCAACATGAGATTTGGAGTTGAAATCTAAATATTTAAACTATATAATTCTGCCCCTGGCTCCCCAACCCCGATGTCCTCCTCACATTGCAAAATACAATCATTCCTTCCCAATAGTCCCCAAAAGTCTTAACTCATTCTGGTGTCAGCTCAAAAGTCTCATCTGAGACTCAAGGCAAGTTTCTTCCACTTACGAGTCTGTAATATCAAAAGTAAGTTATTTACTTCTAAGATGCAGTGGTGATTCAGGCATTGAGTAAGCATTCTCATTCTGAAAGAGATGTTGGCCAAAAGAAAGGGGCAACAGACTTAGCAAGCAAGTCCAAAACCCAGCAGAGAAGACATTAAACCTAAAAGCTCCAAAATAATTCTTGACTCCATGTCTCATATCCTGGGAACACTGGTTCAAGGGGTGGGTCCCCAAGGCTTTAGACAGCTCAACCCCTGTGGGTTTGCTGGGTGCAGCCTCTGTGGCTGCTCTCCTGAGTTGGAGTCCAATGTCTGCAGCTTTTTAAGTTAAAGGTGCACACTGCTGGTGACTATCATTCTGGGGTCTGGAGGGCAGTGAACCCCTTCCCAAAGCTGCACTAGGCAGTGCCCAAGTGAGGACTCTGTGGAGCCTCCAACTCCACATTTTCCCTTGGCAGTGTCCTAGTAGAGATTTTCTGTGGACACTCTTCTCCTATAGCAGGCTACCTGGGCACCTAGGCTTTCTGATACATCCTCTGATATCTAGGTGGAAGCTGCCAAACCTCCTCCACTCTTGCGTTCTGCACACCTGCAGACTTACCACTCTGTGGATTCTTCCAAGACTTACAGCTTTTATGCCTTTCAGAATGGCATCTTGAGTTGTACCTGGGTCCCTTTGAGCTTTGGCTGCATCTAGAACCACCAGAATGCAGGAACATCTCTCCAAAGTGGCACAGAGCAGCAGGATCCTGGGCCTGGCCCCTGAAACTCTTCTTTGCTCCTAGGCCTCTGGGCCTGTGATGCGAAGGGCCACCTCAGATATTTCTGGAATGCCTTGAGACCTTTTTAAAAATTGTCTTGGCTATTAGGACATGACTCCCATTTATTCATGCTAATATCTCTAGTAACGGTTGCTTGCTCAAATTCCTCACCTGGAAATGCTCTTTCCTTCTCTACCACATGGCCAGGGTATAGATTACCCAAATTGTTATGCTCTTCTTCCCTTTTAATGATAAGTTCCAACTTTAAGTTCTTTCTGTGCTCCATATCTGATCATTGGCCATGAGAAGCTGACACACCAAATCTTGCATGCTTTGCTGCTTAGAAATTTCTTCCACCAGATACCCTAAGTCACCACTCAAGTTCGGTCTTCCACAAAGTCATAGGGCATGGGCAGATGTAGTGATGTTCATTGCTAGGCATTGCAAGAGTAATCTTTGCTCCAGTTCCCAGTAAGTTCCTCTTTTCCATCTGAGACTTCATCAGCCCAGCCTTGACTCTCCATATTTCTATTAGCATTTTGGTCACAATCATTTCAGACTAAGAAGTTTCAAACTTTGTCTTCCTGTCATCTTCTGAGCCCTCCAAACTATTCCAACCTGTGCCTATGACCCAGTTTTAAAGCTTCTTCTGCATTTGCAGCTGTCATTATCACAATGCCCCACTTCTTGGTACCAATTTTCTGCATTAGTCAATTTTGTATTTCCATAAGGGAATAGTTGAGGCTAGGTAATTTATAAAGAAAAGAGGTTTATTTGGATCATGGTTTTGTAGACTGTACAAGAAATATGGCACCAGCATCTGCTTCTGGTGAAGGCCTCAGGAAGCTCTCAATCATGGTGGAAAGTGAAGGAGAAGCAGACATGTCATATGGCAAGGGAGGGAGCAAGAGAGAGGGAGAAGTTCCCAGACTCTTTTTAACAACCAGATCTCATGTGAATGTATTACTATGGGGAGAGCACCAAGCCTTTCATGAGGGATCTGCCTCTGTGACACAAACGCCTCCCACCAGCTCCACCTCCAACACTGGAGCTAATGCTTCAACATGAGATTTGGAGGATACAAATATCCAAACTATATCAGCCTTTTATATATTTTTTATTCTACTTTTTCTGGCTGGAATTTACAGTACAGTATTGAATAACAAGTGAAAGTGGGCATGAAAGGGCAATGCTTACCTCTTAGAATGAGTTAGGAATTGCTACCTCCTATTTTTTGGAGGAGTTTGGGAAGGATTATTTTCCATTCTTATTTATTTAGAGAATTGACCAGCAAATCCATCTGGTCCTATACTTTTTTTTTTTTTTTTTTTTTTTTTTTATTTGATTTCCCCCTTTCTTTTTTTTTTTTTTTGAGATGGAATCTCCCTCTGTCATTTATGCTGGAGTGCAGTGATGCTATCTCGGCTCACTGCATCCTCCACCTCCCTTGGGTTCAAGCGATTCTCCTGCCTCAGCCTCCTGAGCATCTGGGACTACAGGCGCATGCCACCAGGCCCAGCTAATTTTTTGTAGTTTTATTAGAGATGGGATTTCACCGTGTTAGCCAGGATAGTCTTGATCTCCTGACCTCGTGATCCACCTGCCTCAGCCTCCCAAAGTGTTAGGATTACAGGCGTGAACTACTTCACCCAGCCTGGGAGTGTTTTAATTACTCATTCAATTTCTTATTACAGGTCTGTTGGGATTATGCATTTCTTCTTGAGTTGGTTTAGGCAATTTGTGTCTCCAGGAATTGGTTCTTTTCTTCTAGATTATCTAACTTATGGGTATACAATTGTTCATATTATTATAATCCTTTTATATTTTGCAAATTTGAGATAATCCTTTTATTTTTGTAAGATTGATAGTAATGTTTCTACTCTTATTTCTAATTTAGTCATTTGCTGCTTCACTTTTTGTCAGTCTTAACTAAAGGCTTATAATTTCATTTATCTTTTCAAATAAACAACTTTTGGTTTTGTTGATTTTGTTGTTTTTCTATTCTCTATTTCATTTATCTCTACTCTGATCTTCTTTCCCCCTTCTAGTTTTTTCTTGTTTCCTCGAAGTATAAAGTTAGGTTAATGGTTGGAGATTTTTCTCTTTATATGGGTGTATACAGTTATAAGTTTCCCTCTGAGTATTGCCTTTGCTTCATCCTATAAGTTTTGGCATTGCGTGAGTGTGTGTTTATCTTTATTATTTTCTATTTCCTGGTTTACCTTTTGATTTTTTTTTCTTCATCCCATTGGTTTTATAGGGACGTGTTAATTTTCACACATTTGTAGTTTTTCCATATTCATTATATTGACTTCTAATTTCATTAAATTGTGATCAAAGAAGATACTTTGATTTTGATTTTATTAAATTTATTAAGAGTTATTTTGTGGCCTAACATAGTCTGTTCTGGACAGTGTTCCATATGCACTTGAGAAGAATGTGTGTTGTGCTGTTGATGGGTGGAGTGTTCTATATATGTTTGTTAGGTTTAATGGATTTATAGTGTTATTCAAATCCTCTACTTCTTTATTGGTCATCTGTTTAGATGTTCTCATTAGTAAAAGTGGTATATTGGAGCCTCCAACTATTATTGTAAAACTGTTTTTCCATTCAATTCTGTCAGTGTTTGCTTTATATATTTTGAAGCTATGTTTGGTGCAATATATGCTTATAATTTTTGTACTTTCTTGATGAATTTACTTTTTTATCAATATATAATGTCTTTATTTTTTGTAATTTTTTTAGACATGAAGTCAATTTTGCTTGGTACTAGTATAGCTATCCCAAGTCTCTTGATTACCATTAGCATGGAATATCCTTTTCCTTCCTTTCACTTTAGCCTATTTGTGTCTTTAGATTTAAAGTGAGTCTCTTGTAGACAGAATATAATTGAATAATTTTTAAAAAATCCATTCTGCCAAACACTGCCTTTTCATTAATGAATACTAATCCATTGAGAATTGAAATAACTTTTGTTAAAGAAGGACTTCTGCCTGTCTGTCTTCCACATGGATAATGCCTTTTATTCCGTTCCTCATTTTCTGTATTATTGTTTTCTTTTGTGTTTAGTTGATATTTTTAAGTGAATTGTTTTGCTTCCTTTTTCAGTTTCTTTTATTTTTTTAAATATTGTCTTGGTGACTACAATGGGGATTACATTTATCATAATAAATTTATAACAGTCTAGTTTGAATTGACATCAACTTCAATAGCATACAAAAGCTTTGTTCTCTTTACACTTGGATACAGGATGGGGAACTTCACACACTGGGGCCTGTTGTGGCATGTGGGGAGGGGGAGGGATAGCATTAGGAGAAATACCTAATGTAAATGATGAGTTGGTGCAGCACACCAACATGGCACATGTATACATACATAACAAACTTGCACGTTGTGCACATGCACCCTAGAACTTAATAACAAACTTGCACGTTGTGCACATGCACCCTAGAACTTAAAGTATAATTTAAAAAAACTTTGTTCTCTTTATATTGCTGTTGTGACATATTATATCTTTATACATTTTATGCCCAATAGTATAGCTCTATAATTATTTTTTGTTTTTGTTTTTTAAATAATGTAGGGTAGGGATCCCCAACCCCTGGTACTGGTCCATGGCCCATTTGGAATTGGGCTGCACAGCAAGGGGTGAGTGGTAGGCGAGTGAGCATTAACTCCTGAGCTTCACCTACTGTCAGATCAGTGGTGGCGTTAGATTCTTTTTTTTTTTTTTTTTTT